>NW_027555958.1:206401549-206874049 GCF_003287225.1 Phascolarctos cinereus
ATTCTTAAATTATCTTCCCCAAATCTATTTTCAAAGTCAGTTGTTTTTCCAATGATGTATTTCACATTTACTTCTATTTTTTTAATTCTTTTGACTTTCTTTTATTGTTTCTTGATGTCTTATGGAGTCATTAGTTTCTAGTTGCCTGATTCTAACTTTTGAGGAAAAATTTTCTTCAGTGAGATTTTGTACATCTCTTTTTTTTTCCCATTTGGCCAATTCTGCTTTTAAAAAACTTCTTTTCTTTAGTAAATTTTTGTGCCTTTTTTTTCACCATTAAGCCAATTCTGTTTTATTAGGTGTTATTTCCTTCAATATTTTTTGTGCCTCTTTTACCAAGCTGTTAATTGTCTTTTCATAATTTTCTTGCCTCACTCTCATTTCCCCCCCAAGTTTTCCTCTGTCATTCCTATCCTTTTTTAAACTCTTCCAGGAATTGTTGGGCTAGGGCCCAATTAGCATTTTTCTTTGAGATTTTGCTTGTAGCTGGTTTCATATTACTGGTTTCTGTGTTTATATCTTGGTTTTCCTTGTCATGGTAGCAGATATTTTGTGGTCAAGTTCTTTTTTTCCCCTTGTTTGCTCATTTCCCCAGCCAATTTCTTGATTTTGAACTTTATATTAAAGTTGAACTCTGCTCACCTGGGGGTGGGGAGGCACTGTCTCAAGCTTTAGGCTTTTTAGTGCTGCTGTTTTCAAAGCTGTTTCTGGGACTTTGCAAGTTTTTGGTGCTTCTGAAGTGGTGATATGGGAAGAGGTGTAGTCACTGCTCCCCTAGTTCGTACTCTGGTCTACACAGCAAGGGTCCCTGATCTTCTGCAGTCACAAGTGCTAGCACTCCTCTTTGTCTTGGAACTGTGACTAGGACCCCTTCTCCCTTGTGACAAACCTCTGCATTCCTCCTTAACCTGCAATTGTGACCCAGAATTGTGTGTGGACAATGGAGTTGCCAATAGTTTCAGCTATACCCAGTGCCAACAAAGGGTTCCTTGTAATCTCTTTCTAACTAGTTGTCTGACCCCCTTACTGTCTTTCCACTGAAATCTTCTAAAGCTGCTTCTGCTATCACTCTAGGCCTGTGCCCACCCTGGTATTGTAAACCTCTCCTATGTTGTCAGGCTGGAAAAATGTCTCCTTCTGAACTTTTGTTGACTCTGCCACTCCAAAGTTTGATTTGAGGTATTATTGATCATAGCACCTTGGAAGAACTGAAAATTTACAGGTACCTAGAAGTATCTCTGAAAACAGCTATATAAACCCCCAAAGCTTGGAACAGTACATTCTCCACAGTGGAAACAGATCTCTACCTTAACAATGAGTTTGTAACTCAAGTAATTGGCTGGGATCATGAGCAAGCAGGACAAAAAGTATCAGACCACAGAATCTTACTTTGGTGACAAAGAGGATGAAAACTTACAACCAGAAGAAGGCAAAAAAGTCACAGCTCCTACATCCAAAGCCTCCAAGAAAAATATGAATTGTTCCCAGGCTATGGAAGAGCTCAAAAAGGATTTTGAGAAGCAAGTAAGAGAAGTAGAGGAAAAACTGAGAGTGATGCAAGAAAATCATGAAAAACAAGTCAACAGCTTGCTAAAGGAGATCCAAAAAAATACTGAAAGAAGTAACACCTTAAGAAATAGACTAACCCAAATGGCAAAAGAGGTCTAAAAAGCCAATGAGGAGAAGAATTCCCTAAAAAGCAAAATTGGCCAAATGGAAAAGGAAGCACAAAAGCTTACTGAAGAAAATACATCCTTAAAAATTAGAATAGAGCAATTGGAAGCTAGTGACTTTATGAGAAATCAAGACACTGTAAAACAAATCTGAAAGAGTTAAAAAATAGAAAACAAGGTGAAATATCTCATTAGAAAAACAACCAACCTGGAAAATAGATCCAGGAGAGAGAATTTAAAAATTGTTGGATTATCTGAAAATCATGATCAAAAAAACAGCCTAGACATCATCTTTCAAGAAATTATTAAGGGAAACTGCCCTGATATTTTAGAACCAGAAAGCAAAATAGAAATGGAAAGAACCCACGAATCACCTCCTGAAAGAGATCCCCAAAGGAAAACTCCTAGGAATATTATAGACAAATTCCAGAGTTCCCAGGTTGGGGAGAGGATGTTGCAGCAGCCAGAAAGAAACAATTCAAATATTGTGGAAACACAATCAGGTTAACACAAGATTTAGCACCTTCTACATTAAGGGACCGCAGGGCTAGTAATATAATATTCTGGAGGGCAAAGGAGATAGGATTACAACCAAGAATCACCTACCCAGCAAAACTGAGCATAATCCTTGGGAAAAAATGGACATTCAGTGAAATAGAGGACTTTCGAACATTCTTGATGAAAAGACTAGAACTGAAT
Source organism: Phascolarctos cinereus (assembly GCF_003287225.1). Lineage (NCBI taxonomy): Eukaryota > Metazoa > Chordata > Mammalia > Diprotodontia > Phascolarctidae > Phascolarctos > Phascolarctos cinereus. The sequence goes on from NW_027555958.1 coordinate 206,403,922, forward strand.
AGAAAATTTGACTTTCAGATACAAGACTCAATAGAGGGGCAGCTAGGTGGTGCAGTGGATAGAGCACCAGCCCTGAAGTCAGGAAGACCTGAGTTCAAATCCGGCCTCAGACCAAACACTTGACACTTACTAGCTGTGTGGCCTTGGGCAAGTCACTTAACCCCAATTGACTAAAAAAAAAAGACTCAAGAGAAATATGAAGAGGTAAACAGGAAAGAGAAACCATAAGAGACTTATTAAAGTTGAACTGTTTACGTTCTGCATGGAAAGATGATATTTGTAACTCACAAGTCCTTTGTCAGTATTAGAGTAGTTGGAGGGGGAAAAATTATATGTATGTAAATAGATAGATAGACAGATAGATAGATAGACAGATAGATAGATAGACGGATAGATAGATAGATAGATAGATAGATAGATAATAGATAGATAGAGGGCACAGGATGAGTTGAAGATGAAGGGGTGGTATCTGGAGAATAAAATTAAAGGGTGAGAGAGGATTATATGGAGAGAAAGAGATAGAGAGAGGTAGAATGGTGTAAATTATCTCGCATAAAACAAACAAGAAAAGGCTTTTACAGTGGAGGGGAAATGGCAGAAGATGAGAGGGAATGAGTCAATTTTATTCTGATAGGATTTGCCTTAAGGAGAGAATAGCATACACACTCAGTTGGGTATGGAAACCTATCTTACCCTACAGGAAAACAGTGGGGGAAAGGAATAAGAGGGCAGGATGATGATAGAGGGGAGGGTAGGTTGGGGGAGGGGGTAATCAGAAGCAAACACTTTAAAGGAGGGACAGGGTCGAAAGGGAGAATAGAATAAATGGAGGGCAGGATAGGATGAAGGGAAATATACTTAGTTTTTCACAACATGACTACTATGGAAGTGTTTTGCGTGACTACAGATGTCTAACCTGTATTGAGTAGCTTGCCTTCTCAATAAGGGTGGGTGGGGAGGGAGGAAGGGAGAACATTTTGAACCCAAAATTTTAAAAATAAAAGTTAAAAAAAATTGTTTTCACATGCAACTGGTAAATAAGATATTCAGGACATGGAGTATAGAAATCTACCTTGCCCTACAGGAAAATTGAAGGGGAAGGGGATAAGAGAAAGGGTGAAGAGATAGAAGGGAGGGTATTAGGAGAAGGGGTACTCATCTTGAGGTTGGGGGGAGGGATGAGATGGGGAGAAAATTTGGAACTCAAAATCTTGTAGAAGTGAATGTTGAAAACTAAAACTAAATAAATTAATAAAAAAATTTATTAAAAAAATTTAAAAAAAGAAAAAGAAAAGGATCTGTTCCATGCAGCCAGGTTTGGAAGGTAGTAGGTCAAGGTGTAAGAAGACTGGAAAGGTGAGAGGAAAAGTTTGTGAAAAGCTTTGAATGTCAATACAAGGATTTTTATATTTGATCCTGGAGATGAAAGGGAGTATCTGGAATATATTTACTAGGGGAGTGGAATGGTTAGATCTACACTTTAGGAAAATTAATTTAACAGCTTAGTGGAAGGTAAACTGAATTTAAAAAGAGATGACAGGCTATAGTAATAAGGACCTACACCAAGGTTGTGGCAGTGTTAGTCTGGGACTCTTGATATTAGCAATTGGACTGTCTGTCCCCACATAGTAATGTTAAGAACCTTTTCTCAAGTTAGTGTGTGTTGGTAAGTGTATATCGCATAGTTGAGTCAAGTTGCATCTGCTGTAGCTGATTTTTAAGCAGTCTTCAATTCTGACATTAAGTTAGAGACCTATGTCAAGTCACTTGCCTTCCCATCCTATCAATCTCTCATTATAGTTAGGTATTCATATTTGGCTACCTCCATGTGCTTAATTTACCCATGCAAATTAAGAGTAGTCTTTTGTAGGCAAGTAAGGATAGGGGAAGTATACTTGCAACCCTTGACTCAGTAGCAGGTTTCATTCTCTGTTTCCAAGCTCATTACACATTATTCCTATTCGTACGTTCTATGATCTCACCAAACTGAGCTATCAATTGCTCCTCGTATGTAGCATTCCATTTCCTACCTGTACATAAGTCTTTTGTGCCTAGAAGGCATTCCATACTGACTGTTGCCTCTTGGAACCTTTAACTCCCTTAAAGCTCAGCTGTATTCCTACCTCTTTTAAGTTCTACTTCCAAAGGACTTTCCTAATTTCACCAGTTGTTAGTGATGTACCACATGCAATCACTTTGTATTCATTTTGTATATATTCTGTGTAACACACAGCCCATTTGAACGGTACTCTGCATTGGTGGAAGATGATTACTTAATGCTCTGAGCCTGCACGAAGGGTAAAATTGGCAAGAACTTGGGAGATAAGAGAAATCCTATTCTTCAGGCCTTCAGCTTCAGAAGAAGATAAGTGGTTACGGACTCACTTCAGGTTCTTGAAGGAAGAAAAAGACTCTGGGGAGGAGTCAACATGATTGAGGAGCTGGCTTCTCTACATGTCAGTTTCTTCCTAGAGTCTTTCTCCCTCTTTAGGGGCCTAAAGGTATTCTTTATCCTCTTGTTTTCTCTCAGAGCTAGCTCAAAGGCTAGAATCTCTTTTCTCTCTTAAGTTTCACCAACTCTCCCCTCTCATAGGATTAAAACGTTAAATAATAAATCTCCCCTAATAAAAAGAGTCCCCTTTACTTCTCTGAACATTTTGTGATGGAATGGGAGTGGCAGATTAGTGAGCAATGGTAGAAGTGAAAGGGTGAAAGGAACATCAGTAAAAATGTTATTTTAATACACTGAAGCAGGGGCAAAGAGAATTTTGTTACTATCTTGCTAAATTTAATGCATTTATATTATATACATTCTTGTTAAAAAAAAAAAACAAAAAAATTGTACATTTAAAAGTCCACAGGTTTTTATGCAAGTTTCTTCTGGTTGTTTATATTTGTTCAAAGTTTTGTTTTTGTTTTTGTTTTCTAATTTGACCTAAAAAGAAAGAAAGTCTTCAGAGAATTTAGTAGATTGTTTAGATAAACTTTATGTTACAGAGGAAATTTTAGATGAAACTGGAATGATTTGAAACAGATATGAAATCAGGGGAGATATGTTGAACCATCCCCACATGCTCTGGTAGAATGTAAATTTCTCAAAAGCCAGGACTTGTGAGTTTCTATATTTGTTTTCCCAGTGCCTAACAAGGTGAAGATGCTTAATATTTGTTGATTAATTTATTTTTATAGCTATTGGGTTCCACATCTTTTGCTAAGACCCTCTGCCTAGTTCCTGACCTATTCCTACCGAGTTACTTTGGCCTGAGTTTCTAATACTACATTGCTTGTTTAACTTGCTGCTGTTTAACTCCTTTTCTTGTGAGATACTTTTAATTTGAGAGAGCTTTTCTTCTGTTCTTCTGTAACTGTGTGGATTGTTTTATTATCACTGGCAATTGACCATTCACCACTTACACAAGATTTCTTCTAGCTTCTGGTCAGTACTTAAGCCTTTCACAAAGGTGAGGCAAGAGCTTGGATAGACAAACCATTTTAGTTACTTTCATGAGCCTCAATCAAATAGATTGGTTGAAACTCCTCCATTTTGTGATAGAATAGAATAGCTTTTCCAATACAATTTAATAAAATGTTATATTAGGTGGATCCAGGTCAGTGGTTAAGACTTTCTGTCTAAAATGGTAGGCACCCTTTTATATAGCTCAAACTAGTTGTTAACAGACATGAAGAAACACTCTGGAAACAAGAATTTGGTATTTGAATGAACTTGCTTTTTTTCCGGGGAATAAGAGGGTATCAAAACATTATTCTGCCTCAAAATTAGCATTTGTATAATTTATAATGTTTTGTTAAGTTTAGGATTAAGGACAATGGGCAAAAAGTTTAAGCTTAACTGGTCATGAAATTTCGCTCATCATCTTACAACTCTATATCATCCGCTACCATTTCTCCCTTTATTTTCATCTCGGATGAAGAGATACCTTTTCTCTTCGTGAAGGCCAATCCCTCTACATACACCCTTATTGAATCCATTCTTTTTCAAGAAAATAATTTCATTCTTATCTATCCTCTTTCTCTCTCTCTCTAATCTTTAATATATCCTTACCTCTGGTTTCCTTTCCTGAGACTTCAGTTGGCTGGCCACAAACCCTCTAGAATTTGTAGTTCTTCCCAATTTGAGGAATAATATGTCAATAAATATTTTTAAACCCCTACTATGGGCCAGAAGAAAGTGAGGAATGATTAGCCATCTTAAAGGAGAGGCTAGAAAGTTGTTGTTGTTTTCCAAACATAGTTACAGGGGTTGTTTAAGGAGAAAAGTGAGAAGTGACATTTGTAGCACAGGAGGAAAACAATCTGGGGCAACAGCAGCTGGTGCCTACAACAACTGCACTTTCCCTCTTTAAGATGTCCTCCATCCTGGGGGGCAGCTAGGTGGCACAGTTGATAGAGCACCGGCCCTGGATTCAGGAGGACCTGAGTTCAAATCTGGCTTCAGACACATAACACTTACTAGCTGTGTGACCCTGGGCAAGTCACTTAACCCCATTGCCTACCCCAAAAATTAAAAAAAAAAGATGGCCTCCATCTAAAAATGGACAAACTGGTAGATGCATGTGATTGGGTATGTTTTATCATAGATGTTCACCCCCAATATCAGGAATATGGAGAAAAACAAGTTATTAGGGGGAAAAAAATGAACAGACCCTTCTCTGTTTGCCTTACTTCTGTTTGTATTTTCTTAAGTTTATTGTCTTAAAGAATATATGTGTTGAATCTAACATAATTTCTTATAAATACCTGTGGTCAAACCTGTCTTTATATTGCTAAATGTCTATTCTTTGTTTGCTGCATATGGATGCAATGGGAACCAAAAAGGAGAAAGACATCTTTTCCTAGTTTGGGGCTGGGAGCTCAAACCCTAGCCCATGAGTACTGTTCTCTAACTAGGGGCATAATCATGAGGTATTTCATAACTACCTTTCTAAAGGTAGAATTACTTTGAATATGGTTCCTATTTTATAAATATCCCTCAGAAACAAAGTCCAAGTTACACTAATATTTCCATGATGACTGGCTCATTCCCTATTGTTTACAAACATGTCTCCCCATCCTCAAAAAAACCCTCATTTGAATCTTCTATTCTTACTATCATCCTATATCTCACCTTACTTACTTACTTACTTATCATGCTATATCTCATCATTCCACCCCAATTTCTCTCTCCAAAGTAACTAATGCTCTCTCAGTTGCAACAACCAATGATCTTTTCTCTATCTTCATTCTACTTAATCTTTTTGAAGCCTTTTACAGTGTGGATCACTCTGTTTTTTGGGACACCATTGTAACCTGGTTCTCCTCCTTCCCCTACAATCACTCCTCATTCTCCTTCACTGGTTCTTCATTCAGATCATGCCATGTAACACAGTTCTATCCTGGGCACTCTTCTCTCCCCTCTCTATGTTACTTCACTTGGTGATCATATCAGCTCACATGGATTTAATCATTACCTCTATCTTGACTATTCTCAAATCTGCCCTAAACTCTAATGTGGTATAGTCCAACTGCTTTTTAGACCTCTCAAACTGGGTATACAGTAAACATCTTGAACTCGTTATGTCTAAAACTGAATTCATTATTTTTCCTCCCTAAATTTTGCCCCTCTGCCTGATGCTTCTACCTTCCTTTTTACTAGAGATGGCAATACCATCCTCCTAGTCCCCAGGCTCCGAATCTAGGTGTTGTCCTTTACTCCTCACTTTCTCTCACCCCCACCATATACAATCTATTGCCAATGCCTGTCAATTTCAACATCTTTGCAACATCTCTTGAATATGCTTCCCTCTTTTCTCAGGCACTGCCATCACTCTGGTGCAGGCCCCCATGCCCTCATTCTTGGACCATCACTATAATCCCATGGTGGATCTACATACTTCAGGTCTCTCCCCACCCCATTCTATCCTTCAATGGGCCAACACAGGCCTTTCAAAAATGTGTAGGTCCAACTATATTACTCCACACACACACACTCAAAAAACTCTACTGGCTTTCTACTTCCAGGATCAAATAAAAAATCCTCTTCTTGACCTTCAAAATCCTTCATAACCTAGCTCCTTCCTATCAGGTTATACCTTACTCACCACTTTGTCCATTGACGTGGGCCTACTTATTGTTCCATGAACAAGACACTCCATTTCTTGGCTTTGGGCATTTTTCTCTCACTGTCCTCTAGGCTTAGAATCCTCTCCTTCCTTATCTCTGTCTTCTGGCTTCACTACCTTCTTTCAAGTCTGAAATAACATCTCATTTTCTACAGGAAGCTTTAATTCTACTGCCTTCCCTTTATCCTATATATATACATATATATATATAGTTTGTATGTATTTATATATATATATATATAGTTTGTATGTATTTACATGTCCTCTCCCCCATCAGATTGTGAGCTCCTTGAGGGCAGAGACTGTCTTTTGCCTCTTTTTGTATCCCCAGTTTTTCCTTATGTATAGTAGGTGTGTATTTATTGACTAAGTGACATACACACCTCCCTATGTTTAAAAGCAAACAAACAACCTTCAGTTGATCATACAACCTCTGCTAGCTGTTATTGTACTATAGGTTTCCACATTGTCAGACAAATTCCTTGGGATGGTGCAGGAGGGGAGGAGAGGGGGTATCTAGACTAAGGGCTTTCACTTCTTTTCTTATTCCCCTGAATTCTGACTTCTGACTTTATCGCTAAACTGAAATTGCTCTCTTCACAGCTACCAATTATCTCTTAATTACCTTATCTAATGACATTTAGCATGTGAGCTCAGAAAAAAAAGTCCACTTCTGATAACTGTTGACTTTTTTCATTATATATAGATTTTGGAGAAAAAAAATATATTTTTACTAACAAAATTCTTGGTTATATTCATGTAAGCAAATGACCTGTATCTGATATCTCTTTGCCTATATGAATTTTTTGTTTCTTTATACCACTTATGTGACTTTGTTCAATCAACAACTAATAAAACAATAAACCTTTATTAGGTGGGTGCCATATGTCAGATATTGTGCTAAGTTTTCCAGATACAAAGACAGAAATGAAATAGTCATTGAGGAGTTTACATTCTAATGAAGGAGGCAGAAGCAAAGATTTTTGGCCTAACATTTCCAGAACAAGGTCTATTATAGCACCCCTGAGGTTGTATTTTGAGGTAGGTATTTTGAAGTTGAGAGTATACTTTCTCTAAAGGTATTGGCTTAACCCCAATGATTGTGTTCCCCAATATTTGTGTTAACTTCCAGGGAGGGATTTTACCTGTTCCATTTAACCACTTACTCTCAATTAACTTTCCCAAATGGATATTCATTTCAAAGGCAGCAAGAAAAAATGTACAAACACCATCAGGGATACACTGCCCTTGTCTCTTCTTGGTCTCTTAGGAAAGTGAGCTCAAACTTAGATAAATTTCCTACATAACAATAATCTTACCAACGTTATATCCAAATGTGGCATTACTACTGAGTGAATCTTTTTCTTGTCTATGACTACATTGGGTTCCAAAGTTCATTCTTTGCTTCTCAGGGCATCAGTGTTTAGCTGCTAAACATGGATAGGTACTTGGAATTTGATTTCCTAGTTTATTAAGACTCCCAAGTTTGGAGTTTCTAGTTGCTTAACCTAAAATGCAAATGGAGATCATTTTCACAGGTCCACATGTTGACCTTAGTGTGGAGAATGCCTAAGGTCTTTCCCCCTTATAGCTTTGTCTCTTACCAGACACTACCACTGAAAGAGTCAAACTAACCGAGAGAACAGCTATGGCTCAAGTTGAAGGCACCCCAATTTCCAGCTATGCAGCTGGAATAAATAAAAAAAAAGCTTCTTCTAATCTCATGGTTAGATTAGAATCAGTTAAATGTCTAAGCATGCTCAAATCTCTCCAAGGCACTGCCATTGCATATCATTATAACTCTCCCAGAAAGTTTCTTCAGGATCTCCATATAGGTAGGTGCAATCAGAAGTACTCTGAACATGTGCTGATGCCATTACACAGGCATTTACAAGGCACATAACAATCGAATGCCAATTAATCTAAGCATGAAAGGTAGTGAAAAAGTATGGAGAAAGAAGCACCCTGTGTAAGAAGCAGCAAAGAGACCTGTATGTCTGGCCCTAGAGTGTGTAGAAGGGGCTGGAAAGTCCAAATTGTGAAGAATTATATTTTACATTCAAATTTCCAAATGAGACTACCTGAATATTAATTGGGCAAAATTGTTCAACAAATTCTATTTCTAAGTAGTTAAAATCTGATACTAATTGAGTTCCTCTTTGAGAAATATGTGTAAACTAATTCAAGTTGAATGATGCTCAAAATAACATTTTAAATGCTCTTTTTTAGCTTACTCATATATGTCTTTAGGGCATAAATTTGGAAATATAAAGAACTACAGTTGAGTTAAGTTTGTTCTGACAGTATGTTATCCCCCCCCACCCAAACTCTGCTGAAGGCAAAAGCAGCAACAAAATAAGAAAGAGAAATCAGATTAGACTAAAGCAGATTTCCAACACTATAGAAACAATTTTCTCTTCAAAATCACTCTGTCCTACAATATTAGTTTTGCCTCCAAAGCATAGACATTTTGCCCTCATGGGATGATTACTTTATCTCTCTACAACACCACAATTATTATTCTAAAAACTGGAGTCCGCACATAACAACCCCACCCTAGATCACACACATACACACACGCACACACACACACACACACACACACACACACACACACACACACACACACACCCCTACACCTAAATAATTCCATGGAATAAAACCATGCCTATAAGGAAACAAATGAAAGAATACACCATTGTCAGTGAAGCTAATGTTAGACAAGGTGAGCAGATGTGGTTCACTGCTTCCCTGCCTACACCATGCCCTGTTCAGGTCTACAGAGTAGGCACTCAACTTCTGAATTTGTTGACATAGGGAAATCCTAGATGAGCAAACTGTCACCTTCTAGGCAATTTATAGTCTTATGGAATTGCCTAGAGCAATGTGAAGTTTAATGACTTGCAGAGGGCCAAATAGCCACTGAGAGTCTGAAACAGGAGTTGACTTTGTGTCTTCCTAGTTTCCAGGATAGCTTTTTATTCACTATACACCCTGCGCTTTATTCTGAAATTTTTTAAAAAAAAGCATTGTTATTATTATTTTACTTTGTCTCTCTGACTTTAGCTTTGGGATTTTTTGTTGTTGTTGTTATTATTTGTTTTTTGCAAGGCAAGGGGGTCGAGTGACTTGCCCAGGGTCACACAGTTAGTAAGTGTCAAGTGTCTGAGGTTCTTCTGACTGCAGAGCCAGTGTTCTATCCAGTGTGCCACCTAGCTGCCCCATCTCCCTGACTTTTCTAATGGCTCTTTTAATTCCTGACTGGGCCTCTAGTCCAGTTTCTATGATTTCATATTTATTTGAATTTGACCTGTTATTTGTACTTTAAACAATGACTCTAGCCTCACTCCTTAGAAACTTTTTGTTTATTTGATGTCTTACATTCTGGACTATGCCCAAGCAAGAACAATTTCATTTAAAAAGTTCCCATACTTCAAAAGCAGTCTCAGAATGGACCAACTGGGAGAGCAGAGTCTTCTGGGGGAAAAATTGTACACATACACACACACACACACACACACACACACACACACACATACACATATATGTGTTGCATGTATATATGTGTATATATATGTATTTCACACACACACACACACACACACACACACACACACACACAAATACCAAGCAGCATGAGGAGATTAAAGTTAGGGATGAGGGAGTTGTATAATTTTCCTTAGTCTTAGTCTGATTAAAGGCATAAGCATATTTTAAATTTAGAAGTAATCTGAGAAAGAACAACTTTTTTTTTGAGAAGAAAGAGAAATTGGGGGAGGGGTGAAGAATAGGATGTCATGATAACAATACTTAAAAAAACAAGAAAAGAAAAAATAGCATCCATCAAATCATAAAAAACAGAGAACAGAACAAAGTTCACAAGGGTATACATATAAAAAAGGAAGTGTTATAGCTATGATGTTAATTGTTAAAATATACCAAAAAACAAAACAAACAAAAAAAAACCTCTTATATTATGAAGACTTCATTTCAAATGCAATCTTTTTCTGTTCTTTGTATAGGAAGATGTGCATTTTGATTGATATTTTTCAAGTTCATAATAATAAAGAAGGGAAATTACTTGAAAAATACTTTGGAAGCAAAATCTGTCACTTATGAGTCATGTGACCTTAATCTAATCATTTCATCTTTTACAGTGAAATCAGCCTCAATGCTGCTCTTCATCCACAGCCTTTCCTTTCCCCTCTTTATGCTTTTGAATGGTCTGTCCTCCATTCTGGAAATGCTGTGCCTCCCAAACCTTGCTTCTACCACCTTTCAGGGTCACTTCCACCTTCTTGAGTACGCCTTTCCTAATTTCTCTAGTTGTTAGTGTATCCTATCCTACCCTCAGTCCAACAGAATTATGTTTCTTCTATATGGAAACTCTAATTACACATATGTGAATATGTGGTTTCTCTTTTATTGAATCCATAGGGCAGGGAGTATATTTTAACTCTAACACCTCACACAGTGTATGTGTTTTAAAATTGTTCCATGATACTTTTGTATTTATTTGAATCCTAGTGCATATCAACATATACGTGGCCAGTACAAAGGCATGGAATTGGGAGAAGGAATTTTGTGTCTCTGGAATAGGGAGAATATCAGTTAGGCTGGACTATAGAGATAAGGAAAGGAAGTAACAAACAATAGAGCTGGAAAAAATATGTTGAGGCCAGATTATAAAGGTTTTAAATCAATGAAAGATCCTAGATGTAACAAAGAAACATCAGAGATTACTGAATTGGGCAAAGTGAAAAGACATGACGTATTCAGACTTGGCATTAGGAAAATCACTTTGACAGCTTTGTGATTAATGGATTGGAATATGGAAGATTTGAGGTGGAGATACCAAATAGGAAGTTACTGCATCAATACAGGTGAGATGATGAGGGCCTAAAGAAGTTGGTGGCCATTAGAGTACAGAAAAGAAAGCATACCCCTGATGGTGTTGGGGGGAAGGGGAATGACAAGATTTGGCAAATGATTAGAAATATAGGATTGAGAAAAGGGAGAGTAAGGGATCTATGATAATGCTGAAGTTATGTCCTTAGGAGATGAAGAATGGCAGTGTCTTTCACAGAAATTGCGAAGTTTGCAAAAGGGGAGGGAATATAGTGATTTCTATTTTGGACATGTTTGTGATGTCTCTGGGACATCTAGTTTGAAATGTCCAATAGTCATTTGGATATATTGAACTGAAGTTCAGGAAACCGAATTGGGCTAGATATACAGATATGGAAGTCATCTGTGCAGAGGGTAAGAGAAAGGAATAAGCTAAGGAAGTAGAGGCAGAACTAATAGAGAGAGGTAAGAACTATCTTCTGGATAAGGCAGGAATAGGATCAAGGAATCTTATAGTGAGCTTGACCTTAATGAGGAGAAGAACCACATCTTTTTCAGAGATTATAGGAAAGGAGGATTGATAATGCAAGGGATTTTGGGATGAATAGAAGGGGAGAAAAAGGACCTCATGATGAATAGACTCAGGTCTGTTAGTAAAGTCAGAGGCGAAACCATGGGCTGAGAGAGTTGGGTAAAGAGGAGGTATGGTAGGCTTGAAGAAAGAAGAGGTTTGAAATAACTTCTGAGATTTGCAATCCATTGTGGTGGAATAAAAGGATTTCCTTTTATGTACTGAGTCCAGTTGATGTTAAATAACAGTAATTTGTAGTCTACTCAATCAGCATGGTTATGGCTTCCTCCAGCTTTGCTCAACAGCATTTGTATAAGTTTTCCCAGGTTTCCCTGAAACCATCCTTTTCCTTTTATTTTTATCCTTTTATGACCTAGCATTTCACTAGATTTATGTAGCATAATTTGTTTAGCAATTGGCCAACCAATGAGTACTCACATAGTTTCTAGTCCTTTGCTATTAAAAAAAAAACTTTCTGCTAAAATTATTTGTACATAGAGATCTATCTTTTTTCTTTCTTTGATCTGCTTGGAGTTTTTAGTCTAGGGCTGGTAATACTGCATATGAATAGTTAAGAGATTTTTTTTTTTGCATAGGTCCAAATTGCTTTCCAGATTCTCTGAACCAATAAACAACTCTAGCCATTGTCCATTAAGATACCTGCTTTCCCACAGCCCTTCTAATATTTGTTATTTTCCTTTTTTTTTCAATCAACTTTGTCAATATTATACATGTGAAGTGGAACATAAGAGTTGCTTTAATCTTAATGTCTGTAATTATTAGTGATTTGGAATTTTTCCCCATGGCTATTAATAGCTGGGATTTATTCCTTAGAAGAATGCCTATCATTTTGTGCATACTTCTATTTATCAGTTCATTCTCTAGATGCAGATAGTATCTTCCTTCATAGGTCTTCTGTAGTTAATTTGGGCATTTATAATAGACAAAATGATTTAGTCACTCAAAGTTGTTTTTAAAACAATATTGCTATTATATAATAATAGCATTCTCTTGGTTCTACTCATTTTGCTTTCCATTGTGTTGTGCAAGAGATCAATCTTTTCATTTCTTATAGTACAGTAGTATGCTATCACAATCATATACTATAACTCATTTAGCCATTGCCCAATTAACATATTTGCATCTAATGGTAGCCATCTATGGTGAGGGAAGGGGAAAGGGAAAAAAAAAAGAAAGTTACATAACTTTATCATATATTTAAAAGAAATACCAAATTGTACATAATAGGTTTGCAGTTTCATGTACTATAATATTTTTTCCTATTCTACTATGTTATAGAAATCTGTGTTTTATTTCTTAAATTCTGAATAAAATAATAATGGTTCTAATTTTTGTAAATTTGATCACTTGCTCATACATTTGAATATGAGACTCTATCAGAAAAACACTGCAAAAACTGTTTTTATCCAAATAAATTTGTTTCTTTCCATTTTAATTTAATTACTTTTTTATGTGGGCGAAAAAACTTAGAATTTTATGTAATAAAAATCATTCATTTTATATTCTGTGATATTCTAAATCTTTTATTTGTTCTTGAAGTCTTTTCCTAGCTATAGCTCTCAATGGCAATTTCTTTCTTGCTTCTCTGATTTATTTAAAATATTTCCTTTTATGTCTAAGATATGTATCCATCTGGAGGTTAAATTGGAATAAAGCATGAACTGTTAATTTTTTGTTAATAAACATGTTTAAAGATATAAATTTTCCCCTAAGCACTACTTTTTTTCTGTATACAACAAATTTTGGTTTATTGCCTCACTATAATTATCTTATGAAGTTTTCTATTGTTTCTATGATTTTTTTCTTTGACCCACCAATTCTTTAGTACTTTGTGATTTAGTCTTCAATTAAGTTGTTAATCATCTCTACAGTGACCCCATATTGAAAATACATACGTGCATCCATCCCTACATACATACATATGTATTTATATTATGAACTATAACATATACCTAAAGTTTCTACTTTTCTGATTTTATTTATGACTGTGGGTTTTTTTTTAATATCCTAAAAGATAGTGGATTTTATAAAGGTGCTATGCACAGCTGAGGAATAAATACTCTTTCTATGCCAATTCAGTTATTAGCTATTGTTTGTCACATTGCTTTTCTAAAATTTGATTCAGGTCCTCAACATTTTTTTTTGTTAGTTTTGTCCAACTCGAAAAGTGGTATACTACAGTACCCCGTAATTATAGTTTCTACTTTCTATTTCTCCAGATATCTGTCAGGACCACTTTACACACTTTACTACAAATCAGTAATTATTAAAAATGATTTGGGGGGCAGCTAGGTGGCTCAGTGAATAGAGCTCTGGCCTTGGAGTCAGGAGGACCTGAGTTCAAATCCAGCCTCAGACATTTAACACGTACTAGCTGTGTGACCCTGGGCAAGTCACTTAATCCGCTCACCTCACCAAAAAGCAAAAACTAAATAAAAATAAGTAAAAAAATGAAAATGATTTGGTACTGGTCAAAGAGAGACAGAGAGACAGTGACAGAAATACAGAGACAATATCAGAGACAAACAGAGGCAGAGAAGGAAATAGAAGTAGAGAAAGAGACAGAGAAACAGAGAGGTTAGGTATACAACATACAAACACAAACAAACACAATAGTACAGTGTTTGATAAACTCAAAAACCACCAGTTATTGTGGTAAGAATTCACTATTTACCAAAACTGCTAGAAAAACTGACCAGCATTTTGGCAGCCATTAGATTTAGACCAATAAAACACATAATATGCCAAGACATGCTCCAAATGGATAACCTATTATAAAAGATGCATTATCAACAAATTAGAGGAGCAAAGAAGAAATTACTTTCAGATCTGGGGAAGATTTCACCATTAAACAAGGGACAGAATTGTACAAGACAAAATGGACAATTTTAATTATATGAACAAAATAATCTATTGTAGTTAAAGTTAAAAGAGAAACAGGTAACTGTGAAAGATCTTTATTCAATTTTCTCTAATAAAGGCTTCATATATGTAATGTTCAAGGAACTGATTCAAAATTACAATACTAAGATCTATTCTTGAATAGCTAAATGGCCAAATGAGATGAGCAGATAGTTTTCAAAGCATGAAATCCAGGCTATCAGTAGTCACATAAAATTATTCTAAATTATTAAAAACTAGAAAAATGTAACTTAAAGCAATTCTGAAGGTCCAACATTAGACTGGCAAAGATGTGAAAGGAGTAAAAAGATGAATGTTTTAAGGAAAAATATATTAAAGAATAGTTGCAGGAATTAGGAATTGTTCCAGCCATACTAGAAAAATAATTGGAACTGTGTCCAAAACAAAATATCTAATATGCACAGACTTTGAGAAAGCTGTGCCTTTACTAGGCTTATACCACAAAGAAACAGAAGAAAAAAGGGATATTCATACATATACATAGATACATAGATACATACACACACACACACACACACACTTGTGTGTGTGTAAGATAGTTTCAGCTAAAAATGGGAAGATGTTCATAAACTGATACAGAACCAAGTGAGCAGAACTAGAAGAATAAATGATAAAATGATAACGTTATAGAAAATATATACTTGAAATATTTTAGAACCCTAATCAATGCAATGATAAACCAAAAGAAAAAAAAGGAAGATAAAAAATATTAGTCACTTCCTGCTGGTGAGGTGATGAACTTAAAATATATAAAGAGATGTATGTCTTTTGACATAAACCATGGGACAATTTGTTTTGCCAAACAACACATATAGGTATTAGGGAATTTGTTTGTTTACTTTTAAATTTGCTCGATTAATATATGTTTAACTGAAGAGAACAGAATAGAAAAAAAAATGCCAGAAGGAAACACTGTAAAGAAGGACAGCTTAGAAATTTACATATTGAAATCTTTATA
Organism: Phascolarctos cinereus; assembly: GCF_003287225.1. Lineage (NCBI taxonomy): Eukaryota > Metazoa > Chordata > Mammalia > Diprotodontia > Phascolarctidae > Phascolarctos > Phascolarctos cinereus. Next base: position 206,419,361 of record NW_027555958.1, read on the forward strand.
TACTTAAAAGAAAATGCAGTTTGTATGTAACAGATTTATATTTTCATGAGCAATTTTCTCTGTTACGTATATAGAAATTTTTCTTTTATTTTGTATTACATGTAGAACAAAATCTATTTAAAAGTATTTCTTCTGGTAACTTGTTTAGCTTTTCCTTAAGTATTTAGATGCTTTGCCATTCAGTGAATCAAGAAAACCTGAGTTCAAAGGTGACCTCAGACACTTACTAGTTCTATCACCCTAGACAAGTAACTTATTCTCTCTTTCCTTCATTTTCCTCATCTGTAAAATGGGGGTAATAATAACACCTACCTTCCAGGATTGTTGTGAAGTTCAAATAAAGGAATAATTATAAAGCACTGAGCATAGTGCCTGGTACATAGTAAGTTATATCTATATTATTAGCTATTATTTTTTTTTAGGCAGTTGGGATTAAGTGACTTGCCCAGGGTCACACAGTTAATAAGTGTCAAGTGTTTGGTCTGAGGCTGGATTTGAACTCAGGTCCTCCTAACTTCAGGGCCAGTGCCCTGTGCAACCTATCTGCCCAATTAGCTATTATTTTAAGTATTTAAATTAAGTCATTGTTTATGGTGCCTTTCAGCAAAATACAGTTTCCCTCACTATCTCTTTTAATCTAGTCTATTTTTGTTGCCACCTTGTTTGAGATCATGACTGCTACCCCTGAGTTTATAGTTCAGCTAAAGCATAATAGATTTTGCTCTAATTTTATTTTAATTCTCTATGAATCTTTGTTTCAAGTGTGTTTCTTGTAAACAATATATTATTGTATTCTTCCAATTCATTTGTCTTTCCTCTTCCATTTCTTGGGTAAATTAATCCAATTCACATCAGAGTTATGATCATTAATTATGTATTTCCTACTATCATTTTCTCTTACATTTCCCCCTCTTTATTTTCTGCCTCCTCTTTGTAAAGAAGAGGAGGTTCTTGGAGCTGGTATGCACTACATTCCCATGCACTATGGTGGATGTACTCATCTTTCTCTCTCGGTCTTCTTCTCTTTTCCATTCAGACACTAATCAAAATTTTTGACCCTTTCATTCTTTCCTTTTAAAATTATTCTTCACAATCTCCTCTTCAAGTTTAAAGTTTCTTTTGCTTATGTAAGGAGTAAGAATGGTGGCCACAGGGGACTGGTCCACACGTATTGTGAGGCTTCATATGTGACTAGGATACTGTCCTTTTGTGAGGCTCAAAGGGAAGAAGAATAGATATCTCTAGCTTCTTCTCCCCCCACTTTTCCTCAAAGGAAGCTTTCATTCCTACAGGGAGGGGAAACAGGAGGTTGGGGCCAGAGGTCACCAGTGTACTCTCATTTGAGATGAGGTACCAGGCTATAGTATATCTGTCTGCTCCCTTAAATATTGTTAGTTTAGGGGATGTGATTGAGTTCCAGCTAACTTTTGATCATTTCTTATTTGAGGGGCTTGGAGACCCCAAATTTTATATCCAAGGCTTGACCGTTTCCTCACCTAGTACCAGTTCCATAATTAATACACATAGCAAATAAAAAAGAAACTCATTTATCAAAATCATGGCAAAATAAAAATAAGAGAGGGTATATATAGGAGAATATATGCTAAACAATAAAGAGTGAAGGAGCTCTCCCATTGGGAGGGAGGCATCTCAGCTCAACAAAAAGACAGGGTCATAAATCTTACCCAAGGAGAAACTCCCTGAAGTAAAGCCAAGGACAGGGATATGATGAAGACTATCCATTCCTCTCATGCTAAATAGGTAGTAGTAGGAGTAGGAGTAGCAGCAGCAGCAGCAGTAGTAGTAGTAGCAGTTGTTGTTGTTGTTGTTGTTGTTATTGTTTTGGGAGGAGGTTGGGCTATACCATTTCCTCCTACTCTATCATCTTGGCTGGTCTCCAAGCTATTTAAATTTAGGTAGGCTACCCCTTAACTGACAGACTAAGTCCTCCTACTTGAAGCCTTTTCATTTGGATAGGACCCTGCAGAGCTTAGACTTTATTGCTGGAGTCTCCAAGAATACCAAGTTATTTCCATAGCATACTAAAGAATCACATGACTTCAGTAGAATCCCTTCCTCAAAACATAGCAATTTGTCTTTCTTTTCATTGCTTCACAAAAAAAAAAAATTCCCCTTATATTTTTTTTTAAATTGGAAATAAAAATTCAAGTTCTTGGGTGCTATTTTTTTAGCAATCAAAACCAATATAATTTTTAATGAAAACACCACCTTCAAAATATTATTAAAACAGCCAATGTACAGTTTGAATAAACAGAAAATTTATGTCAGTATTTATTCTTTTGGATAGAAAAGGAAGAGCAAAGAAAGAAAGTGACTTTATCTGCTGTGTAGATTCTTGGCTAGGTGAAATGATGGGGCATTTTGCACACTATGGTTATCACTATCTTGTCTACCTTAGTTGGACGAAGATTCTGGATACCCTGGTGAATCCAGGCATAGTGAAGACCATTGTTCTCTGCCTTTGTTGTGTGCCTATTTGCATATCTATGTTTTCTGGTATTCCTACACGCAAGAACGAAAAAGCATTTAGTAAGTGCTTACTATGTGTACAACACCGTGCTAAGCAGCGGGAATATAAATAGAAAAGCAAGACAGTTCCTACTCTCAAGGAGCTAAAATATATATTGTGGGGTTTCAGTTGAAAGTCAGATGGAAAGACCCTGTCATCTTTTGGTGTCAGTGGCAAAGCAAAGGGTAGTGTATCTTCTTTAATATTTATTTCCATTAATAAAACCATATTGGTTTCTGATATTGAAACTTTTGATAGTGTATTTAAATTTTGATGAGAGTGATTTTGAACTTTTCTATTGCAGTGGAAACCCTCACCCTCTAGCTTACAGTTCATGGTGCATTCCTTCTGTCTTCCCGGGTGGGAAAGACTGTAAATACTAGTATCTCCAGATAACTTCTGGATATCTCCCTTTCTTCCAGTAAAAGACTAGAGCAAAGGCACTATTTCATTTCTGAGTTTAGACCCTTGCAAAATCAGCTCTTCTACAGTTGATATTTGAAATTATACAACATCACAATAAACATCAACACTAAACATAATGACAATTGTCAAAACTAAAATGGAGAGAATGTTGGTGCATGATTTTTTGTTTGCAGATGATTGTGCACTCAGTGCAGCTTCTGAAGCTGAGATGCAACAAAGTATGGATTCTCTGATGCTTGCATTAATTTTGGCCTAATAATGAACACCAACAAAACACAGGTGCTCCATCAGCCAGTCCCATACCTTCCATATGTGAAACCATCAGCTAGAGCAAATATAGAAGTTTTGAATACTGTGGATAAGTTCACTTACATTGGCAGTATACTTTCCAGGGATATACACATTGATAATGAGGTTGATACACACATTGCTAGAGCTAGCTCGGTGTTTGGGAAGCTCCAAAGGAAAGTGTGTGAGAAAAGAAATATAAGACTGATAACCAAACTGAAAGTCTACAGAGCTGTTATGCTGACCTCATTGTTGTACGCCTGTGAAACCTGAACAGTATGCCAGCACCATGCCAGGAAACTGAATTGCTTCCATTTGAATTATCTTAGGAAGATTCTGAAGATCACCTTTCTTGTATCTCCAGTTTCAGCAGCATGCCTATCACATAGTAAGGACTTAATAAATGCTTATTGACCAATTCATATCAGTAAACCTTTTTATGTCTGTCTTGAGTCTTGCACTTGAAGACAAATTTTCTGTTAAGCTCTGGTCTTTTTATCAGGAAGGTTTGGAAGTCCCCTATTTCATTGAATATCCATCTCCTCCCCTGAAAGATCATGTTCATTTTCACTGGGTAGTCGAATCTTGTCTGTAATCCAATCTCCTTTGCCTTTTGGAATATCATGTTCCTTGCTCTATGGTCTTTTAATGTAGAAGCTACAAGGTTCTGTGTAATCCTGACTGTGGTTCCATGAAATTGTTTCTTTCTGGCTGCTTGAAGTATTTTCTCTTTGACCAGGTAATTTTGGAATTTGGCTACTATATTCCTTGGCTTTTTCAATTTGGGCTCTCTTTCAAAAAGTGATTGGTGGATTCTTTCTATGGCTATTTTACCTTCTGTTCTAGGACCTCAGAGCAGTTTTCCTTTATGATTTCCTGAAAGATACTGTCCGGGCTCTTTTTTTTTCATCATGATTTTCAGGCAGACCAATAATTTTTAAGTTGTCTCTTCTGAACTGATTTTCCAGGTCAGTTGTTTTATCAGTGAGGTATTTTACATTTTCATCTATTTTCTTTTCCTTTTTTTTTTTTGTTACTGTTTGACTGATTCTTGCTCTCTCATAGAGTCATTAGCTTCCATTTGCCTGATTCTAATTTTTAACAAATTGTTTTCTTCTATTAGATTTTATACCTCCTTCCCCGTATGGCCAAAGATTTGTTTTCTTCAGTGTACTTTTTTTCCAGTTGGCCAATTGTATTTTTTAAGGATTCTTCTATCTTTCTTATTTGACTTTTAAAATCCTTCTTAAGCTTTTCTAAAAAGGTTTTTTGGGCTTCAGACAAGTTCATATTCCCTTTTGAGGTTGCAGATGTGAGTTTGTTAACAATGTTGTCCTCTTCAGAATTTCTGCCTTGATTGTCACTCTTCTCATAATATGAACCTATGGTACATTTCTTTTTAGTCATGGTGTTTCCTTATTCCCTGGCCTTTAAAGAGATTGAGCTCTCCTGCTGAGGAGCACAGGGCACTGACCCAAACTTCTTGTGTTGGTAGGCTAGGTCTTGGTCACTGGCTTTGTGTGCTGGGGCTTCTTATGTTGGCAACTGGAGGCTGTAGGTTCTGGCAGCTTACCTCGTATTGGGCTGTAATCAGCAAGGCTGGAACTCTCAGGTGACTCTAGGTCACCTGCTTTTCCTTTCCTTTAGCTTTCTTCAGATCCTTTGAGATGGATTTTGGAGGATGTTTATCCGCCTGGGGCCCTTTGTAGTGCTGCTTTCCTTATTTTTGCTAAGGTACTGGAAGACCCCTTTGCCGGGGCCCTGGTGGTTTTCTGAGCTGGTTTCCACTGGTTCCTCCACCTCACTGAGGTACTCAGAGGTCCGGGTGTTGGTGTTTGCCTGCTCCACCACCTGGGTTTCAGGATCTCCTCCTGGTGTGCTAAAGTGGAGCTTTCTGCTAGCTTGCTGGGATGCCTCCCATTCAGTACTGCTCCTCTTCCCCCAGAGCAAGAGGAGCCTTTCCTGTTAATCCCTCAAGCTGTTCCTGATCTTTCTTCTGGTTCAGCTGTTCCAGGGTTTTTCCTGGGGCGATATTTTCTGGGCATTCAGAGGTTGATAGAGGAGGGTGAGAGTGACTACCTTTTTACTCTGCCATCTTCCTGGGGTGCTATTAAAATAGAATTCAGGTTGTGTACAAATTCAAGGAACACATCAATTACATAAAATGGGGGCCACAGTCAGTCAAATATTTACATTGCCTGACATTATTTGCTTTTATATTTACCACTTGGGAAGGAGCTACACGGCTAAGGCATCACACTTTTTACAGAAATAATACTCAACAAATTTCTTTTTTCTTCCTCTGTTTTTATGCTTGATCAGATGGAGATCATCTTAGAATGTAAGCTGTCTTGTCAAAGATGTTTGTAGCCATCATTTTAAAGCTGTTAACACAATTCTATTTTCAGTGAATGTTTTATGTCGCAAATTAAAGTATAACATTTAGGCAAGCCTTTGCCTGTTCCATTATTTCAGCTAATCTCCAGTGTCCTAATGTGCCAATTGCCTTTCTCTGTATTTACATATCCACTACAAATAAACTAGATTGTCTGCACCTGTGGGACTATGACAACCTCAACACAGATGTTTCCATTGTCCCTTCAGGCAGGAAATTGTTAGATAGCATGTGACAACCAACCAACTTGGCAGGGCTGGCTCTAGGCAAATTTATGTAATGGAATGGGTGAAATTTGTCTTTGGCATCTGCCTACCCTCATTTTTCAGGTTCTTTCCCCACTTTGATGACATTCCTTGCTTTCAGAACAAATGTCTTCAAATGACCCTTCCCCTTACCAAAATTTGTTCTCAGGAAAGAATCTGATTATCTCACTATTTAATATGTTGCCATTCCCAAAATCATTTAGATCCATAGAATATTAGTGTATTAGAGCTGGAAGGAGCTTTTGAAATTCGTGACCCTAATCTAATTATTTTTAATGAAGAAACTGAAGTTAAAGAGGTGAATTATTTTGTTCCAAGGTCACTTAATGAGTAAGTATAAGAACCCATATTGGAATTCAGAAGTCTTCCCTCCAAAATGAAGTCATCTTTCCAATACACATGATTAGCATTTTAATGAATGGACAACAATGGAAAGATCTCTTATGTGAAAGTCTGGGCCATCCTTCCCTTTAGTTTTGACAACATTATTTTGTATGCAAACTGTTTAAAAATATGTGATTTTTTTTCCTTTATCCCCCTCTTCTAAAAGTAATGATATCAGATCCACACCTTTAATGAGTGAAAATGAGATTATATTTTTCCCAGGGGATTTCAATACTTTTTACTCCATCCAAGAAATTTGGTGCCAGTTTATGTGAACATGGGCAAGATTTTTAAACTGAAAGGGACACAAATAACTTTCTAAGATTGTAAGATTGTGTTGGAATAGTAAGGCCCTCCATTGGTGGAGGGATTTTCTTCATCTACAATTCCCTATACCAATAAAATCACAGCTCTCATCCAAAACAAAAACCAATTGAAAACAAAATGTTTTCATACATCTTACAAATAAAAAATTAAAAGTATCAAGAAAGTTTTTCAACTGATGAGGTTTTCATGTTAGTCATCATTTTTTACAACATTTGTGATGTGATTATAGATTTACTTTTGTATTTGTGGTATAACTTGATAAGAACAACTAAAAAATATTTCATATTCAACTACTTTGTAGTTAATAAAAATGATGGTTTCATGAAATCTCTTTGGGTAGATAAGTACATATGACTTGTGGCACTTGAGTATAGTATCATTTGTTCAGCCAGACCTTTGCTGAAAATTACTTTCCACATCTTCAGGCTTAAGCATTACCAAGACCTTAAACAACATCAAACCAACATTTTAAAAAGGCAATTGAATAACAAACCCAAGTATTTTGAACATCTTAGTGCACAAATCTCATTGCCATATAATCATTTTCAGTACCAGATGAGGCTTTTGTTTTTGTTCATTCATTTTTCAGTATCCAGCTCTTCATGGCCCCATTTGGGGTTTTCTTATCAAAGATATAGGAGTGGTTTGCCATTTCCTTCTCCAGCTCATTTTACAGAGGAGGACACTGAGGCAAAGAGGGTTAAGTAACTTGACCAGGGTCACACAGCTAGTAAGTGTCTGAGGCTAAATTTGAACTCAGTAAGATGAGTCTTACTGACTTTGGGCCGGGCACTGTATCCACTCTACCACCTAGCTGCCCAAATCTACTTGTTTACTGAAAATTCTATAATCACTTGGTCATGGCTGATTGATGTATGTTAAATAGTAACAATCATAGTACTTGCAGGATACATAGTTGTTTTTCATTTTTATTTTCTCCAAAATAAATGAGTTATTAATCTACATTCGAACACTTCTAGAATATCATTTTTCATTTTGTGTGTCATATTTTAAGAAAGTTGCTAATAAGCTAGAGAACTTCCAGAGGAGGAAATAAGGATAGTAATGGGCATAAAAATGCATGCCATGTAAAGAACCAGGGATATTTATTCTCAAGAAGATAGTTGTCTTCAACTATTTAAAGAGCTGTCATGTAGAAGACATTTGGAGTTGTTATTCTCCTTAGCCCCAAAGGGTAGAACTAAAAACTATGGATAGAGGTCACAAAATGAGAAATTTAGCTCTGAGTGAAGGATAAACTTCTGAATAATTAGAGTCAAACAAAAGGGGAATGGACAACTTCAGGAGGCAGTGGGCTCATCCTCATTATTAGTCTACAATCAAAGACTAGATGACTATTTATGGGGTTTGTTTTAAAGGGGATTTTTTTGTGTGTTTTGACTTTCTTAGAAAATGAAGTCTCTTCTAACTAGAACTTTGTGGTTAGAATAGTTTTTGCCTGCATCTTGTGTGTTCAAAACATTCTTTTCCTTCAGAATTTCCTTTTCTTTTCTATCAGGTTTAAGGTGGAAGTAAGGCTGCCTGAGACATACCAAAGACAGTATAAAAATTAGCAATGAGCTTACTTATATTTTCCTCAATATTTCATCTTTTTTATCTTTTTATATCACCTATATTTATGAGTGTAATCCTCCCCTTCCTCCCAAAGAGCCAAGCCTTAACACAAAGAATAAAAAAGATAGAAAGAAAACAAAGTTCCACAAAACTAGCCAACACATTGAAAAAGTCTAATATTTGTAGTGTTTCCGTACTCATAGTCTCCCTTCTCTATAAAGAAGTACAGGCAAGTGTTTTCTTATATCACTTCTTTGAAGCCAAACTTATTCATTATAATTTCATAGCATTCAGTTTCTATTGTTCTGCTGTTTTCATTTAATTTTTTGATCATTGTACATATTGATATTTTTCATTCTGCTTTTTAAAATTTTCATTCACTTTTTAAAATTGACTTTGTCCCTTCTTTTATTAAGAATTTACTCCCTAAACATAGCTATGAAGGGTACCTGATCTGGTTCTCTCTCATTATTTATGGTATTTCCTTTACTATTCAGCCCATTTGTCCATTGTGAGTTTATTGTAGCATGTTGTGTTAAGTTGTTCATCAATTCTAAACTTAATACCTGCCAAATTCCTTTCCAGTCTAATACATATCTTCCAATTTTGGTTTATGTGTGTCAAAAGATGTAAGGCATTTAAGCCATTGGTAACAGCTAGACAGATGACAGCATGAACTTTTCCATTAAATTTCAGCTATTTCAAGGGGAGGTATTACATGAAGTATACAGTGTGCAAGAAGCATAATTTAAGAATGTGTTTGGAATACTGCTTAGTGAATTTCTGGTACGTAAGAAATATTCCTTTTGGGTATCCTAACTACCTCTTTTTTTTCCTGATATCTGAAATTATCTTAAAAATATGATATTTTATAAGATGCATTTGACCTGCATGTCAAAAAACAAAAGAAGCAAAACTGAAGGAGCACCATGAGCTATACAATATCATAAGGTACAAGAAGAGTAGTATTACTGATCTCCTTGTTGATTAAATTCTTCAAATAACTAAAATGAATTCTTTAAACAAATCTGATTGTAATATTAAAAAGTGAGTTAGCAACCTAAAAGTTAATCTGTTGGTGGTTTTACTGCAGTAGAATCACCCTTACTTCCAAATATTTTTATATGTAATTAATTATAATAATCGGAAACCTAGAAAAGTAAGAATACCAAGCTTATGCTTCTGTCATTTACTGCTAACTTCCTCAAGCAACACCTTAAAGTAGAAGGATACTATACATGTCATTGTAGTAGAGCAAATTCCTATGTTGTCTGCTTCCCTACATATGTTTTCAAAGTATAAATTTTCTTTTTGTTATTCCAGAAATGTTTCAAGTATCTATTAGATAAAAGCTTCAATCTCTATTATATACATATATATGTAAATACATGTTTATATACATATCCATATGCTTGCATATAGCTTAAGAAAGTAATCCAAAGTTATAAACATATGTAATAATTTTTGTGTGTATATCAGATTTATTATTACAGACTGAAGAAATAAATATATATGCACATATATGTATAGAGAGAGACAGAGATTTCTTTTTAGAACTATAATCAAAAGTAAAGTAAATTTTTATATTATACAGGAAGGCAGATTATTTTTATTACAGTTCTAAAAAGAAATTAAGTATGTAGAAAGGATTATGGGCTGGATCCATTCTTTCACTAACATAAGGGACTTCTAAATGAAAAAACTTTATACCAATGCAGGTCAGCAATTCTTCTGCAATTTAAATCCTTGGTGAGTTGCCTAGAGCTTTGAATGTTTGTGTCTTACACAGGGTCACAAAGTTAGAATGAATCAGAAGTAGGAACTGAACCCAGGATTTTCTGGCTCTGAGCCAGCTCTCTGTCTACTTCACCATAATAAATCTCTGATAGCCTTATAGGAACATTCAGAAAGGTGGAATATTTTCAGGATTATTTTTATTCTATTTTTTTAAAGTACCACATTTTTCAAATGCTTGATTGTAAGATACTTGAAGGGTTGGACTATGTAATCTTCCTAGCCATGTCAGTCAATATTTAATAAGTACCTATTATATGCCAGCCACTGTTGTTGTTTACATGTCCTTTGTACTTGAAGAGAACAAAATGACATCACTATGGCAGGGTCATGGTGCAATGTGTCGAATGTTGCTGATCATACCAATATAAACTCAGACGGCTACACTACAGGTTAGGCACAAATAGTATATATGACCATTTGGGAGGGAAATGTCTCTAAATTTGTACACATGTTACTTTTTTTATGCTCATATAGCTATGGGCACACCATGTTGGAGCATCCTGTGCCAGTGTCTCCCATGTCTCCCAATCAATACTAAAGTTCTTCATAGAGACTTTTAGAGTACTTTGCATTGCTTCTTTTGACCACCATGTGAGTGTTTGTCTCATGTGAGTTCTTAATAAAATATTTAAGCAAATGTGTGTTGGCATTCAAACAATGAGGCCAACCCAATGGAGTATCACTCCCTGCAGTAGAGTTTGAATGCTTGGCAGTTTGGTTTGAGAAAGGAACTCAGTATCCATTACCTTATCTTGTCAGGTGATCTTCATAACCTTCCAAAGACAATTTGAATGAAAGTGTTTCAATTTTCTGCCATGGTACTGCTAGACTGTCCAAATTTCCCAAGCATATAACAATGAAGTCAGCATAATGGCTCTACAGAACTCAGTTTGGTAGACAGTCTAATTAACCTCTTCTCTCTCACCCATTCTCTTGGAGCCTCCCAAATGCTAAGCTAATTCTGGCAATGTTTGAGTCAACCTAATCATCTCTGCAGACATCCCTGGAAAGTATACTACCAGAAGATTCTGGGAAGATGGTGGAGTAGGTCAGAAAATTCCAAGCTCTCCAGATTTCCTCCACAAACAAGACAAAACAGTGCCTCAGGGTCAATGTAGAATGGCAAAAATAAAGAGTTGGGGCAGAACAGTGGTCCTCCTGGGACAATCAGAGAAGATCCAAAGAAATATCCCAAGATGAACATTTGGTCAAGTGAAGTATAGCAAGTGGTGAGCCCTGGGGGCAGCTGGGTTTGGAGGTAGCCTTGGTCTCAACCACAGTAATTTTCTCCTTCTGAGCAGTGTGGGGAGTCAAGTTTTTGAGGGGGGGTGAAGATTGAGGAGCCTCTGCTGACAAGGGATGCCAGGCCTAGCTGTGTTGCCAAGATATGGTCCTGGGCAAAAAGGAACCAACATACACTCCATGAGTGCAGGAGAATTGGGGCTGCTCACTGTGGGCACTTACAGGAGAGTTGAATTCTTGGTCTCAGTTCCTGGACAAAGGGAGAACTGAAGGTCATAGCTACTGGAGGGTTCTCAGGGAGCAAGAGTATTTCCAGCACAGTGTTCCAGAGTAGGGATGAGGGTTGCTGTGGCATAGAGAGGGAAAGGAGAGCAGAAGTTGACCAAGGACAAACCTCAAAAACATAACAGTAAGAAGGACCTGAAGCCAGAGGCACCACTCCCCAAAACCCAGGATTAGAGGTGATTATAATAATAAGCTGCTATTTTTTTTAAATGAGCAGGCAAAGAAGAAAGAACCCAATCATAGACAGTTACTATGGGAATAGAGAAGACTGGTGTTCATTTTCAGAAGATACTGAAGAAAAAAAGTCTCCCCTACCCCAAAGAGTAATGTGAAATGGTCACTTGCCCAAAAAGAATTCATAGAGGAACTCAAAAATTACTTCAAAAATCAAATAAGGGAGATTGAGGATTTTTTTTAAAAATCTAAGAAAAATAGGAAGATTATGAAAAGAAAATCAACCAATTAGAAATGGAGATTTCTAATTGAAAATTAGATTTGGGTAAGGGGAAGCCAGCAAAGTTATAAAAGACTAAGAAATAATACAGCAAAATAAAAGAATGAAAAAAATAGAAGAGAAAGAGAAACATCTCATAAGAAAAACAACTGATCTGCAGAACAGAAAAGAAAAACAAGAATAATTGGATACTGAAAGCTATGATAAAAAAAAGAATATTGATGCAGTAATACAAGAAATAATTAAAGAAAACTATCTTGAAGTGTTAGAACAAGAGGGGAAAGTAGAAATAGAAAAAAGAATCCACCAATCACCACCTGAAAGAGATTCTTGAAGATAAACCTATCATATCATAGCCAAATTCCCAAACCCCCAGGTTAAGGGGGAACTATGAGCAACAAGAAAAAAAAATCAAATATGGTGGAGCCACAGTTAGAATCACATAAGACCTAACAGCAGCTACACTAAAAGACCTCAGGTATTGGAACACTATGTATCAAAGAGCAAAGAACTGGGGTTTCAGTTGAAAATATCATATCCAGCAAAAAGTGTAATCCTGAACAACAACAAAAAAAAGGTATTTAATGAATTGACAGATTTTCAGGATTTTATTGCAAAAAGACCAGAACTAAATAGAAAATCTGACATACAAGATCCAAGAGAAATATAAGGTAAATTTCAAAGACTAATTACATGAAACTCAATACGGACAAATTGTTTACTTTTTATATGTGGAAATGTAAACCATATATCTAAGATTGGCATAAGTAATTGGGTAGTTTGAAAGAATGAGTGGGGTAGAGCTACATATGATGTGATTCTAAAAAGCAAAATGAGGTAGAAAAGGTGAAAAGAGTAATTATCTCATACAAATGAGGTGCAAGAGGGAGAACTGATACAGAGGAATTAGATAGGGGAGGAGGGCAGGTAGTTTTGGAACCCTACTGTCATCAGGAATGGGTTAAAGAGGGAACAATACCATACATACATACATACATACATACATACATACATACATACATACATACTTACATACATACATACATACGTGTATGTGTATAAAAATTTTCTAAATTCAGAAAGAAATAAGAGGGCAAAGGGACACAGAGAGGGAGAAGGAAAGGATAAGGTAGGGATAGAGAATAGAAAAAGGGGGATATATAAGGGTATGTAGATTAACAGGAATGAGATAAAGAGGAAACTACATATATATGTGTATATGTATGTATGCATGTATAAAAATCTTCTAAATTCAGAAAGGAATAAAAGGATAAGGAATAAGGAGATAGGATGGAAGGAGAGGACAAGGAAGGTATTCTTGGAAGGGGGGTAGGTTAAAGAATAGGAGGGTAAGGTAGCAGATAAGAGGACAGGGGAATAGGCTGGGAGGAGAGAATAAGGGAGAATTCTTGGTGGGATAAATAAAGTAATAAGAGGGTAAGGCAGTAGGTAGAAGTAAAGCAGAGGAGTGAAGAAAGATAGGAGTAGGATGAGAAGGACAGTGAGGAAAAATAGGAAGGAGGAAAATATATCAGAAATCTTCAGCTTATGGAGGTAAGGATCCTGCGGCCTTGAGGCCACATGTGGCCTTCTAGATCCTCAAGTATGGCCCTTTAAATAAATCCAAACTTCATGAACAAATCCCCTTAATAAAAGAATTTGTTCTGCGAAGTTTGGATTCAGTCAAAGAGCCACGATTAAGGATCTAGAGGACTACATGTGGCCTCAAGGCTGCAAGTTTCCCACTCCTGGTTAGAATGTAAATGGGATGAATTTACCCATAAAATGGAAACTGATAGGAGATTAAAACTTCTAATTCAACAATATATTACTTTCAGGAAATGCTACAAAAATGAGAGCTACACACAAACATAAAATAAAGGTCAGGAATAGAATTTATTATATGAAAAAAGCAGAGGTAGTCATCATGATTTCAAAGTTAAAGCTAAAATACATTTAATAAAAGAGAAAAATAGGGAAACTACACTATGTGTCAGCCACATTATTCAATATTATTTTAGACCATTTAAAATAACTAGACAGTATAAAATGCCTGAGGGTATACCTGCCAAAACGGACATAGGAACTATACAAATATAAACATGAAACACTTTTTATGCAAATAAAGTTAAATCTAAATAATTGAAGTAATATTTGTTGTTCATGGGTATGTAAAGCCAATATAATTAAAAAAAAGATAATTTTTACATAACAAATCTATTTAAGTAATGCCATCCCAATTAAATTACCAAGAAAAAAACTATCTTACTAAGTTAGAAACAATTATAACATTCATTTAGAACTTCATTTAGAATTAGAAAAGGGCAGGAACTTCAAAGAAACCAGGGTGGAGAAGATGTAAAGGAAATAGATTCAGTAGTTATCAGACCTTAAGCCATATTATAAGGTGAGAACATTGTTGAAGTGTAAAATGGATCATTTTGATTATTTTAAATTAAAATCTTCTTGTATAAATGAAACCTATGCAGGCAAAAATAGAAGGAATACAGAAAATTGGGGGGGAACTTTCACAGACCTTCAGATAGAAAATGAAAGGGTTAGAATATTGCCATGGTGTAGGAAATGATGAACTGGTTGATTTAGAAAAACATGGAAAGATTTGGACTTATGAAAGAAGATGCTATCCGAGAAGGTGGATAAGTGGAAATAAGCATAATATGGTTTTACATATATGTGTCTGCTGCATATATGTATATATGTGTATGTTTATAGATATATATGGTATATATGTGCATCTATGTAGATGTGTATGTATGTATATATGTGTCTATCTGTGCTTAACTGTAGCCTACTTGGGGGGGGGGATAAAGAAAAGAGTGCTCAGCAAAGGACAAAAGAAAACCTACAAGGGAAGTAAAGAAGAGCTGGACAGCTTTGAAAACAATGCACAGTATTTATTAAATAGGTTTTCTTGAGATGGAAATTTATTGCTTTATATTGAATCCTCTCTTATGTTCTGCCATGTACATGGCAATGTTTTGTTTGTTTGCTTTTTCTTTTCTTATTTTGAATTTAAGTTTCAAATAGATTTTTAAAAACAGTTTTTAAAAAGTATACTGCCAAGGTAAGTGAATTTATCAACAGCATTCACAGCCACTATACTAAGCAATGGGGATATTAAGAAAAGGTAGAAGACAGTTCCAGAAACAATAATAGGGCTTTGAAGTTAGCAAAGCCTTTAAATACATGATCTCAGTTGAGGCTCATGACTGCATATGAGGCAGGTTAACAGTTATGATTCCCACTTTACTGATGTGGAAACTGAAGTTCATGGGGGTAAGTGATTTGTCCAGTTTCACACATATATTTGGTGATAGAAACAGGATTTAAATTCAGATATTTCTGACTCCAAATGCATTAAAGCTATTCACTATATCACGTTGTATTGCCAGTAAATTGTACATAGTAGCCTAGACATTTTAAAAATGGAATGATGGATATACTTTTTAAAAAAAAATTTTTATTTTAACTTTTTTTGTAAATTTATTTATTTTCAGTTTTCAATATTTACTTCCACAAGATTCTGAGTTCCAAATTTTCACCCCATCTCACCACTCCCCCCATCCCAAGATGGCATGCATTCTGAATATACCTTCCCCTAGTCTGCCCTCTCTTCTATCTCTTCCCCCCTTCTTTTATCCCTTTCCCCTTCTATTTTCCTATAGGGCAGGACAGACTTCTGTATCCCATTTCCTTTATTTCTTATTTCCCAGTAGCATGTGAAAATATTTTTTTAAACATATGTTTTTAAAACTTTAGGTTTCAAATCTTCTCCCTTCCTCCCTCCCCACCCACCCTCATTGAAAAGGCAAGCAACTCAATATAGGCTATACATGTGCATTTATGCAAAACATTTCCATAGTAAACATGTTGTGAAAAACTAACTCTATTTCCCTTAATCCTATCCTGCCCTCCCATTTATTCTATTCTATCTTTTGACCCCATCCCTTTTCGGAAGTATTTGCTTCTGATTACCCCTTTCCCATCTGCCCTCCTCTCTATCATCCCCCTGTTCTCTTGTCCCCTTCTCCCCCTATTTTCCCATAGGGTAAGACAGATTTCCTTACCCAATTGAATGTGTATGTTATTCCCTCTTAAGCCAAATCCTATGAGAATAAGATTCACTCATTCCTTCTCACCTTCCCCCATTTCCCCTCTACTGTAAGAGCATTTTTTTCTGTTTTTTTTTTGTGAGATAACTTACCCCATTCTACCTCTCCCTTTCTTCTTCTCCAAATATAATCCTCTCTCATCCCTTAATTTTATTCTCCAGATATGACCCTTAATCTTCAACTCACCCTATGCTCTCTCTCTCTCTCTATCTCTCTCTCTCTCTCTCTCTCTCTCTCTCTCTCTCTCTCTCCCTATCTACCTATACATACATATAATTTTTTTCCTCCAACTACCCTAATACTGACAAAGGTCTCATGAGTTATAAATATCATCTTTCCATGCAGGAATGTAAACAGTTCAACCTTAATAAGTCTCTTATGATTTCTCTTTCCTGTTTACCTCTTCATGTTCCACTTGAGTCTTGTATTTGAAAGTCAAATTTTCTATTCAGCTCTGGTCTTTTCATCAAGAATGCTTGAAAGTCCTCTATTTCACTGAATGACCATTTTTTCCCTGAAGGATTATACTCAGTTTTGCTGGGTAGGTGATTCTTGGGTGTAATCCTATGTCCTTTGCCCGCCGGAATATTATATTCCATGCCCTGTCATCCTTTAATGTAGAAGCTGGTAAATCTTGTGTTATCCTGATTGTGCTTCCACAGTACTTGAATTGTTTCTTCTGGCAGCTTGTAATATTTTCTCCTTGACCTGGGAACTCTGGAATTTGGCTACAATATTCCTAGGAGTTTTCCTTTGGGGATCTCTTTCAGGAAGATATCAGTGGATACTTTCCATTTCTATTTTGCCCTCTGGTTCTACTATATCAGGGCAGTTTTCCTTGATAATTTCTTGAAAGATGATGTCTAGGCTCTTTTTTTGATCATGGCTTTCAGATAGTCCAATAATTTTTAAATTCTCTCTCCTGGATCTATTTTCCAGGTCAGTTGTTTTTCCAATGAGATATTTCACATTGTTTTCTAATTTTTCATTCTTTTGGATTTGTTTTACAGTGTCTTGATTTCTCATAAAGTCACTAGCTCCAATTGCTCTATTCTAATTTTTAAGGAAGTATTTTCTTCAGTAATCTTTTGGACTTCCTTTTCCATTTGGCCAATTTTTGCTTTTTAGGGCATTTTCTCCTCATTGGCTTTTTGGACTTCTTTTGCCATTTGGGTTAGGCTATTTTTTAAGGTGTTATTTTCTTCAGTATTTTTTTGGGTCTCCTTTAGCAAGCTGTTCACTTGTTTTTCACGATTTTCTTGCATCACTCTCATTTCTCTTCCCAGTTTTTCCTCTACTTCTGTTACTTGCTTCTCAAAATCCCTTTTGAGCTCTTCCAAGGCCTGGGAATGATTCATATTTTTCCTAGAGGCTTTGGATGTAGGAGCTCTGACTTTGTTGTCTCCTTCTGGTTGTATATTTTGACCTTCTTTGTCACCAAAATAAGATAATATAGTCTGACTCTTTTTGCACTGCTTGCTCATGATCCCAGCCAATTACTTGAGTTTTACATTCTTTAAGGTAAGAGTCTGCTTCCATTGTGGAGAATATACTGTCCCAAGCTTCAGGGGTTTGTGTAGCTGTTTTCAGAGATACTTGTAGGGACCTGTAAATTTTCAGTTCTTGCAAGGTGGTATGATTAGGCGCGAGGTGTTTACTCCTTTCTTGGCCTGTGCTGTGGTCTATTAGTGACCACAAGAACTCCTTTCTGTTCTGGAACTGTGAGGAAGGTTTCCTGTCCACAGCTACTACAAGCTTCACCATGCCAGTGCTCCTCCTCACCCCAGAACCCTTGTCCAGAACTGTGATCCAGATCCAAGCATGGCAAAGCAAGAGATTCCTGCCTCAGCACCAGCAGAGAGATCCCTGCAATCCCCCTCTCATCAGCTACTCAATTCCCCCTCAGTCTGTGGGCCAGAAGCTTGGGAAGCAGCTGCCCACCCCAGGGCCACATTCTCCAGGAATGGAGCTGAGACCCCGCCTTCCTCTCTCAGTACCACAGAAACAGACTTTTCCCACTGACCTTCTAAGCTGTCTTTGGCATTTGTGGATTGAGGAGTCTGGAAACCGCCACAGCTGCCTGCAATTCAGCCCTCTGAGGCCTGCTTCAGGTTTGCTGCAGCCTGTGAGCCCATACCACGCTGAACTCCTCTTCCAGTCCAGCAAGATATACCTTTCTGATCAATCATCCAGGTTGTCTTGTGCTGGAAATTTGTTTCACTCTATTTTTTTGTGGGTTAAGCTGCCTTAGAATTTGTTTAGAGCCATTTTGGTAGGTATTTGGAGGGTTTTAGGGGAGAGCTCAAGTAAGTTGCTGCTTTCAGTCTGCCATCTTGGCTCCGCCCCTCTCAGATATACTTACGAAAAATATACAAATGATTGCTTGGCACTGTGAAGTTTGAACTGAGTTTAGTTTTTCATTGTGCTTAACCAAAGATTCAAATTTAAACCAAATCTGCTTTATTTTCAGAGAATATGGAAAACTTTATTTTGATTTTTATAATTTACTACTTATTATAAAGCCTTCTCTAGAAACCATATGCTTAGGTAATGTGAGGCTAGTTAAAACCAACCCCTTATTGCACAGCTGTATACTCTATAGGAAGTTATATTGGACCAAAGTTGTGTTCTTCTAAGAGAATAAATTGCAGGACCTCTAAAAATTCTAACCCTGGCTGCCTGAGTCATGAGACTTTTTCTGTCTACTTTTTAAGTGACTGACAAGTTGTCATATTCAGGATTCTTTTTAGAGGAGAAATCCTCATAGGTCAGCCAATCAAAAAGCCCCTAGAGATCTGAATTTCCTATCAAAATACTATATTATCCTGACTTATGGGAAGGAAAGTTTAAATAAAAGTTTACTGGGGGTGTTTTTTTTTTCCTGTTTCCTTATGAATAAATATATGTCAAAGAAAAGATTTTCGCACAATAACAGAACGGCTTTGCTACCACATTTTATCCACTGAGTTGACAAGTAATATCCAGCATTTCTTTCCTAAGCAAACATACCTAGATGTCCTTGAAAAATAATAGACTTCTTAGATTTTAAGCAAGGCTTATAGATTCATGCAACTACTGTAATATTAATTATGCTAATGAACCTAATAGGATTAACTTTGTTTCTGGTTTTAAATTGTTTACTTTTCTAATTAAAAGAATTAGTATAAATACTCTTAAGGCATATGATATATAGCAGGTGGTATTCTACAAGGAAAAAATTCATGTTGAAGCATAAACAAAATTCATAATAACCAGAATAACATCCCAACTATTCTGAAATATTTCACGTCAATATTATCATTAAAAATTAATTTTAAATTTATGCATATATGTGTTATAAGTAAATGAAGGAGAAAGCTTTTATTACATGTTTACAGTATGACAAGTACTTTGTTAAAGTCTGTGATTTAAAAAAAAACTGAAGACTGTCTGCCCTCAAGGAGTTTTTAATGGGGAAGACAATACTCATGTGGGACTGGAGGCCAGGGAGGGGTGTTTGCATTTGGAAAGTTTCAGGGATGATTAGTAGAGCCATAAGGAATTAGGACACTTTGCTAGTAACATTGGCCGTATTGATTTGATAGTGGTTCATGAGCTGCAAATTCAGTTACAGAAGCATGTAGGCAGTATATGTGCAGCGGAAAGGAAGTTTGCCTGTTATAGTAGGCCATAGTGAGAAACTATACCTCTTTATCTCTATGTCTCCATAGCTAGAAACAAAGATAAAGATGATAGATCCCTAGAGACAGTTAAAGATGTAGATATGGATATAGATATAGATATAGATATAAATATCTATCAGAGAGAAGCAGGCAGAAACTATACAGATATATAGGGTCTATATATCTGCAGATGAGGTTTCTTAACCTTTTTGTGTGTTTGTAATAGACCCCTTTGGCAGTCTGGTAAAGCCTTATATAACTGTGGACTGTTGCCTACACTCAAAATTGAAGGAATAGCTAAATTGTAGTTAGAGGTTAGTGAAAATAAAGCTGTATGTTTCCCCATTCTATTTCACAGATTGCCTGTACCCCAGATGAGAATTAACTCTATGTTCTCTTTCTCTCTCTCTCTCTCTCTCTCTCTCTCTCTTTCTTCTTCATATGTGTGTATCTTTCTACATATGTGGATTTTGTACATCTGTCTAATCTCCCCCAATGCAACTAGTGACTCAAAGTCTATTTAGAAAGATATATAGGATAAGGCAACGTATATGTTTCTCTCCCTCTATCTAACTAATGTCTCTCCATTGTTTGGGCAACTAAATAAGTCAATGTCACTGGAGGAGGGAGTTAAAGAATTCCAAGGTACACAGCAATGAAAGAAGTACACTAAATTTGTGGCAAATGCCACCTATTCCAAAGGGAATGTGAATTTTGAAGCTACCAGAATACCCAGGTTGTTGTGTTCTTTAAGGTAAAAGAGTTTTTGCCATTGGATTGAGCTCTCATCTACAGTATCTGGGCCTCTAGTCTCATGTTTTCTGGTGAATGGTTATATTGAAAAGATTACTCTTTTACTTCAGTTCAAACCTCCTCAGGTTTGTAAGAAGACACAGGAGCTAACTTCTCTCATGTACAAGAATGACCTACAGTAGGATTATGAAAAAGATTAGACATCTCAAAGAAAAGTGACCTCCCTAGGCTGAAAGTCTTAGCTCTTGTGCCTAGTGCTAGCTGTGGAGAGTGAGGGTTCAAATGGCTTTTCCTACTGTCATTCAAGAAATACTGAACAAGTGATAAGGAATTCCCCATCATAGAAGGTCTTCAGTCAGAGGTTAGGTGAACACTTGTCAGGGATGTAATAGAGGAGGTTACAGTTCAATTATGATTTGAATGAACTATATGATCTTTGAATTTCCTCCAAACTCTGATTTTTTGTGAACTTGCTTATCGTGAATTTCTTATTGAACATATTATAAAGAAATAATGTGATCTTTGTCTATTTGGGGATACTTTCCCAGCTGAGTGTACAAGAGGTAGTGCAAAAAGATATTTACTGCTTTTGCAATGGTCTGGGAGAGGAATGCAGTTCAGTGTGGGTCCACACGCAAAGACCAGGCCTCAGCAAACCTGGAGCAAGCCTCAAAGGACTGAATTCACAGGCAGCTGTGGTGATTTACAGACTTCTCAACTCACAAATGCCAAAGACAACCTAGAAGGTCAGTAGGAAAAGTCTGTGACTGAGACTTTTCTCTCTCACTGAGGTGAGAAAGAAGCTCAGTTCTAGCACTGTCCCAGGGTGGCAGCTGCTTCTTGAGCTCAGCCCACCGACTGAGGAGGAATTGAATGGCTGATCAGAGGGGATTGCAGGGATCTCTTTGCTGGCACTGAGGCAAGATTCTTTTGCTGCCAATACTTGGATCTGGGTCACAGTTCTGGGTGGCAGCCCTGGAGTGAAGAGGAGCACTGGCATGGTGGATCTTGTAGTGGTGTTAGAAAGGGAATTCTCCTCACAGTTCCAAGGCAGAAAAGAGTGCTTGTGGTCACTCATAGACCAGAGCCCATGCCAGGAAAGGAGTAAACACTGCACCCTTGATCATAGCACCTTGGAAGAACTGAAAATTTACAGGTCCCTGGAAGTATCTCTGAAAACAGCTACACAAAACTCCTGAAGCTGGGACAGTACATTCTCTACACTGGAAGCAGACCCCTACCATAAAAAAGAGTTTAAAACTCAGGTAACTGGCTGAGATCATGAGCAAACTATGCAAAAAAAAAGTTAGAGTATAGAATCTATCTCTGGTGACAAAGAAGATGAAAACATACAGCCAGAAGAAGACAACAAAGTCAAAGCTCCTACCTCCAAAGCCTCCAAGAAAAATATGAATCAGTTCCAGGCCATGGAAGAGCTCAGAAAGGATTTTGAGAAGCAAGTAAGAGAAGGAGAAGAAAAAACAGCAAGAGATATGAGAATGATGTAAGAAAATCATGAAAAACAAGTCAACAGCTTGCTAAAGGTGATCCCAAAAAAATACTGAAGAAAATAACACCTTAAAAAATACCCTAACCCAAATGGCAAAAGAGGTCCAAAAAGCCAGTGAGGAGAAGAATTCCATAAAAAGCATAATTGGCCAAATAGAAAAGGAAGTCCAAAACCGCACTGAAGAAAATACTTCCTTGGGGCAGTTAGGTGGTGCAGTGGACAGAGCACTGGCCCTGAAGTCAGGAGGACCTGAGTTCAAATCCGGCCTCAGACCATACACTTGATACTTACTGTCTATGTGACCCTGGGCAAGTCACTTAACCCGAATTGGAGGGGGAGAGAGAGAGAGAGAGAGAGAGAGAGAGAGAGAGAGAGAGGAGAGAGAGAGAGAGAAGAGAGAAAAGAAGGAAGGAAGGAAGGAAGGAAGGAAGGAAGGAAGGAAGGAAGGAAGGAAGGAAGGAAGGAAGGAAGAGAGAAAGAGAGAAAGAAAAGAAGGAAGGAAGGAAGGAAGGAAGGAAGGAAGGAAGGAAGGAAGGAAGGAAGGAAGAAAGGAAGGAAGAAAGAAAGGAAGAAAGAAAGAAGAGAGAGAGAGAGAGAGAAAGAAAAGAAGGAAGGAAGGAAGGAAGAAAGAAAGAAAGAAAGAAAGAAAGAAAGAAAGAAAGAAAGAAAGAAAGAGAAAAGAAGGAAGGAGAAGGAAAGAAAGAAAGAAAGAGAGAGAGAGAGAGAGAGAGAGAAAGAGAGAGAGAGAGAGAGAGAAAGAAAGAAAATACTTCCTTAAAAGTTAGAATGCAGCAAATGGAAGCTAGTGACATTATGAGAAATCAAGACACTGTAAAACAAATCCAAAAGAAGGAAAATATAGAAAACAATGTGAAATATCTCACTGGAAAAACAATTGACCTGCAAAATAGATCCAGGAGAGAGAATTTAAAAATTATTGGGCTATCTGAAAGCCATGATCAAAAAAACAGCCTAGACATCATCTTTCAAGAAATTACCCAGAAAAACTGCCCTGATATCCTAGAAGCAGAGGGTAAAATACAAATGGAAAGAATCCACTGATCACCTTTTGAAAGAGATCCCCAAAAGAAAACTCCTAGGAATATTGTAGCCAAATTCCAGAGTTCCCAGGTCAAGGAGAAAATATTGCAAGTAGCCAGACAAAAATAAAAAAACAATTCAAGTATTATGGAAATACAATCAGGATAACACAAGATTTAGCAGCTTCCACGTTAAGGAACAACAGGGCTTGGAATATAATATTCCAGAGGTCAAAGGAGATAGGATTATAACTAAGAATCACCTACCCAGCAAAACTGAGTATAATTCTTTGGGGGGGGGGGGATGGACATTTAGTGAAATAGAGGACTTTCAAGCATTCTTGATGAAAAGACCAGAGCTGAATAGAAAATTTGACTTTCAAATACAAGATTCAAGAGAAACATGAAGAGGTAAACAGGGAGAGAAATCATAAGGGGTTTATTAAGGTTGAACTGTTTACATTCTGCATGGGAAGATGATATTTGTAACTCATGAGACTTTTGTCAGTATTAAGGTACTTGGAGGGAAAAAAATTATATGTATATATAGATAGATAGATATAGGGCACATGGTGAGTTGAAGATGAAGGGGGTGGTATCTGGAGAATAAAATTAAGGTGTGAGAGAGGATTATACTGGGAGAAGGAGAAAGGGAGAGGTAGAATGGGATAAATTATCTCACATAAAACAGACAACAAAAGGCTTTTTCACAGTGAAGGAGAAGCCGGGGAATGTGAGAGAGAATGAGTAAATCTTACTTTCATTGGATTTGACTTAAGGAGGGAGTAACATACACATTAAATTGGGTATGGAAATCTATCTTACTCTACAGGAAATTGGGAGGAAGGAGATAAGAGAGCAGGCAGATGATAGAGGGGAGGAAAGATAGGGGGAATGGGTAATCAGAAGCAAACACTTCTAAGAAGGCATAGGGTCAAAAGAGAGAACAGAATAAAGGAGGGTATGGGATAGGATGAAGGGAAATATAGTTAGTTTGTCACAACATGACTACTATGGAAGTATTTTGCATGAGTACTCATATATAATCTGTATCAAGTTGCTTGTCTTCTCAGTGACAGTGGGTGGGGAAGGAGGAAGGAAGAAAATCTGGAACCCAGATTTATTTTTTAATTTTATTAATTTATTTTGATTTATCAGTAATCACTTCCATATGCTTTTGAATTTAAAAAAAAAATTTCCCCTTCTCCCCACCACCCTCTCAAAGACAGCACACAATCTGATATAAGCTATACATTTACATTCCTATTAAACATATTTTCACATTAGTGGTGTTGTAAGTAAAATCTAAAACCAATAGGAGGAACCATCAGAAACAGGAAACAAAACTTAACAGAAGAGAAAAAAAATAGCAATTCAATTTTCATAGTTCTTTCTTTGGATGTGGATAGCATTTCCCATCACAAGGCCTCTGGAGATGTCTTAGATCCTTGTATTGCCAGGAAGGGTTAAGTTCATCAATATTAGTCATCGCACAACATGGCTGTTACTGTGTACAATGTTGCCTTGGTTCTGCTCATTTCATTCAACATCAGACCGTACAACTCCTTCCAGATTTTTCTGAAGTCAGCCTGTTCATCATTTCTTATAGCACAATAGTATTCCATTACATTCACATACCACAACTTGCTCAGCCACTCCCCAATTGATGGGCATCCTCTCAATTTCCAATTCTTTGCCACCTCAAAAAGAGCTGTTATAAATATTTTTATACATGTGAGTCATTTTCCCATTTGTATGATCTCTTTGGGATACAGTCCTAGAAGTGCTATTGCTGGATCAAAGGGTATGTAAATTTTTATAGCCCTTTGGGAATATGGAGCCCAAAATTTTAAAAACGAATGTTAAAAATTGTTTTCACATGCAACTGGGAAATAGGATATACAGACAGTGGGGTATAGAAATCTATCCTGCCCTACAGGAAAATAGAAGAAGAAGGGGATAAGAGAAGGGGGGAATAGAAGGGAGGGATGATTATGGGAAGGGGTATTCAGAATGCATGCCATCTTGGGCTTGTGGGAAGGACGAGATGGAGAGAAAATTTGGAACTTAAAATCTTGTGGAAGCAAATGTTGAAAACTAAAAATAAATAAATAAACATCTCAAAAACAACCAAAAGAAAGGATATTTACTTTTTTTTTGTGAGGCAATTGGGATTAAGTGATTTGCCTAGAGTCACACAGCTACTAAGTGCTATGAGTCTGAGGTGGTATTTGAACTCAGGTCCTCCTGACTCCAGTATTCTGCATGATCTCTATTTCTTGTTTTTCTTCCCTTATTCATAGATCTGACAGGCATATTTTTCCATACTCCTCTAATTTACTTACAATATCACCTTTTGTGTCTAAATCATTTATCCATTTCTACCCTATCTTGCTATATACATAGTTAGATGTTGGTCTATACCTAGTTTCTGTTAAACTGCTTTCCAGTTTTTCCAGTAGTACCATCATGCTCTATCCACTGTGCCTCCTAGCTGCCCCAGCTATTAATGTTCTTAAAATGATGTGTAGTATCTAGCTAAAACCATAAGCAAGCATTTTCTGTAATGGGGATCAAAGGTGAAATAAATATTTCCATTATCATCTATTATTCAATATTGTACTAGAATTACTGACTAACTATATTCATTTCAAAAAATGAAAAAAATGTAAGTAGTGGTGAAAGAAGACTATTACTTTTTGCACATGATATAATGGTATACTTAGAAAACCCTAGAAACTCAACTAAAAAAAAACTAGTTGAAACAAATAACAACCTCAGCAAAATTGCAGGATATAAAATAAACCCAAACAAACCATCTGCATTTCTATGTATTACCAAGAAAACCTAGAAAGAAGAGATAAAGAGAGAAATTTAATTTAAAATAAGTGAAGATAACATAAAATACTCGAGAGTCTACCTGCCAGGACAAACCCATAGATTATTACAAAATACTTTTCAAACAAAGACAGAACTAAACAACTGAAGAAATGTCAATTGCTTGTGGGTATATAATGAAAACAACAATTTTATCTTAGTCAATTTACTCAGTGCCATATCAGTAAAACTATCAAAGAATTATTTTATAGAGCTAAAAAAAATAACAAAATTCATCTGGAAGAAGAAAAAACCAGAATATTACAGGAATTAGTGAAAAAAATATGAAGGAAGGTGGCTTAAAAGTTTCAGATTTCAAACTATATTACAGAGGAATAATCATCAAAACAACCTGGTACTTGCTAAAACACAAAGTGGTAGATCAGTAGAATAGATTAGGTGCACAATACACAGCAATAATTGGCCATAGTAATCTAGTGTTTGATAAACCCAAAAATCAAAGCTTTTGGGATAAGAACTCACCATTTGATAAAAATTACTAGAAAAACTGGAAAGAAGTTTGACAGAAATTAAGTATAGAACAACATCTAACTATGTATACCAAGATAGGGTCAAAATGGATAAATGATATAGACATAAAAGGTGATATTATAAGTAAATTAGGGGAGCATGGAAAAATATGTCTGTCAGATCTATGAGCAAGGGAAGAATTTGTGATCAAACAAGAGATAGAGAGGATGCAGGAAGTAAAATAGATAATTGTGATTACATGAAATTAAAAGGCTTTTGCACAAACAAAACTAATGCAGTCAAAATTAGAAGGAAAACAGGAAACAGGGAAGGGGAGAAATTTACAGTAACTTTTTCTGATAAAGGCCTCATTTTTCAAATATGTGTATGTGTGTGTGTGTATGTGTGTATACATGTGTGTGAATGTGTATATATATATATATATATACACACACATATGTATGTTTGTATGCATATATATATATGGAACTGAATGAAATTTATAAAAATAAGAATCATTCCCCACTTGATAAATGGTCAAAGTATGTGAAGAGTCAGTTTTCAAAAGAAGAAATCAAAGTTATTGATTGTCACATAAAAATGTTTTAAATCAATATTAATTAGAGAAAATCAAATTAAAACAACTCTGCGATGCCACCTCATACCTATCAGATTGGTTAACATTAGAGAAAAGGAAAATGACAAATGCTGGAGGGGATATGGAAAAATTGGGACACTAATACACTGTTGGTAAAGCTGTAAAGTATTCCCACCATTCAGGAGGATAATTTAGAAACTATGCCCAAAGAGCTACAAAGCTGTGTATGCCCTTTGAACCACCAGTGTATCCCAAAGAATTCATACAACTTCAATATAGTCAAATGTCAAAATAAATAGAGATTTTTGCAATATTATATTCCCCAAAGAGGGGAAATGACCTATTTATACAAAAATATTTATAGCAACTCTTTTTGTGGTGGGAAAGAATTTGAAATCAAGAGAATGCTCATCAGTTGGGGAAAGGCTGAACAAGTTGTGGTATATGATTGTGATGGAATATTGTTGCGCTATAAGTGACAAGCAGGATGGTTTCAGAAAAACCTGGGAAGACTTATATGCATGCAAAGTGAAGTGAGCAGAACCAGAAGAACATTATACACAGCAACAGCAATATTGTAAGGATGATCAACTGTGAAAGATGTAGCTGCTCTGATCAAGACAAGGATCCAAGATTATTCCAAAGGACCCATGATGAAAGATGCTATCCACCTACACAGAGAGAACTGATGAACTCTGAATTCGGAGTAAAGCATGCTTTTTTCTTTATTTATGTTTATCATTTTATTTTGCTTGTGTTTTCTTTTACAACATGGCTAATATTGAAATATGTTTTGCATGACTTCACATGTATAATCAATACAAAATTTCTTGGCTTCTCAAAGAGAGGGAGAGTAAAGGGAGGGAGAGAGAGGATTTAGAACTCAATTTTTTTTAAAAAGTTTTTTTTCACATATAGTCAGGTATTATTTAATGAAATAAATAAAAATAATTTAAAGAAAAGATATTTAAAGGAAAAATAAGACATAGAAAAAAAGACAAGGAGAAAGAGCTGGACACAGATTATGTAGGATACAAAAAGAGGACAATCAGAGCAAAGCCAGAGATAGGAGAATAGTTTGGGAGCAGCTAGAGAGAAAATAATATTCCAAAAAATAAGGCAAATGGAAACCAGCTGGGATGGTAGTGGTTGGTAGAGTCATTTCATTCAGAAAGCTAGTTAATATATACCAAGATTTAACATGATTGAAAGTTGAGGGGAGAGTCAATAAGCCTACATAAAGGCATGCTATCCAAATACCCTGTTCCAGGAAACAAACTACCAGTAACAAAATCCAATGGTCAAAGCCAGAAATAAAGTACCAAATCCAGGGACTAGTCAAGGAAATATATGCTTGTGAGAAATAGGTTTAAAGCCTATCCTATCAGCAGATCATAGATTGAATTAGTCATTCAGTCAATATTAAGTGCCTATTGTGCCAGGCATTGTGCTAAGCTCTGGAGAGAAAAAGAAACAAAAAGAAGCCCCTGCTCTTAAGCAACTAACTGAAAAGGACCTTAGAGACCTTCTAGTGTCAAACACACACCCAAAGTTGCCTTACCGCCAAAAACACAACCTAATGAGGTTTAAACTATAATTGAGAAATATTTGATAAAATAAATAAGAATACAAAAAAACCCATAATGTTAATATATGATTTTCTAGGTCAATATGTGGCCCATAAAGATCCTTTATGGTATCTATTTCTATTTGAGTTTGACACTACTGATTGAGTATAATATTCCCATTTAATAGATGAGGAACTTGGAACCCAGAGAGATTAAATAATTTTCACAAGCTCACGTACACAATAAATGGTTGGGCTGGTGTATTCAAATCTAAGACTGATGACTCCAAAACCAGTAACCTTTCTACTATACCAAAATGGAGTTTCACATGCAGCTGTATCAAAAGAATAATCAGGTAAAAGGAGTTTGATGCTTTGAATCTAAACATTTACTTCCTTCAAAGGCACCAACATGGGGGCAGCTAAGTGGCACAGTAGAGCATTAGCCTAGGAGTCAGGAGAACCTGAGTTAAAATCCAGCCTCAGACACTTGACACTTACTAGCTCTATGATGCTGGCAAGTCGCTTAACCCCATTGCCTAGCAGAAAAAAAAAAAAAAAGCACTATCACTTTGCAGTAGTGACTTGGTAGACATTTCTTCCCTTCTCACCTCACCTCTCACTCAACTAAACTGAAATCAATGCATTTGTGGGCTCCAACAAGTGTCTACCCTGATCAGAAAACAGAAAGTGAGTATGCAGTCTAAATATGTTATAGTAAGAGAAAAGTACACTATTTAGAGTCACAAGACCTGAGTTTGAAAACTGATTCTGCAACTTGCTGCTTTCCATTTACAAAGTATATATCACGTATTTAAATATTTATTTGCATGTTGTCTTTTGCACTGGAATGTAAGCCCCATGATGCCAAGGACCATATTTGTTTCCCCTTCTTTGTATCCCAAGTGTCTGGCACACAGTAAAGCACTTAATAATCATTTGTTGACTGAATGAATGACTGAATGACTATGTTACTGTGGGCAAGTCATTTAATCTCTCTAAATTTATTCTTCTGCTAAATGAGAGAGGTTAGATTAGGTGACCTCTAAAGTTCCTTCCAACACCAAACCTTTGATCTTCCAGAAACTCAAATGAAGGCAGGGGTTGAATTAGGTCCATTTCTATTTATTAAAGAGTCTTCATTCATTCACTGGTTGGGTAAAATATACCTTAATGTAATTCTATTCACTGGCTATCACTTTCGTGGTTTATAAGTTTTGAAAGGAAGAGAGAATGAATAGAGAGAAAACAGATATTATTTGTTCAAAAAAAAAAAGAAAAGAAAAAAGTTCTATTACTATCTGTTAGAGTTGTTGAGATTTAGCCTAAAGTCTCTTTAAATCCCCTACCTTCCTAACCCTCACCACCTTCCTGCTGCTTATCTCTAGGAAAATGTTAGATGTTTTTTGGTAGTTTTTGTCTGTGAATATGGCAGAAGATATTGGAAAAGAGGACAGTTCATTGTTCTTTAATGAATTGGTTGATGACCTTTTGACCTCTGAATGACAACTTGGAATTAATGTTGATTGGATCTATCTCTGCTCCAGATTATGAAATTCAGGGGGTTTCTTTTGTTTTTTTCTTCTGAGTTGCAGCATTTCTTGGTTAGGTACTACTCCAGTGACAATGTACCTGCAGACAAACACCACTACAATGTGGCCATCTAACTTAACTTGGCTCAATGATATAGAACCAACAGCACTTCTGGGAATATTTCCTATCTAAAGCCTTGGTCACAGCTCTCTTTTATAATGATTCCTTTTTATTATACTGTATTTTAAGAGAAATTTTCTTCCTAATTAGACACTGATTTGTTAAAAAGAATTTGTATAATATTTTGCTACTAAAACCTATGTTAAAAAAAATTAAAAGAAAGGACCAGTTGAGGCGCCTTGTTTAGGTGGTACAATATTCTTAGGCAATTGGCTGTTTACCTAGTGGACATATCTAAAACAATAACACACAAGAACTATTGTAGTTAGAAGCCGGATTGAAAACAGCAGCCAGTTTTTAAATTAATAGTATGAACAAAGATATACAGAATATAGAATAATAGATTGAGAATCAGAAAGACCTGGGTTAGAATTCTGCTTTATACTTAGCTGTATGACCTTGGACAAGGCACTTAACCCCTCTGAGCCTTAGTATTCCCATAAGTAAACTGAAAGGTTTGGATGTGATGACCTTCAAAATTGCTGGAAGCTTTGAGTGTATGATCTTATTGAATTATGAAGTTTTAAAATGACAAAACATGGTTTTGAATCTTGAGCTACTTTGCAAATTAATTCATACAACTTCAATATAGTCAAATGTCAAAATAAATAGAGATTTTTGCAAATAAGCAATTGAAGGAAAGAATAAATATTATATTTCTTTTTAACTTTTCAAAGATGTCCATATAGTCAGGACAAAAGAATTTGCAGTAGACACTTTTAAGCATTACCTTCTTCTAGAATATTTTTTGTGCTTAGGTTTTATGGAAATACTTTTTCCTCAATTTCCTCCTTTTTTCATAGATTTCTCTTTTTTTACTACCATTCCTTAATGATCATAGTGCTCCATGTCAAAGCCTTCTGCTATGTCTCTACCTTGCATTCAAAATTGTGTTCACATTTCAAAAACCACCATTAAATTTAGGTATTTCAGCAACTAATCAGTCATGCTTGTTACTTTTTATGTTGCCAAAACCGATGGC
Source organism: Phascolarctos cinereus (assembly GCF_003287225.1). Classification (NCBI taxonomy): domain Eukaryota; kingdom Metazoa; phylum Chordata; class Mammalia; order Diprotodontia; family Phascolarctidae; genus Phascolarctos; species Phascolarctos cinereus. The sequence goes on from NW_027555958.1 coordinate 206,450,636, forward strand.
CTACTGACAAATTTAGTCTTGTTTTTAATCCAATTGTTTGTCATTGTTTAACCAGAATATTTTCATTGGATATATTCATTCATCTGTTAGCATCATAGGTATATAGATTTAGAGAAGGAAGGGGCCTGCAAGGTCATCTTGTCCAATCTCTTCATTTTACAATTGATAAAATCTCTTTATTTAGGTGTTGACCAAACATCTGAAATGCAGCAAGTCAAAAACCAAGCTCATATAATTCCCCAATAAATGCTTCTCTTTCCAATTTACTCATTTTCATAGATTACCAATTTCTCAAGTCTAATTCTCTGTCATTCAACAGCCATTTCTTAAGTGTTTGCTATGCTCAAAGTATTATACTAAGCACTGGGAACAAAGGGAAAAAACAGAAAGAACACTCCAAGCAACTTACATTCTCGTGGGGACGAACATTATGTACAGGGATGAATTAATACAAAATGTATAACATGGAAATTTGGAGACAGGGAAGACACTAACTATGCAGAGGAGGGATCAAGAAAGGCCTCCTGTAAAAGGTGACATTTGAGTTGAGCCTTGAAGGAATTAAGAGGCAAACGTGAAAAGGCAATACATCTGAGGCATGGAGGACAGTTTAAATGGAGGCCTGGAGGTGGAAGATGGGATGTCACTCCCCGCATTCAGTCAACTTCAGTGGTTCTCTTTTGCCTCCAAGATCAAATATAAAATCCTCTCTGGACTATAAAGCCCTGCATAACCTCACTCCTGCCTACATTTCTAGTATCCTTATGCCTTACACCTCTTTCCCCACTACCCAGCCCTCTGTGCTCCAGGGATAGTGGCCTCCTCACTCTTCCTCACACTAGATATTCCATCTCTTGAATGAGCATTTTCACTGGCTGTCCCTCATGCCTGGAATTGTCTCACTTCTCATTTTTGCCTCCTTACTTCCCTCATGTCATTGATTTCAACTAATGCCTCACCTTCTGCAAAAAGCCTCTTCTGATTCCCCTTAATGGTAATGTCTTCTCTCTGTTCATTATCTCCAATTTTTCTTGGCTATATCTTGTTTGTATAAAGTTGTTTGCACATGGTCTCCCCTATTAGACTGAACTCCTTCAGAAAAATTGTTTTGTCATTCTTCATATCCCAGCACTTTGTACAGTGCCTGGCATACAATAGGTGCTTAATAAATCCTAGTTGACTTACTGACATGGTGAACAGCAAATAGGGCAGTTTAGCTAGAATATTGAGCATATGAAGCAGTGTTGGTAAACAATGAGCACTCAAAAAATATTCAGCAAAATGAGTTGCCTACTCTTCTCTCTCTTTGCTCTTACGTATACAAATAGCTAGAGAACTTGGGTTCAAATCCTAGCTCTAAAGCTTACTACCTTTGTGACCTTCAGTAAGTCACTTAAATCTTCTTGGACCTCATTCTTCTCATCCATAAGATGAGAACACCAGACTAGAAGGTCTCTGAGGTCCCATTTACTTCTAGTCCTATGATCCTATTAGCATCCAAACCATCACAAAAGTCTATTACTCTGTACGTGTGTGTGTGCATGTGTGTTCTTTGTTGCGTCCCATCTCCCTTTCTCTATATTCCCATAGCCACTATAGTTGGCCAGGTCCTTAGTACTTCCTTCCTGTCTAAATCATTCCAGCAGTCAACAACTGCTCATAACAGTGAAATCAAGCATTCTGTTCTCAGATGGGCCATTCCAGTCTTCCAAAAACATCCTCTTATCAATGATTAAACATATTGAATGATTATGTCCCTGATATCATCAATTATTGCTCAAAGATTTTATAATTAAGAATTTCTATGTGTATGTGCATAAGAAACCTCTAAAATGAATTTAAGCATGAATAAAATTAATGAAGTCCACATAACAATTAAAGCTAATACCTTATAAATAAATAGGACAGTTTTGCAGTATGTAAAAAAAAAAAAGCCAAATGCTTTCATTTTTCTATCAACTTCACTTATTTATAAATAGATCTTTTGAAATATTGGGTTTTTTTCCTGCATCTCTGTCAGTTGACAGTTGATAGAGTGCTATTTGTTCAGAATGTTTGCAGTACTATTAAGGCAAGTACAGAAAAGATAGATAGATACCTAAGTGGATAAAGCACTGGGCCAAGAGTCAGACCTGACACTTACTAGCTGTATGATCCTGAGCAAGTCACTTAACTCTGTTTGCCTCAGCTTCTTCATCTGTAAAATAAGCTGGAGAAAGAAATGGCAAACCATTCCTGTATCTTTGACAAGAAAATCACCTACATGGACAGTACGGTCCATGGGGACATAAAGAGTTGACCACAACTGAATGACTGAACAATGATAACAGAGAAGGTACTCATTTTTAATATTTTAAAATAGATGATCAAGTAAAATGCATTTATAATACATCTTCAAAATTGGACAAGTATCTTATTTGTTTGTATCTGTTCATTTTTAATGTGAAATGAGATAAATCATTTCTAATATAGCATTAAAAATGAGAAGCAGAAGAGGCAGATTTTTTTCCTAAATTTTCAAAGCAAGTTGATCATTTACTTTTCAGTGTGTAATGTAGATTGTAGGTTGCCATGGTGATCATTTGGCTCATGCTAACATGAAATTATTAACAAAGCTGAGGTAGAAGCTCAAATATATGGCCTTACTAACCATATTGCATTTTGGCCTTTGATGATCTTATAGGCAGCTTTTGTTTTGACTTTTGCCTCTGAAATTCATGAATATGAATTTCCTTTGACAGGTTTATTACTTCTGTTTTGTTGGAATGATAGAAGTCAAAAGATTCATTAATCAAACCTTTTTGAAATGTATTAAAAGGAGTTTTTTGTTAAAAAAAATTGAAAAGCTGCATCATTCACACCTCCTTCTCTTCATCCCCTTGTGCTCTTGGTCCACTTAAGTGAGCCCTCTTGTTGTCCTTTGTGCTCAAGTTATTCACAAATGGCCCAACTGAGCTGGCATGGAGTTGGGGGGAGGCTCCAAAAATACCCATGAAGGAGGTTGTCTACAAGAATTCCAGTCCTCTCTCTCCCTTGTCTTTGACCTCTGTCAGAACAATTATTGTCTGAGGTTTCTCTAGCTATAGTTAGGACTGATTATAAATGACTCAAATCAAAAGAGCAAAAAAACAAAAGCAGAAGATGAAAAAGTGAACTCATTGAATGGCAAACATATATGAATCCATGATTTCTCCCTTTGCCCATCTACAAATAGGCTATAATTTTGAAAATCTGGGGTTATCTCAGGGTCACTGTGCTCACAGATGAGCAAAACAAGTAATTTGATCAGTAATCAGTATTTGCAAAATCCAAGTAGCTCTTGAATCATTCAGGTGGTTTTTTTTCCTTCTGATTTTGAAAATGGTATTATGAAGTGAGTTGAATTATTGTACAAGCAATATGCTAGAGTAATCTATTATCTCCCATCTCCATTTAGCTATAAGAATATAAATGCAATGGAGCAAGGCATTATATATATATACTTTTTTTTCTCTTTCTCTTTTAGATGCCTGGACCTGCCTACAATTTTACTGTCTGTATGAAAATCATAGAAATTAATAACCAGAGATTTTTCACCCTATCTAATGCAGTGGGCAAAAACCATATTGAGAGATGCAGGTAAAACCCCCTTAGTGCTTCTTCAAATCAAAATAAATTGATCTTCTTGACTTTTTTTTCTTTTCTGAAATGAAGTATATCCATTTGAGATCGCCTTTTTGGTATGAAACTGTATTTTTCTCATGCTTCTTTTTAAAAATTTTCTTCACACTGAAGCATTCTATTTTTTTAAACAAACTGGTGATGATTGTATATAGATTTAATTATGAGAGGCAGCATATAGATAATGGGTTCCTTTACAGTGGCAACTAAGATACATTATATTAAACAAGTCAATGTGACTTGATATAGCAGTCAATGAAGAGAAAGACTGATCAGAGTCAGCTTCATAATGTCCCAGGGGCTCTGTCTCCCCCATAAAGGATAAGGTGGTTCTCCTCCTCCAAGGTCCCCTATTTTCTGAGTTATCCCTCTCAATTAAATTTCTCTTTGAAATTTTAATTTTAGAGCACTTTTAATGCAGATAGTTTTCAGCACAATTTGTGATGCTTACTCCACATCCAAGAATCACTCAGAATTGCTCTGCTCAGTTCCAGTCTTGGCTCTGACACTAAATCACTGCTGTGACCTTGGGCAAGTCACAAGTTCACTGGGGCCTCATTTATATAAGTAGTGAGTTGGACTACAAGACATCAAAGTTCTCTTGATACATACAATTCCAGAAGAACAATTTGACATAAAAATTACAACACTTTATCACTCTGATGTTGGGGAGAGTCATGGGGAAAACATTAAGTATACTATAAAGATGGAGAAAAGACAAGCAGTTTCAGTGAAAAAAAAAAGAATTTAACATTCATCAAGAGCAACATGCATTACAAAGAACTTGGTATCCTTAAGGCTTTTCTTCAAAATAACCCTGTGAAGAAAGGTAGTGCAAATATTCATCATTCTTGTTTACAGATTAGGAGACTGAGGCATAAAGAGGTCTCATATGACAAAAAAATGCCAGAACTGAGGCTTGAAGCCAAGTCTTCTCCTTTCTCAATCCATCACAGGTTCTGTGACATCATACTGCTTCTCATTGCAAATCAGCTGACATCAGGTGTTTATGTAAAGCTGTTATGTTACTTGAGGGAAGTCAGGCAGAGTCTCTGGGCTTCGGCCTCTGCTTCTATAAACTTATAGGCCTAGACTAAGTGGTCTCTAAGCTTAGTATTAGTGTAGTAGTATACTAGTATTAGTATAGTATACTGTAGTATTCTATGATCCACTGAAAATCATTTACATTATTAGTGACTGGTAACTCTTTTATGGTTTTTTTTCCTTTCTTCTCCAAAGCATTTAAATTATTCTAAAGGGACAAGTAATGGTGCCTAATGCATTGCCTTTCACAAAGTAACTGCTAAGTAAATATTTATTGAATTGAATTAAAAGCAAAGCAATGCATTTTCTAAAATAAAATTTTAGATATTTTTATATTCTATAAATGTCCCCCTGTGAGTCTTTCCTTCCTCCTTCCTAGCAACTATCCCGTATGACAAAGAAAGAAAGAAATTTTAGTGAAATTCATTGTCACAAGCATGAGGAGGAATTATTTAGGGACAAAAAGTTCCTTCTCCTCAAATCCCAGTAAGTAGGTGACCACTTATTCTGCCTATGCATAAGACTAGACTTGTAGAGTCATAATTGGTTGCTATGACAACTTAGATTCCTTAAATGAGACTGCTATTATGCTCCCCAGTGCACCCAATGTAATTTCAAAATAACAGAGCTTCTCTGTCATCAGCCAGATGCTATTGCCACAGGCTTGGGAACTATTCTCCCCTTCAAAACTTATGTATCCTTATGTAAGCCTGGGTGAAGATGAGACTATGGGATAAATGGAGGGGCATTTGTCCCTTCAGCATTTATATAGACATATTTGTAATATCCTTTTGGGTACAAAAGGGCAAATCAAATTTGAAAAGAAGTGAAAAAATGAATAGAATTGGTATGGCTTTGTGAAGGGTAAACCATTGCAAATACAAGGTCAAGTACGTTGGTTTCTATGTAAAATCAGTGAATTAATGATCAAAGCAGGCATAGGGTTCTGATTTTTGTTCTGTTCTTATTACTTTGGCAATTAAAACTTATGCAGAATGGAAATTGCAGAAGTGATGTAACCCTGGTATATTATCTGTCTTCTTCAAATATCTATTTATGTATCTATTTATCTATTGATTTCTCTATCATTTATCTGCCTATCTATTATTGCCACTTGAGCTATGTCCAGAAGTCTGACAGAGGGTATAGCAAAAGTGTTGCTTTTACTGTTCCTCAAACATAACATTCTATCACACCTCTCCATGTCTTTGCTTAGGTCACCTTGCATGCCTGTAATGTTTTCCATCTTCATCTCCACCTCTTGGAATGTCTGGTTTCCTTTACAATTCAATTAAAATAGTGCCTTCTACAGGATACCTTTCTGGCTAGTGCCTTCTCCTAGACTCCCAAGGTTACATTATATCCCCTTTGTACATGTTATCTTTGTGTGTGTGTGTGTGTGTGTGTGTGTGTGTGTGTGTGTGTGTGATCACATGCAAGATACCTGCCTTTCTTGTTAGACTATAAGTCCTTGAGAAATGCACATTAAAACAACTCTGAGGTACCACCTCACACCTAACAGACTGGCTAAGATGATTTTTTTTAAAAAAAAAAAGAAAATGACAAATGTTGGAGGGGATGTGGAAAAATTGGGACACAAATGCACCATTGGTCAAGTTGTGAACTGATCTAACAATTCTGGAGAACAATTTGGAACTATGCCCAAAGGGCTATCAAAGTGTGTATACTTGGCCACGAGTGAAAGCAAGGACTCACTTGAGCTCTCCCTTAAACCCCTCCAAATACCTGTAAAAATGACCCACAAAAAGACAGAGTGAAACAAAAGTAAAAGTAGAGAATTTGGAACTCAAAGTTTTAAAAATGAATGTTAAAACTTGTTTTTACATGCAGCTGGGAAATAAGATACACAGACAATGGGGTATAGAAATCTATCTTACTCTACAGGAAAATAGAAAGGGAAGGAGACGAGGGATGCTGGAAGGGAGGGCAGATTGGGGAAAGGGGTAATCAGAATGCATGCCATTATGGGATAGTGGGAGGGGAGACATGGGGAGAAAATTTGGAATTCAAAATCTTGTGGAAGTGACTGTTGTAAACTAAAAATAAATTAATTAATTAAAAAAAAAAAACTGAATATACTCTTTGACCCAGGAATACCACTAGTAGTTTTGTATCTCAAAGAGATCAAAGAAAAAGGAAAAATTCCTTTATGTACAAGTATATTTCTAGCAGCACTTTTTTGTGGTAACAAAGAATAGGAAATTGAAGGGGTGACTATCAATTTGGGAATGGCTGAGCAAGTTGTGGAATATATTTGTGATAGAATATTATTTGAGTAGGATGATTTCAGAAAAACCAGGGAATACATGTATGAAATAATGAAAAGTGGACTGAGCAGATCCAAGAGATCATTGTATACCGTAACAGCAATATTGTATGATGATCAACTCTGAATGATTTACTATTCTCAGGAATACATTGATACAAGACAATTCTGAAGAACTTAAGACAAAAAAAAAAATACTAACCACCTCCAGAGAAAGAACTGATAGAGTCTGAATGTAAATCAAAGCATACTTTTTAAAGTTTGTTTTTCTTGGGTTTTTTGGTCTGTGTTCTCTTTTGCAATATAGCTAATATAGAAATATGTTTTCCATGACTACACATGAATAATTTGTATCAAAATGCTTTGCTTCTCAAGGAAGGGAGCAAGGGAATTTAGAACTCAAAAATTATTTTTAAAAAAGAACATTAAACTTGTTTTTACATGTAATTATAAAAAAATAAGAGAAAACATTCTCTAAAAAAAAAAGAATATAACTCCTTCAGGGTAGGAACTGATTTCTTTTTATTTTTAATCTCCAGCACATAGCAGTGTTGGCACTTTGTTGATAGATTGCTAGATTGATTGACATTTATAAAACATACCCATGCAGACCACTAAACATGGATAACCTAAGCTTACAACTAACACTGTTACTTTCTAGCTAAATGGATAGAGTACTGGTACTGGAGTCAAAAAAATTCAAATTCTGCCTCAGATATTTACTAGCTGTGTGACCTTGGGCAAGTCACTTACCCTCTGTTTGCCTCAGTTTCCTCATCTGTAAAATTGAGATAATGACAGCACCTACCTCTCAGGGTTGTGGTAAGGATAAAATGAGATAAGACCTGTAAAATGTTTTACACATGGCATAGTGGATAGAGCTCTAGCCTTGGAGTCAGGAAGACCTGAGTTCAAATCTGACTTCAGACACTTGACACTTACTAGCTGTGTGACCCTGGGCAACTCAGCCCCAACTGCCTCACCAAAAAAAAAAAAAGTATATATATATATATATATGTACACATACACAATGTTTTACACAGTGCCTGGCACTATCTAAGCTAGTTATCTATTATTATTATTATTACTACTACTATTAGTATTGTTGTTATTGTCAGTAATATGGCCAAGTTAATGTTTGAGAAATTAAAAATTAAATTAACAAGATCCTCTTGCTGCATGATGCATAATAATCATTTTACTTGTTTTTAAAATCTTACTATTTAATTCTTTGACAGAATTGAGAAAACTGGCTGTTATTCTGATATCACATTTCAACTGCTTGAGCTATGCTCTGCTTTTCTGTTTATTGCTTTTTATGTCAATGGATTGGGAGGAAAATCTTGTGTGTGGGTAAATTTATTCAAAGTTTTCATTCAATAATGTGTCCCTAAGGAAATAAATAAACAACAAAAAAGGAAGTAAAAATAAACTACCACACATTCAGTTTATTATTAAACCTGCTGTATGATTTTGGATGTACCTGATTTCTTTCATGCCTAGGCACGTGGGATAGTACTTATTTTCATGGTTGCAATAGCCCAGTAAATTTGCTTTTATACTTGCGTTTAACAGACCAAGTCCCAGGTTTGAATGTTGCTTTAGTTTCCAAATTAGTCTGTTCCAAAGATCTATGCCTATTTGTGCATTTCACATTTGTAGAAAGAAGAAATAGAAAAAGAAAAGGTCATTTCTATGCATAGGAGAACTAGACAAAGATTTAGGAGATCTGAGTACTGGTTCTGACTCTGACACTAACTGGCTGCATTATGATACATGAAAATAACTTCCTCCTCTAGGCCTCAGTGTCCCATTTATAAAATGAAGGAGAAAGTAAGACATGATTGACCTCTAATGTCTCCCTATCTTTGACATTCTGTGCTTTTAGGTAGTAGGTGGCTACCTACAAGAGGAAGGCAAGGGAACAAGCATTTATATAGACCCTACTAGCTTCCAAACCCTTTATAAATCCTATTTCATGTGAAGTTAGTGCTATTATTAGCAGTAACTGAGAAAACTGTGGCAGACTGCAATTAAGTCACATAGCTAGTAAGTGCAAAATCAGATTTGCTCTCGTCTTCCTGAATCAGGGTGCAACTCTATATCTACTCTACCACTAAGTTGCCTTATGGCATGGTGTTATTTGAAGGGCATTAAAAGGCCCATGTGTCTTTAAATGCCTCCTCCATGACTACCCAGCCATAATTCCTAAAATTCCCACTACCAAAATCATTCCTTTCAGTTAAGCAATTGTCTTCATGAGAACCCTTAAAATACTGAGAGTTCATAACTTATATTTATAGAACATTTTAAGGTTTACAAAGCCCTTTCTTCACAAGAATCCTAAGTAATCACAATATTATTGTTAGCATTTTATGGGTGCAGAAATAAAAGCTCTAACAGTTGAGGTTATTTGCCCAAGATCACAGATCTACTAAGCATGTGAATCAGATTCAAATGTTCCAGTCTTGCCTAGCTCCATGTTCAGTACTATTTGCATGACACCATACTTCCTTCTCCAACAAAAACCACAGAATGAGAGACTTGAAAGGAACCCTGGATATCATTGTACAGAGTATATGCCTAATAAATATAAAAGGAAGGAAAGAAGGAAGGAAGGAAGGAAGGAAGGAAGGAAGGAAGGAAGGAAGGAAGGAAGGAAGGAAGGAAGGAAGGAAGGAAGGAAGGAAGGAAGGAAGGAAGGAAGGAAGGAAGGAAGGAAGGAAGGAAGGAACTTCAAAGGAAAGAAGGAAGGAAAGAAGGAAAGAAGGAACTTCAAAGGAAAGAAGGAAGGGGTGGAACAAGGTGGTTATGAAAGAAGAAGCAGCTGCTTTGGGAGCTCTCAAGCCTGAGAAAGGAAAGGTACCTGGCAACTGGTAAGAAAGAGATTACAGACAATCCCTGTGCTAGCATTGGACTCAGGACCTGACCCTGTTTGGCAGTTATTGCCTATTGCCAATTCTGGGTCATAGTTCAAGGGAAGAGACGAGCCCTTTCAGTCAAGAGGGAATGGAGGCTCTGAAGGGTAGTATTACTTCTGGCCCTAAGGGATAAGGGACACTGAGATATAATATAACTTCTGTTCCTAAGGGGAGAGGGACCCTGAGGATCAGTATCTATTGCAATTCCAAAGGATCGTAGGCCTTTCCTGGGTAATGATCAAAGGGCAGACCAAAAAGGCATGACCACACCTTTCTCCAGATGATACAACCTGGGAAGCACCAAAAACTTCCAACCCCAGAGAAGTAGCTCAGCTTAAAAAAAAATGTGAATACTCTACTGTGGTGACAAGGAAGACCATGACACAAATTCAGAAGACAATGAAGTCAAAATGGCTACAGGAAAAGCCTCAAAGGGAAAAAAAAATGTGATTGGACACAAATCCAGCAAGATTTTCTCAAAGAGCTAAAAATGATTTTCAAAATCAAATAAGAGTGGTAGATGAAAAAAATAGGCAAAGAAATTAAAGCTAACCATTAAAACACAATTAAGAGCTTGGCAAAAGAGGCATACAAAATACTGAAGAAAATAATGCCTTAAAATACAAAATTGGCAAAACAGTAAAAGAGACACAAAAACTTAATGATGAAATTAACTCCTTAACAAGTAGAAATGAAGAAATGGGGGGGGGAGAGAAAGAGTTACAAAAGCTCACTGAAAAAAAGAATCCTTAAAAATTAGAATTGGGCAAGTGGAAGCTAATGACTCCATTAGACACCAAGGAAAAATTTTTTTAAAAAAGTCAAAAGACTGAAAAAAAAATAAAAGAAAATATGAAATATCTCATTGGCAAAACAACTGACCTGGGACATAGATCTAGGAGAGAAAATTTAAGAAATATTAGATTAACAGAAAGCCATGATCAAAGAAACAGACTAGACATCACATTAAAAGAAATTACTAAAAAAAAATACCTTTATATCCTAGAACCAGAGGATAATATAGACATTGAAAGAATCCACTGATCACCAACTAAAGGCAATCAGAAAATGAAAACTTCTAGGAATATTATTACCAAATTTCAGAATTCTCAGATCAAAAAGAAAATACTCTAAATGGCAAAAGAGGAAAAACTTCCAATACTGTGGAATCATAGTAAGAGTCACAAAAGATTTAGCAGCTACCATGTTGAAGGAGTGGGAAGCTTGGAATATGATATTCCAGTAGGCAAAAGAGCTGAGATTACAACCAAAAATAACCTACCCAGCAAAACTGAGTATAATCCTTTAAAGGAAAAATGAATATTTAATGAAATAGAGGACTTACAAGCATGAAAAGATCAGAACTGAATAGGAGATTTGACTTTCAAATTCAGGATTCAGAAGAAGCATGAAAAGGTAAACAGGAAAAGAAATTACAAGGTTTTCAATAAGGTTTACCTTTCTTTGTAGGAATACATACATGTATCTTCTAAGAACCTTATCATTATTAGGGCAGTTAGAAAACTTCTACATTGAAAGAGGGTATGGGAATTAATTGATTATATGGGGATGATATTTAAAAAATGTATAGGTGAGAAAAAGGATTGCCCCAGGAGAACAAGGAAGGAAGAGGAGAAATGGGAGAAATTATCTCATATAGAAATCTGTGAATGGAAAAGCTTTTGCAGTGGTAGAGAAAATTGGGAGGGCAATGCTTGAACCTCATATCTACATTGGTTTAAAAAGGGAAATTATATATATATACATATATACATATACACAGAAAGATGTATGCATGTATATGTATGTGCATATATATGTATATACATATATACACACACACACACACGTATATATACATAATCAATTGGCAATAGAAATTTATCCTAACAGAGAAGTAGAAGGGAAAGGGGACAAGAGAAGGGGGGTGACAAAAGGAAAGGCAGACAAAAGATGGCAGTGGTCAGAAGCAAAACATTTGTGAGGAGGTACAGAAGGGAGAGAGAGAGAGAGGGAGAGAGAGAGAGAGAGAGAGAGAGAGAGAGAGAGAGAGAGAGAGAGAGGAAATAAACAGAAGAAAATAGGATGAAAATAAATGCACAGTCAGTTATCATAACTGCAAATGTGAATGGGATGAACTCACTCATAAAATAGAAGCAGATAGCAGAATGAATTAAAAACTGGAATCCAACAGTGTATTGTTTACAAGAAACACATTTGAAACAGAGAAAGACACACAGAGTTAAAATAAGGGGCTGGAGCAGAATCTATTATGCTTCAGATAATGTTTTTTTTTGGTTGGGCAGTGGGGGTTAAGTGATTTGCCTAGGTGCACACAGCTAGTAAGTGTTACGTGTACGAGGCCAGATTTGAACTCAGGCCCTCTTGAATCCAGGGCTAGTGCTCTGTCCACTGCACCACCTAGCTGCCCCCCTTCAGATAAAATTAAAAAAAAATAGTTGGAGATAGCAATCATAATCTCAGACAAAGCAAAAGCAAATAGTGACCTAATTAAAAGAGATAGGCACAAAAGCTACATCTTGCTAAAAGCAACTGTAGACACTGAAGTAATATAAATATTAAACATATATACAACAAATGGCATAGCATCCGAATTCTTAAAAGATAAGGTAAATGAATTACAGAAGGGTATAGAGAGTTAAACTATACTAGTAAGGTACCTCAACTTTTCCTTCTCAAATATAGATAAATCTAACCACAAAATAAATAAGAAGGAAGTCAATGAGATAAATAGAATCTTAGAAAAGTTAAATATGATATACCTCGGGAGAAAACTGAATAGGAATAGAAAGGAATATACATGTTTCTCAGCTATAATGGCACCTTTACAAAAATTGACCATGTAGTAGGGCATAAAGAACTCACAACCATGTTCAGAAAAGCAGAAATATTAAATGCCCTCTTTTTAGACCATAATGCAATAAAAATTACATTTAATAAAGGGCTGTGGAAGCATAGATTAAAAGCTATTTGGAAATTAAATGATCTAATCCTAAAGAACAAATGGGTCAAAGAACAAACCATAGAAATAATCAATAATTTCATTAAAGAGAATGACAACATTAAAGAGAATAACATTCTAAAATTTGTGGGATGCAGCCAAAGCAGCACTTAGAGGAAAATTTAAATTTCTAAATGCATACATCAATAAAAAAGAGAATAAGCAGATCAATGAATTTGGGCATGCAACTAAAAAAAACCTAGAAAAATAACAAATCAAACTTCCTTAATTAAACACCAAAATGGAAAGCCTGAAAACCAAAGGAAAGGTTAATAAAATAAAACACCATTGAACTAATAGATAAAACTAGGAGCTGGTTTTATGAGAAAAAAAATAGATCAACTACTGTTTAATTTGTTTTTTAAAAAAGAAGTAAACCTTCCCCAATTAATAAAAGATCAAAGCATATGAGCAGGCAATTTTCAGATGAAGAAACTAAACCTGTCTCTAGTCATATGAAAAAATGCTCTAAATCACTATTGATTAGAGAAATGCAAATCAAAACAGTTCTGAGGTATCACATCACACCTATCAAATTGGCTAACATTATAAAACAGGAAAATGATAAATGTTGGAGAAGGTGTGAGGAAATTGGAACACTAATAAATTGTTGGTGGAGTTGTGAATAGATCCCACCACTTTGGAAAGCAATTTGGAACTGTGCCCAAAGGGCTATAAAAATGTGCATACCCTTTTACCCAGCAATAACACTTCTACAGCTATATCCCAAAGAGATCATACAAAATGGAAAAGGACAAAAATATTTATAGCAGCTCTTCTTGTGGTGGCAAAGAATTGGAAATTGAGGGGATGCCCATCAATTGGGGAATGGCTGAACAAGTTGTGATACATGAATGGAATAGAATACTATTGTGCTATAAGAAATGATGAGCAAGCCAACTTCAGAAAAACCTGGAAAGACTTTTATGGACTGATGCTGAGTGAAGTGAGCAGAACTAGGAGAACGTTGCACACAGTAACAGCCACGTTGTGTGATGACTAACTTTGATAGACTTAACTCTTCTCAACAATACAAGGATCTAAGACATCTCCAAAAGTCTTATGATGGAAAATGCTATCCACATCCAGATAAAGAACTATCGAGTCTGAATGCAGATCGAAGCATACTATTTGCTCTTTTTTTCCTTCTGTTTTGTTTTGTTTCTTCTTTCTTGTGGTTCCTCCTATTGGTTTTAATTCTTCTTTAGAACATGACTAATGTAAAAATATGTTTAGTAGGAATGTATGTATAAAGCCTATGTCAGACTGCATGCCATCTTGGTGAGGGAAGCAGGGAGGGAGGGGGAGAAAATGTAAAACTCAAAAGCTTATGGAAGTGAAAGTTGAAAACTAAAAATAAATTATTTAATTAAAAAAGTAGAAGGAAACCAAATGACTAGTATCAAAAATGAAAAGGCTGAACATACCATCAGTGGAGATGAAATTAAAACAATTATTAGGAATTATTTTGCCCAATTGTATGTCTGTAAACTGGACAATTCAAGTGAAATGGATGAATACTTGCAAAAATACAAACTACCCAGATTAACAGAAGAGGATATGTGTGTATGTGTGTATACACTCATATGTATGTATATGTGTGTGTATATATATATATATATATATATATATATATATATATATATATATATATATATATAATATACACTCATATGTATGTATATGTGTGTATATATATATATATATATATGTGTGTGTGTGTGTGTGTGTATGTCTGTGTGTGTATATGTATGTGTGTGTGTGTGTGTATACCTATCTTAGAAAAGAAAATTGAACAAGCTATCAGTGTACTCCCTGAGAAAAAATCCCAGCAACAGATGGACTTACAAATAAATCCTACCATCCTACCAAACATTTAAGGAACAATTAATCCCAATACTATAAACTATTTGAAAAAATAAGTAATGGAGTCCTATCAAATTCCTTTTATGACACAAAAATCCTTTGATACATCAACAAAGGAAAGCAAAAACAGAAAAAGAAAACCATAGATCCATCTCCTTAATGAGTACAAAATTTTTAAATAAAATATTAGCAAGGAGATAGAATTACAATATACTATTTGGAGATATGCAGATATAATATATCACAAAGATCATACACTCTAACCAGGTGGGGTTTATGCCAGGAGTGCAGAGCTATTTTAATATTAGGAAAACTATGAGTATAACTGATCTTATCAATAATAATAAAAACAAAAATCCTATGATTATATCAGTAGTTGCAGAAAAAGTCTTTTGACAAAATACAACAACCAATCCTATTAACTCTGAGAACTAAAGGCTCTTCAACATTAAACAAATTACTCTACCTTTCTAATCCTTGGCTTTCTCATCTGTAAAATGGGGACAATAATACTATTATCTCTCACCTCACAGGGTCATTGGTAAGAATATATTTTATAAATAATAAAGCACTACTTAAATATAAGTAATTATCCTTATCATCCTTCTTACCACCACCCTTTATATCATTGTCTTTTTGGCCTAGGATGGTGATTTCAGTATAGGATAGTTCCAGTGAGGAAATACTTTCTACAATGCAGACTTGAAAAATATTCTGCAACTTATAGTCTTAGATAATTACCTGGGGCACTGAGAAGTTTAGAGACTTGCCCAATATGTATCAATGGTATTACCTGAACCCAGGTCTTCCCATTTCTATGCATTATACCACACTGTCTTTCATTATTCCTTGAGAGAAAGAAAATTAATGTGTGTATGTATAGTTATTCCAATGGGAGAAAAATAAGAAATACTGTATACTTGGTTGAGTCTCATTCACTTGTTACTAGTCCTTTTCAGAATTGACTTGCTAACCTCTCTGGATAGTATTCATATAATATAAATTAATTAAGGAAATTAAAATAGGAAAGAGAGAATATCCTCTGGCTGGTAATTTTGGCATGAATGGCAGCATAAGGAAAAAAATTACATTGAGACTGCTGAAATCATAAAGTTATAGGACATTTATTTCTATGTTCTGCCATGCTTATGTCGCATGGCCTGGCTCGTTTGTTGTCAGGATATCCACTCCATCTATTTCAGACAATTTTTGGAAGATTCGGTATTGCTGGAATTTAGGGGGGTTGCCAATAGAATAGGCCTGACTTCTAATGAAGAATCATCTAGTAGTTATATATTTTAGAGTCAATTTTTTATTCCTAATTATAGAATTAATCAAATTTTCTTTTAGAAGTTTTTAATATGATAGTTAAAAGGGCTAGGGGAGAGTTAATATGATTTCAGTTTCAGAATATTCTGAGTTATGTTCAGAAGTCAAATTTTTGCTAAGAAAAATACATTCAATTCAATTGCAGTCTCGTTTTCACTGACATTGCTCATGTTATCACATATTTGAATTTTGAACAGTGTGGTTCTTTATGCTTATTAAAAATCTTTGGCATACAAATTCAAGGAGCTGTTGCTAATTTCAAAGCCTTGTTTTCCTTGGTGAGATGAATCTATTTGGGATGGGTTCTTTAGCAGTGGTTTTCATTCTCAGTCATAATGATAAGGTATTAATACCTACATTGTAAATTTGGAGTTCATAGGCAAAAATAGAATTAGCCATATTCATTCAAAACTTTTAGTGGGATAGTGTGTCTCAATAAAGACTTCAAGGAAACACTGATTGAAATGAAAGTACAGTTTATAAGAAAACTTTTTGTAGCCTTTAACTTTCTACTAATATCTCTAATAGACCATTGACTTTCTGCTAACACAATTGATTGACAGGTCTTACAAATCTTAAAGTGCTGCTAAATATGAATATTATGATTATTAGATATTTACAATAAATATGTTCCTTTCCACACTATGTGTACCGTTGTAATTCACTTTACACAAAACATGTATTTCTGAAAAACTGTATAAATAATCCTGTATAAATCCTGTATAAATAATCCAAGGACTTATTCAGTGTTGTGTTTCTATCTTCAGCTCCTAGCACAGGGCCTGTCCCATTTTAGATGTGTACTAGATATCTGATCTATTTTATTAAAGGATCTGTAATCTCACAGGTTTGGACACTCTCCATCAACTAGGATTAAAATTTCTGTGGCAAATTAGGAGATCATATGATCAGAGAATCAGAGTTTGAGAGCTGGAAGGGACCTCAGATGTCATTTAATCTAACTCCCTTATTTTATAGATGAGGAAAATGACACTTATGGAAGTTAAGTAACTATTCTGAGATCTCACAAGTATCACAGGAAGGATTTAAACTCAGTACCTGTAATTCCAGATCCAATGCTCCTTTTTGAGAGCTGCTAAAGTCAAACCATTGATCATCCTCCTTGTAACATGATATTGAGAATCTTTACTTACCTGAGCTGTTCCTCAGACAAGAGAAAGGTATTCCATCACTGGTTCAATTCCTAAAATAACTTTACAGTTGTTTGGAATATGCTTGAATTTATGGCATGCTGGCATAGACTTTGAGAACCAAGAGTCATCTACTTGACTACCATAATAATCTGAGTGTAAGTCCATCTTTCCCAAGAGGAGTGTATGTATTTGTGTGTGTGTGTGTGTGTGTGTGTGTGTGTGTGTGTGTGTGTGTAGGTGTGAGTGGGTAGGTGTATTTATATGAGGATGAGTAGATTCCCAAGAAGGGGAATGATCTTGGTATAAAATTAGTAAACTGTTCTTACTAATAAAATGCCTTTTGTAAAAATTGAGTGAGGCTACTGATTGATAAAAAATGGGAAACAACATTGTAATAAAATGCCTTTTGTAAAAATTGAGTGAGGCTACTGATTGATAAAAAATGGGAAACACACATTTGGCGGCTTGTAAGTATAAGTAATGAAAACCTCACACTCAGAGTTACCCCTGAGAGGAGAAATAGGCAACTGCCTTCTGGACACCTGACCTGCCAGTGAAAAGTTCAGTTGGGGTAAATAGCCTTGGAGGGGATACTACAAAATCAAATGAAAACTGGATCCATTAACCATCAAATCACATTTTTTTTATTTCTATGCTTACGATTATCACTTTTCAGTGGCTCTAATATTTTGACTTCCAGTGACTTTATTCCCTAATCTCCTTTGTCAAGTAGTTAATGACCTGAAACTGAATACTTAAATGCACTATGAAAGGTCACTATGTGTTGAATTAATCATTTTAATCATCATTATGCATTTTGAATAACCATCCCCCATTTTTTCCCTTTAGCAAACATAAGTTTTGTGTAACTCAGTGTATGCCAGGAGCTCCTGCGTCCCCGGCTGTGGTCTGATGCCAGCAGAGTGTGAAGAGAGAAAGAATCACGGGCCAGGTGAGAGCAGTGAAGAACAAACTCTGTTTATTGATCTGAGGGCTCAGGCTTATATAGTACTGGATCAAGCAATAGTAACATTATTATTCATGAAAAGTACAAATCTAATTAAGTGATTTCCTTACTTCCTGCGTCCTGTCCTGTACCCCATCCGTTTCCTCCCTTCCTGCATCCTGTTCTCAAGAGACAGAAAGGGGGGTGGTGAGCCGACATCCTGAGTTTCACAGCTGTCAGGCTTAGTACAAGCTGCAGGTAAGACCCGGGCTGGCCTAAGCCCTCCAACTCCCCAAAGCCGGCCCTCTACATCTCCCCCTTTCTTCTGTTCTAGCTTGAGAACGTGGGATGCACATCAGGAGAAAACTCAAGAGTAACAAGAATACTATCAGGGTACGAAATGCAACAGCAAACTTGAAGTATTCTGGAAAGTGTTAAGTTGCTTGATATAGTACACAATAGCTTACAAACAATATCTTGAGGATCAATACCATCCATGTTATATTTTTGGAATGCCAAGTGCCCTGAAGCCTATTCAATATTTGATCAGGAGTTACATTGGTAGTATTAGAAAGCAAATAGGGAGTTACACAAACAAAAGTATAGTGGTCAAGTTACAGGTTTAACCCAAGGTGGGGTAAGGCATATAAGTCCAATGTAATCATGACTCCATCACGGAGCCATCCGTGACAGTCATCATTGCAAAAAGGACAGTCAACATCTTATTATTGGCTCTTCGTCTTCTCGGTCTCGCCTTCCTCCTCCGCTTGTCTCTCCGACCAGTTTTTCCTTTGATGCTCAGGGTCTCTATCCCTCTGGTCAGTATGCTGACAGGTGCGTGTTCGTCTCGGAACCCAGACTGGTTCTCCTGCATGTTCTGGAAAAACAAGCATAACCTCGACCCCAGATTAGTAATTTTACTGGACCATCCCAATTATCCATCTTTGGATCCTTCCACATTACTGTGACATCTGGTTGCTCATCTAACAACCTGTTCTTTTGCCCTGCAAAATGTTTTTGTGCAGTAGTATGTCCCTGATCATCTAGTGTTAAAAATTTTATGGTATGTATTACCTGGTCCAATCTCCTTTTTAAATTTTTGGTATATATTACCTGATCCAATCTCCTTCTTACCCTATTTTCTATTCCCTCTTTTTTCTGTTTATCAAGGAGGATTTTAATATCCTTGTTGCACCTTTCAACAATGGCTTGTCCAGTAGGATTGTACGGGATGCCAGTAGAGTGAGTGATATTATAGGTGAGACAAAATTGTGCAAAATTCCTGCTAGTATAGGCGGACCATTGTCAGTCTTGAGGTGTCTTGGATTGCCAAGAAAATTAAAGCAAAACAAGAAATGCTATTGCTTATGTCCTTCTTAAAAAATGTAACTAATCCAAAATATCTGCTTGTCATCATATGATATTCATCTTTCCCCCACTTTTTTTTGCATACTCTGACACATACATTGTAATTACACTTTAAAAAAAAAATCACACATTGATACGAAATAAAGAAATTTTAGAATAAGACTCTCCCTAACATTGTGTAATTGTTCAGTAGAAAAATAGCCAACTAAATATGATTAAGTAATGTTTAGAACAGCATAAATTTAAGTAGCTAAGAAATCAGGTATGTATAGAAATTTGTTTAAGGTTATGCTTCTTGGCAGAAAACACAGAAATAACTAAGTTTCCTATCTGTAGTTAAAAAAAGATTCCCTAATCGTTTAATTAATAAAAATTATTTTCAACTCTGAAATGTTGTTTTAACTACTGACCAGGCTATGACAAATTTATGCTGGATTTTCTAATACAAGAGGTGAGTTAGGCAGTAGAACTCTGCAGCAAAGCAAAAGAATTTCTTTAGTTATCTACTGAATTCAAGATGGTTTTGTTGGGCAAGGGTAAAAATCTATTTCTAAATATTCAAAGACAAATAAATGTCCCCTTTCCCACTTCACTTGTTTAATTTGCTTGCAAATTAAGAACCAAAGAACCACCAGGACAAATGAAAGCCTAAAAATATTGCTATTAATATTCTAACAAAGTCAGAATGAATAATTTTTTAAATCAAAAAGTTCTATCAAAGATATGTTAAAAAGGACTTATGAAGTTATAGCCTTTTATATACTGTAAAATATATTAAGATTTTAGCTATATTATAACTAGTACTAAGGAGCTGATTCAGAAAATTTACAAGCTACATCTTACTGGAAATTTTAGTATACATACAGTGCATTAGACTGTGTTTAACATACAAACAGCTCATGTCAAATTTCTAAAGCAGAGAGTTTATTTACTGCTACCCTTGAAGTTTCCTCCCCACCTGATTAAGAAAACAAGTTGATTTGTTTTCTAATTATTGATATAACTTAGCTTCTTAAATAATTTTCCTCTTTTTTGAATGCCAATGTAATTTTAAAGTTACCTAAATGGTGGTTGTAGATAAAATATACAAGCTTTATTTTTCTAGAATTACCATAAGATAGAACTCTGATTTACAAACTGATCTGAAATGAATGGAAGGTTGCAAAGGACATGTATCTACAAAAGCTATAAAATTAAGCACGCTATTTTAGCTCTAACTTCAATAAAACTTTTGTTATATGTATGTAAGGCAAATGTCCCATTTTCTTTGATTATTAAAAAGGATCTAAAATGAAATCCCCTTAACCACTGATTTTGGTTAGTCTGCTCATCTGCCATATCACATTTACCTTTGTTTTTTTAAAAATACTGTTTGGAAATATGATGGCTGACCAAAAAATGTTAATATACAATTTTCTTTGAGACTCTTGAAAACCACAAAAATATCCAATATTATAATGACTACAAATTCCAACATTTAATGTGAAGTCATCATAACTCTTTGCATGCCACAACACACACCTAAGGCCAACTTTTTCAGAATGTACTATAACTTGAATAAAATCAAATAGGGAGACATATACAAAATGGGAAATACAATGTAGCTTCACATCACAGCTCCTGCTTGTCCATAAGACATTATGGAGGGAGTAATAATTTCACTTACACACTGACTTTATAAATGTGATCAGCTGCCAATGTCCTGAATATTTATGACAGGGGTCTTTTTAACAAGAACAGGACAGCAGCATGGTAACCACTTTTCTAAGTATATTTTCTCTACAAAATAATTCCAAGATATAATCATTAAGTTCTCATATAGTACTATTATTTTAAACAATAATCAATAAAGTAGCAAATATGTGAAAATTACAACACCACTAAGACTGAGCACTGCCATTTCCTAGTGTAATCAAAGTTGGTATTAGTACAGTCTTGGCAATGCAATGGTTGGACAGTACAGGTATCTTATGCAGAGATTTCAGTAGCAGAATGGCACTTGGTTTGTTCTCAATAGAAATGACAAAGATGCAGTTGACAATTTAAAGAAAGACAATGTTCTTATTTGCATGCTAAAATTCTAGTTGTGTCCCCTGTATTTGAACACTTTCAAATAATATTGTCTGTCTCTCTGTTCTGCCCACGAGCTCTGCCCCATATTAGCTAACTATCTTATAGGACACTACTTAGCCAGTGCGGCTTACTTTCCCTTTAAATCAGAGAAGCCGAAAAGCTGCAGTCTCTTTCTGAAGTTTACTTTCGCTTTTGAAGACGCTCAAAAGCCGTAGTCTCGTTTGTCCGCCTGTGCGGTTTGCTTTCCCACCTGTGCAGTTTGCTTTCACTTTAAATCTGAGACCCCGAAAAGTGGCAGTCTCGTTCTGAAGTTCACGTTCACTTTAAGAGACCCCATAAGCGGCAGTCTCGTTCTGATGTTCACTTTCACTTTAAGAGACCCCGATAAGCGGCAGTCTGGTTTCTTTTTAATCCCCTTTTAACCTGGTGAAAATAAAAAACTGTATAGGAAAATTATCGCCCTACCTTGTTAGCGTCTTCTCTTGACGACCAGAGCTCCTTTTCTAGGGCTGTTGGCGAAACAGCCCACCTTGTCCAGGGCCACTCTGCCGGGGAAGCCTTCCTTTCAGGTCCCTGTCTAGGCGCCAAATGCCAGGAGCGCCTGCGTCCCGGCTGTGGTCTGATGCCGGCAGAGTGTGAAGAGAGAAAGAATCACGGGCCAGGTGAGAGCAGTGAAGAACAAACTCTGTTTATTGATCTGAGGGCTCAGGCTTATATAGTACTGGATCAAGCAATAGTAACATTATTATTCATGAAAAGTACAAATCTAATTAGGTGATTTCCTTACTTCCTTGTACCTTGTCTGTTACATTCTTTCCTGCGTCCTGTCCTGTACCCCATCCGTTTCCTCCTTTCCTGCATCTTGTTCTCAAGAGACAGAACAGGGGGGTGGTGAGCCGACATCCTGAGTTTCACAGCTGTCAGGCTTAACACAAGCTGCAGGTAGGACCTGGGCTGGCCTAAGCCCTCAAACTCCCCAAAGCCGGCCCTCTACAAGTGTAATATGCATATTACTACCAGGGTACAATATCATTGCTTAAGAAAACAATATATGGTCTCTAAATTTTTCCATGACTATGGATTCATAGATTTAAAGAGGGGAAAAAATGGTAGTGGCTATTTAGTCTGCACCCTTAATTTTTACATATGAGAAAAATAAGGTCAAAGGAGGCTGTATGGAATGCTCAAGAATATACAGATTTCAAAGACGAGTTTTCAACCTAGGTCCTCTGACTCTGGAGTAATTGGTCATTCTATTGTATCATTCTTCCTTCCAGATGGTTCTAAATGTATCCTGCCCCTTTATTGAATTTCATCTTCCTCTACTCTCCTTAATCTTTTACTTTCTATATACCTTACTTTTATTTCTGCCCACTTCTTACTGTTCCATCCAGCATCCAATCTTTAATATTGTTTCAGATGACCTTCTCTGCTGATGATCATCTTCACTGATACAGTGTTCACTGGACCTGTGAACTTTTTCTAAATGATGAAATTTTTTTCAACGTTCTAAACAATCATTTAGTCAATCAACAAGTATTTATAAAGTGCTTACCATGGGTCATTCACAATAGTAGAAACTGGGGATTCAAAGACAAAAGCAAGATTCCTTGGCCTTATATTCTACTAGGGGGAAACTACATGTTCTCAGAAAAGTAAATACATGGTGATGCTTAGGGTAGAGGAAGGTAGTGATAACTAGGAAAATCAGGAAAGGTTTCTTGTAGAAGAAGGAATTTGAGCTGAATCTGGAAGGGATTTTGGGATTCCATGAGCAAAAGTATTACAGGCTTGGAAGTATATGTGAATGTATGAAACAAGTTAATAGAATGTTATTTTAGAGCAAAAGCAAGTTGGCCAATAAAGCGCTAGACACAGGGATTCCTTATTTGTATCATTGACTCCTTTGAAAGTCTCGAGATGCCAATGGACCTTTTCTCAGGATAATATTTTCAAGTGCATAAAATAAAATATATAAGATTGCAATGGAAACCTATTATATTTAAATAGAATTTATATATATATATACATAAATATGTGTATTATATACATACATACATACACACACATACATATATACACATATAGGGTTGGGGGGTGTAGGGTTGTTGGTTTTTTTTTTAAGGAAATCCATGAAGCCTAGGTCAAAAACTAGACCAAAATAGAAAGATAATAAAATTAATAATCCTAGAAATATAGACTGGATTCAGATTGCAAAATTCTTTAAAGACCATAAAGATGATAAGCAATGATGAGCCACTGAAATTTCTTAAGTTGGGTTAGTTCTGCAGTTTAGCTATATCAAGGCAATCATAAGCATTTCCCAGGTAAAAGCTATGTTTCCAGATGGCAGTGAATTGTGGTATTCCTTCCTTGTAAGTATTTTTACTTATGAATTCTTTCCTATAATTTGCCCTAACACTTGTATCATTGTCGCACTCACTGGTCCATTTCAGCAAAGCTGATTTATTCCGAGCATGACTTCAGTGTCTGACAATTAGCCACTTTCTAGGACCTCATTATGGGAAACACAGTCATATCATCAGATATCAAATATAGTGTATAGCATGGCTATTGAGAAGATAGAGAAGAAATCAATATTAGAGCCAGTCTTATAGCTAAAAAGTTTGTTGCTCATCTTCATGGCTTTTTAGATCTCTAGCCTTAATAATGTCATATTCTCTTTATTCAATTAAAGACATTGTTTTATTTTTAAAATAGTATTTTTTATTTCCTTGTCTATCATGTAGAAATATAGTGGTAAGACAATGCAGAAGCATCTTTCGGTTCTTTATCACCAATGAAGGGCTTAGGTTAATATGCTGCTTTCCTTTTGTTGTCTGAAGTGAGATCCTAGATTTGTTTAAGTTGCTTTTTTCACCCTAGTCTACTCAAGAACTACAAAGTAATTGATATTTGAATTTAGATATTTTGGCCTTTTATGTTTTGGTTATTCTAAAATAGACACTCTTATTGAGTTTACAGACCACCAAAACCTCCAGATTTGTTTATTTGCATGTGTGTGTGTTTGCTTATATTTTTAGTTTGGTTTTACATTAACTGCCATATAGCTACATCTCTCCTGCCCTACATTTGTTCTGTTTATTTTTTGGTCCCTAGTGCCAGACTGTTTATCCCAATAAAATGTCACTGTTAGGCTTAGTATATCATAAAATCGAGGTCTTTTAACAGAAAGTGAATGAAAACATCAGCGACTCCATAAATGATAGAAATCCAGTGTAGATCTTCAGAGTATATGTTCTTCCATGTTCCCAAAGAATAAAAATTGATTCCTAAATGGAGTTTGGTTGAGATAAATCATGCTTTTTCTTCCTGTTTTGTAGCATATCAGGCACTTGGCCTATATGAACATCTAAAGGTGATGTAGGGTTTCAGAAAATATTGCTCTAATAGACTTGCTATAGAAATGATTATCATTTAGAAGTGAAGTTTCACTGATAAATGAGAAGTGAAGTTTTGAGCCCAAGTACTGAAAGGCAATATTTATTCTTACATTCTTTTGCCATATTTTCATGTTACTAAGCCTGGAGAGCTGAAAGTTTTCAGTTTGAAGTTGAATTTATCACTGACAATTGATGTTCACATATTTAAAAAGATGAGAAGGAAACATTTATGTAACAGATCCTAAAGTCTTTTCTCAAATAGTATTTTTTAAAGACAGAAGAATTAGTAGCATTTTTTTAGGTTAGCTCAAAATTAATCAGTAATTTTTGAAATCAGGTTTTATCCCTTCTGTTTATGTTACATCCTCCAAAAAATCCTTGTAATTATTTCATTCATTCGTTCGTTCATTTATTTATTTATTTGTTTGTTTGTTTATTTATTTATTTATGGCAATTGGGGTTAAGTGACTTGCCCAAGGTCACATAGCTAGTAAATGTCAAGTGTTTGGTCTGAGGCTGGATTTGAACTCAGGTCCACCTGACTTCAGGGCCAGTGCTCTATCCACTGCACCACCTAGCTGCCCCTTTTATTTATTTTAATGAACAGAATCCAACAATGATTTTTCAGATGTAAGAATAGGACAATTTTATACCCCCAAAGTCACAAACTAACACATGGCAGACCTCTAACATAGATGTAGCTCATGACTTGGACTATTCCCCCTGGGTCACTGTTAGTTAATACAGTGCTTTTTATTGGTCATTTTGCACAAGAAGATTTGAATAAAAGAATGAAAGAAAAAATGAAAAACAGAATGCTTCAGTTGGTATTCAAATAGTATCAGTTCTTTCTCTGGAGGTGATTAGTATGCTTCATCATTAGTCCTTTGGGATTGTCTTAGACAATTATATTGCTGATAATAGCTAAGTCATTTACAATTCATCATAGAATATTTCTGGTACTGTGTACAAGATTCTCCTAGTTCTGTTCACTTCACTTTGAATCAGTTCATGTAAGTCTTTCTAGGTTTTTTTCTGAAATCATCCTGCTTGTCATTTCTTATAAGACAGTAATATTGCATCACAATCATACACCACAGCCTGTTTAGCTGTTCCCCAATTGATTCACATCCCTTTGATATCCAATTCTTAGCCAACAGAAAAAGAGCTGCTATAAATATGTTTTGTACAAGTAGGTCTTTTCCTCTCTTTTGGATATCTTTGGCATATAGAGCCAGCAGTGGTATTGCTGGATCAAAAGGTATACAGTTTTATAGCCCTTTGAATGTAGCTCCAAATTGTTCTCCAGAATGGTTTGATTAGTTCACAGCTCTACCAACAGAGCACCAACAGTTTTCCCACATCACCTCCAATATCCATCATTTTCCTTTTTTTTTATCATATTAGTCGGTCTGATAGATATGAGGTGGCATCTCAGAATTATTTTAATTTGCATTTTCTAATCAATAGTGATTTACAGCATTTTTTTCATATGACTATAGATAGCTTTGATTTCTTTGAAAACTGCCTATTCTTATCCTTTGACCATTTATCAGTTGTGGAATGATTTATATTCTTATACAGTTGACTCAGTTCTCTATATATTTGAGAAATGAGACCTTTATCAGAAATACTTGCTTAAAAATTGTTTCCCAGCTTTCTGCTTTCCTTTTAATTTTGGTTGCATTGGTTTTGTTTGTGCAACAACTTTCAAAGTTTTATATAATCAAAATTTATCTATTTTATATATTGTTATGTTCTTTATATTTTTTTTGGCCTCAAATTCTTCCCTTTTCCATAGATGTGACAGATAAACTATTCCATGCTCTCCTAATTTGCCTATGGTATCATTCTTTATGTATAAAGTATGTAGCCATTTTGAACATATCTTGGTATATAGTGTGAGACATTGGTCTATACCTAGTTTCTGCCATACTGTTTTCCAGTTTTCCCAGAAGTTTTTGTCAAATAATGAGTTTTGTTCCAAAAGCTTGGATCTTTTGGATTTATCATATGCTAGATTATTATGGTCATTTACTATAATGTAATTTATACCTAATCTGTTTCACTGATCCACCAGGCTATTTCTTAGTCAGTATCAAATTGTTTTGATCATTACCACTTTAGAATGCATTTTGAGATCTAGTATGGCTAGACCACCTTCCTTCACATGTTTTTTTCATGGATTCCTTTGTTATCTTCCTTGACCTTTTGTTCTTCCAAATGAACTTTGTTATTATTTTTCATAAATATATAAAATAATTTTAATAATTTGATTAAAAGAGCACAGAATAAGTAAATTAATGTAGGTAGAACTGTCATTTTCATTATATTGGCTCAGCCTCCCCATAAGCAATTAATATTTTTTCCAATTGTTTAGATCTGATTTTATTTGTGTGAAGAGCGTTTTGTAGTTGTGTTCATATAGTTCCTGAGTTTGTCTTGGCAGGTAGACTCCCACGTGTTTTTTTATTGTCTACAGTTTTGGAATGGAATTTATCTTTCTGTCTCTTGCTGTTGTACTTTATTGCTAATATATAGAAATACTAATGATTTATGTGTGTTTATATCATACCCTGCAACTTTGCTAAAGTTGTTAACTATTTCAAGTAGTTTTTTTAGTTGATTGTCTAGGATTCTCTAAGAATAATATATCATCTGCAAAGAGTGATAGGTTTGTTTCCTCATTTCCTATTCTAATTTCTTTTTCTTCTCATTTCTATAGCTAACATTTATGGTACAGTATTGAATAAAAGAGATGATAATGGCATCCTTGCTTCACCTCTAATCTTATTGGAAAGCATCTTGCTTATCACCATTACAGATAATGCTTGCTAATGGTTTTAGATAAATATCGCTTATTTTAAGATAAGTTCCATTTGCTCCTAAGTTCTCTACACTTTTTAATAGGAATAGGTGTTATATTTTGGAAAGGCTTTTTCTGCATCTATTGAAATAATCATTTGTTTTCTGTTCACTTTGTTATTAATATGGTCAATTATGCTGATAGTTTTCCTAATATTGAACCAGCTCTGCATTCCTTATATAAATCCTACTTAGTCATAGTGTATTATCCTTGTAATATATTGCTGTAATCTCTTTGCTAGTATTTTATTTAAAAAATTTTCCTCTATATTCATTGGAGAAATTAGTCTATAATTTTTCTTCTCTGTTTTAGACCTTCATGGGTTAGGTATCAGCACCATATTTGTGTCATAAAAAGAATCTGGCAGAACTCCTTCTTCATCTATGTTTCTAAATAGTTTATATAGTATTCTGATTAATTGTTCTTTAAATGTTTGGTCGAATTCTCTTGCAAATCCATCTGGCCCTGGGGATATTTTCTTAAGAAGTTAATTTCATTAAGAAGTTCAATATCTTTTTCTAAGATTGGGTAATTTAACTATTTTACTTCTTCTGTTATTTTAGGTAATTCATATTTTTGTAAATATTCATCCATTTTACTTAGATTGTCAGATTTATTGACCTACATTTGAGCAAAATAGCTCCTAAAATTGTTTTAATTTCTTCTTCATTAGTGATGAATTCACCCTTTTCATTTTTGATACTAGTAATTTGGTTATCTTCTTTTTCTTGTCACTTTCTTAAGTAGCCCTCCATTGCCTAAAAACTAAAATAAAAAATAATCTGAACCCAACATACTTCTACTACTCTGACTTAAAAATATTTTGCTCTATTCCAGTTAAAATATTCACTATCCTCTCTGACTTTTGCATTCAAAACTGTGTGTAACTTTCCTTGTGTCATTCTCATGACCATGAATACTTCTCCCTTTCTTTTTACATTGTTGAATCTTACCTATCTTGCAAGGCCCATCTAAACTGCTGTCACTTCTGTGAAGCTTTCCTAGGCTATAGTAATCTCTCCTTTCTATCATCTGTTGTCTTTCTTGTTGTCCTTGCCACCCATTTATAGCAATATATATTACTTTGTAAGAGGTAGTATAAGATAGACGATAGAAGGTCAACCTTAGAATCAGGAATACCCAGTTTTAAATTCTACTCTGGATACATACTAGCTACATGACCTTGAATAAGTTATTTAACTTCTCAGTACCCTAGGCAACATTCTAATAATATACTTTATAGATGACTTGCCAATCTAATTAATGGAAAGAGTTTCCGCATTAGGATTTCCCCAGCAAAAAGGATAAGTATAGACTATATGTGTGTGTGTATGTGTGTGTGTGTGTGTGTATTTTTATACACACACACATACTATATAAAAACAATAGATATATATTATATCTTATATATGTATATATACATATTCATAAAAACAATAGATATACACTACATCTAAACACATGGTACATGTATACATATATACACACTCTTAAATACATTAAACTTCACCTGTCAAAATCAGTAAGACAAGATAATGGTCATATTCACAGTATACACATGTATTATGAGGCATCCTCCATCTCTGGGTCTCACAACGCTGAATAGGGTTCTCTTTCCTTTAAGGACCAAACATGAAACAAACATAAATGTTTCTTTTCTAATAAAGTATACATGAAATATTATCCGTAGGAATAGTAATTGAACTTTTTGAGATAATTACATGCTAAGATGTGTACCTCTACTTTTTCCTTTGCTCCTTGTTCTTTTTAATGACCTTTAAGTGGTAATTGTTAACCCTATGATTTTGACATTAATGGTTAATAATTTCTTTGCTAAAGCTGTTAATTCATCCATGGATATTCCTTTCATGAAAGTATTGCTATAAGTTAAAGCTATGTTAGTCATAATTTCTATTCCACGTTTGGTTATCAGTGTCAGTAGAACCTGATTAGTATGGGGATTAACAGAAATGGATGTATTTTTGGTTGTTTTTACTTATAACAATACAGACTTATGGAGTATATTAAGAAACCTATAAATTTAATAACCCAACTACTCCTATGGATCTGTGACCTCACAGATTTGGGTATCCTGTTGAAGACAAATTGTGAGTCATCCATTCCTGCACATCCATTGACAGTTGTCCACGTCCTCTATAAATTCTCCATTAAGGGTCCACTCAATACGCTTTGTGGTACCTTTTTCACTTTCTCTTCACATCAGAAGGCTACCAATGAAAACTGTATAGCAAAGCACAAGAATAGAAGAGTCACAGGAAGTTAAGCAAAAGTTCATTCCAATGATTTCTTTGAATAATCATTTGTTTCTGTTCTTTTCTGTATCTTTTCTTACCAGTCTTAACCTTTCATCCTTTGCTTCCTAATGTTGCTGTCTTGATAACCTTACCTTTTTCCACATATTTAATTGCTCTTCCTTCCTTCCTTTTGCTTTACTTCCTTTTTCCTTCCACCACTAAGATTCCCATATCTCTTTTATGCTTGGAGGTTTTTGTTCCTCTATTTCTTTTCCCTTTCACTCTATGTTTTTATTTCTCTTATCTTTCATTAGAAAAATTTTTTGCATACTTCAGGGTTACAGTATATAATTTACTATCTACCTTTAAAAGATTTCCTATTTCAGTTATTGCCCATTTTATCTTTTTGACATTTTGTGATTTATAGATATACATCAAAGGGGATTTAATTTTGAATTTGAATTTTAAAATGACAAAGTCTATCTTATCAAGTAGTCTAACCACCTATGAGGTTAAGGCCAGAGTGTAAACTTCGTATTATGGAGCTATGCTATAGAAAATACTTCCTGGTTCATCTTGATCAAATCCTTGAATCCTGAAAAAGAGAAAAAAAATAGAAAGATGATAAATTTCATGTTTACAACACACACACTTTTTTTTTCTCTAGGAGGCTGCTAAGCTATGTCTCATATTTCATCTAGTCTTCAACTTCAGGGCAAAAGAATATGTAAATTTGATTCTGTGTTGTTTGCAATTCATTCAGATATTCCTAAGTCATGATAAGCAACCTCATTTAGAAAATATATGATTTTTAAAAAGGGGGGTGGGAAATGACTTTTCAAAATATTTATGTTAATTTTGGTGCTATTTAGGTTTAGGTTTGGATTTTATACTAGTGTTTTAGATTTAGAGTTGGAAAGGGCTTTGGAGATTATTTTGGTCATTCTTTTCATTTAACAAATAGGGACTTGGAACCTCAGAGAGTTTTAATTATTTGATCAAGATAACACAGATAGTACATAGTAAAACCAAAATTTGAAACCAAGTGCTCCAAATCCAAATCTAGTGTTCTTTCTTCTCCATAAAATAGTCCACACAGTTCCTTTTTTTTTTTAAGCTTTCAGGGATTTATTTTAGATGAAAAGTAATAAGTTCAGTCACAATTGCTCTGAGCCTCCAGTTAGAAAGATTCCCAACATTTAGGCAGACTTTGGGTTCTCTGCCAAATATATTAAATCTATCTCTAAATAACTCCTTACCTCTATATTTGATACCAAATTCAGTTTCCTGGAAATGGTTGGGTAAAACAAAATAGCAGATTGTAATATCTGTGGATTAACAAGAACCAGGAAGGGAAATTGAACAAGAAGCTGACTTTTTCTTCACAATTCCCTCAGTTCTTTTTTTCATCTACCCCAAGTTACTTTGTAAAACTATTTGTGCCCTTTAATATGCCCCTTATCTTCCACACCTCAGTCCTATGACTGCTTATCAGAAGTGAGCTTTAATTCCGTGCTTCTCCAACCTCTCAAATAAATATGGTTCCAACAACTTCAGTAATTTACAGATAACCCCTGGCTAATGATCAAGTTTCCTCAGTCTTTCCAAATATGATTCTGTGCAATGTAGGCCAAAGAGTGAGAATGATTAATTGGGCATCTTTTCACTTACTTTAACTGGGCTTCAGTTTAGTTAATTAATTGCTCCATTCACGTGCAGGTCTTTCTCTTACCAGTTTGTTGAACCCATAAGGTCAGTGACCATTGTGGGTAAAATTATAGTGATAGAATTAGAACCTGAGCCAGAAACAAAACCCAAACTAGAAATTTAGGCACTAATAAGGGTTTACCAAGTTCACCAGCAATGAAGCCACACACACAGCAGCAGAAACTCCCAGAAGGAACAAAAGGACAAAGTTTACATAGATTTCAATAGGCAGGAGGTAAATTGGGTATTGGGTACCTCAGGAGTTGTTGCTGGGGGCTTGTAGGGTAGGAATTGTGGATGTAGACAGGGCCTGTTGCTGGGGCTAGTAACAAGAAAGACTTTTCTTCAGGTTAGCTGTCTCTTGAAATACTGTCAGGATAGGACTACCCTTGTTGTTTCTGCAGTAAAGAAAGTTGAAGACAGGGTTGGAGCTGTAATACAAATGGGGTCAAGGGCAAGACAGAGGAACTGCAGACAAAATGGAGTTGGTGTAGTTTTCTCAGCTACTCACACCATCTGAAAAGTCATTAACTCCCCTAAACATATAGGTTCAGGAATTAACTCTCATCTTCTGAGAAGGCTACTATAACACAATGCTGGTAAAAGATGTTTTCACTCCATGTATCCAGTCAATTGCCACATCTTATAATTTCTGTTTCCAAAACATTTTTCATATATGTCCCATTCTTTCCATTCAAACAGGCATCATCTTAGTTCAGATCTTTACCACCTCTTTCCTGGACTATTGCAATATGCTCCTAATAGCTCTCCATGTCTCAGATCTCTTTCCCTCAAATATATCTTCCACGTTGCTATCAAAGTGATTTTCATAAAGTACAGGCCTGACCATGTGACACCCCCTTTTCTCAAATTTTGATTGTTCCTTATTGCCTGTAGGATTGAAAACAAACTCCCTTTGATATTTAAAACTCTGTTACAAATTGGTTCTTCTGTCTTTCTAGTCTTCCTATGCATTACTGCATTTTATGCACTCTATATTTTTGTAGTAAGCATGCTTGATATAGTTCACACGTGATGCTTCCTCTAGTCTCTGTGCCTTTGAATTGCCTCTCTCCAATGCCTGAAATATTCTCCCTCCTCATCTCTTTCCATTAGTATACATGGCTTTCTTCAAGACTTAATTCAAGTGAAATTCTTCAGTGGGAGGCCTTTTATTGCTAAACCAGCTGCTACTTCCTTCCTTTCTGACATTGCTTGGTATCCATTTCTATCTATCTTACATCAGTCATATACACAAATATGATGTGACTGTATGTATATATACATGTATGTGAATATGTATGTGTGCATGTGAATATGTATGTGTATATTTGAATATATATGCATATACACATGCATCTTACATCAAAATGTGTGTACATGTGTATATAAACACATGCCTGTCCCAATAGAATGTAAGATCTTTGAGAGCAGGGGCTATCTTCCCATTTTGTCTTTGTATCTCCATCTCTTAGCATGATACCTGGCACATAATGGTAAAAATATTAATAAACACTTAAAAATAATTATCGATATCTTTCGTTTTTAGATCACTTACTATAAATGCTTGTTGATTGACTTAGTGATTAACTGATGCCTGCCTACCCTCCTCTTTTCAGTCAGAAGATATAAACTATTCCTTTGTTTTCCCCCAATATCTTTCATCACAGGGAATGGGGGAGAGGGGGGAAGGAATAATACCAATCATACTAGAATGGCATATCTCTTTAGGGGAAGCCATGCAACCAATGTTAAGTATTTGAAATCTTTCAGTAAAGTAACCATCTGACTATAAAGCTAGCATCTGTCATTGTTCAAAGTGAAAAAGGGAAGTCCTCAATAGAAATAAAGCCAGCTAGTACCTGTAAAGTGGCCTTCATTAGGAAGACTTGTTTCATTCCATGAGTGATGTGCAGGCCATATCCTGCTACCCCTATAAACAATTCTTCTCTCTGGGTGATTGATATTAGAGCCATATCCCTTCTCTCCTATGTGTCAGGCAGCACACAGGCTCTGCATTAGCCTTTTTAATTTTACTTCCTGCACCTGTCACTTTTACCTTTTAATTAGCTTCATTACATTTCCCCAGGCTCACCCATTTGTCTGAATGTTTTAGATAATGAAGTGCCAAGTATTTAATTCCTAGTAGTTTATTGGTTTGTTTGGGGCATTGAGGTAAAGGACTAAAAATGAATACTGGGAAAAGCATAGTGGAAAAAAATACCTTTGTTACTCAATACAAGGTAAATTCCATGAGGGTAAGAACCACATTCACTTTTATCTATATATGTCTGGCACTAAGCATGGTGCTGGCACAGTGTTGTTTTTGTTTACAGTCATGTCCACTCTTCTTAACCCCGTTTGAGGTTTTCTTGGAAAGATACTAGAGTGGGTTGGAATTTCCTTCTCCAGCTCATTTAACAGAAGAGGAAACTGAGGCAAACAGGGCTAAATAACTTTCCCAGAGTCACATACCTAGTAAGGGTCTGAGACCAGATTTGAACCCAGGCTTTCCTGACTTTAGGCCTCGCACTCTATCCACTGTGCCACCTAGCTGCCTCTAAAAAAGTATGTTTTGCTGTTTAGTTGTTTTGATTTGTGTCTGACTCTTCAGCTGGCACAGCAGGTGTTTACTAAATTTATGTTGATTGATTGTTCCCTTCTGTAGGATGGACTGGCAACTTCATAAATGATCTATGGAATCTTAAAGAACAGTTTAATTTGGTAACTTTCATACAAGCAGCTAAGGACAGTGATTAAATTCTACAAAATACCAGTAGCATGGATAGCAAAGAATCATGCCTTCAAATGGTTTGACTTTACTTCAGTGGTTAGACTTACATTATACTTGTGAGAATTTATGTTAATTTTAATACTATTCCAATTATTTTCAAGATTGAATTAAAAGAACAATTTTTAAAATTTATATATAAAATATTAATATCTCCAGAGGATTCTCAGATTTTCAGATTTTCTGCTGGGAAAGCATCATAATGGAAATATGCTTAACATTATTATTATATAAGATGGTATTGTTAAAAAGGAAAGCACACTGGTTCATTAAAAATACACAAAGTAAATATATTGAAAGGAAGAAAGCATCCACTAAATTCCAACATAGTGAAGGGTCTAATTTTTATTGGAAGTTTGTGCTATCCATGCTATTGGTATGTTGCTTAATTCAACTATGTTGAGTGGCCCACAATAATATTCATTAATTTTTAATTAAGCAAACACGATCAATGATAGTATTAAAATAGTTCAAATGTTATCATTAAATTCATATATTAAGGTTCATTAATAGACAACATGATTTTAATACCTATTTCTCATATTGTCTCTTCTAAAACATTCATGCCAAAGAGAGTAGGAACAATGACTTGCGGTGTTAATGATAATTATCATTATTGCTTTTGTGGTTTTTAACTAGAAATATCTAAATACTAATGTTTGGCTGCAGAGTTCAAAGAACATGTTCACTACAACTGCAAGTGATACCTTTCATGTACTCAAGATGTTATATAAAAACAGGAGAAATCTTGATCATTTGAAGTAATTGAGAGATAATTCTAGTACACTATACAGAAGCAGAGATAATTGATGTTAGGCGCTGCCACATTTAAAATAAACATTCTGTTGAAAATACATGTGTGTATGTATACATACGTAAGTATATACACACATATATACATATACACAGGTCAAAATAGCAACTAAAAATATCAGTGTAGTTGAAATGAGTACAATTATCACTGCTATTTGGAAATAATCAATCAATAAGCATTTAGTAAACACCTACTACTCTGTGTGCTGGGCACTGTTTTAGGCACTAGTGTTGAAAAAAAAAAAGACAGAACAAAAAATAAAATGATCCCTGCTGTCAAGGAGTTATTGGTCCATTGGGGAACATCACATAGATACACATATAAATGTATATGGAGTAAATATAAAATACAAGCAAGACATTTAGGAGGGTAATGTACTAGCAACTGGGAAGACCAGGAAAGGTTTCATATAGAAGTTGTGCTTAAGCTGAATGTTGAAAGACTAAACAGATTATGAATTTCCAGTCCAAAAGAGGGAGACTGAGAGTGGAAATGACAAACCACAAAATCATAAATGGCATGGATAAAGTAATCAGCATCTTTTCCTCTACCGCTTACCAGACTACTAAGATAGAAGGCAAAGGTGGCACAAAGGATAGATACATAGGAGTTAAGAGTTCAAATGTAGCCTCAGAAATTCCTTATCTTTGTGATATTGAGCAAGTCACTTCACCTATCTGCTTCAGTTTTCTCATCCATAAAATGGGAATAATAATAGCACCTATCTTTTAGAGTTGTTCTGAAGATAAAATGAGATAATAGTTACGAAGTACTTTGTAAAACTCAAAGTGTTTTTAAATGCTATTATTTGTTGTTCAATTGTTTCAGTCATATCCAACCCTTCCTTACCCTATTGGGGGTTTTCTTGGCAAAGATATTGGAATAGGTGGCCATTTCCTTCTCTGGCTCATTTTACAAATGAGGAAACTGAAGCAGACAGATTAAGTAACCTGCACAGGGTCACACAACTATTAAATGTCTGAGACTGGATTTGAACTCAGATCTTCCAGACTGCAGAACCAGCCTGGCACTCTATCTGCTCTGCTACCTACCTGTCCCAACTATTACTATAGCTAGCTATTATTTTCATAGCATCATAGATATAGAGTTGGAAGAGAGATCAGAGGCCATCTGTTCCATTTTCCACCCATTTCCAGATCCATTCCCTTTCTGTAGCTGAGGTAACTGAGAGTCAGGTAGCTTTTATTTTGTACAGCTTTCCATAGGTAGTAAGCATCAGAGATAGGATTTGAACACAAGTCCTTTGACTCCAGAGGCACTAAAAATTTCTTTCAAAGGTAAAAATGAATATTTTACTTTCCTCACCCAAAAATCCTTTAAGTAAATTCTCACATAAAAAAAGATCCTGAAGGATGATGGCATATATGTGTGCATTCCTTCATAGAATCCTTGACAGGATTTTCTTTGGGGGTATTATCTTCACTCTTCAATTTGGGGATGCTAATCAGCATTGCCAAACACTCCCTACTTTATAGAATCAGAATACACAGAATCTCATGGGATATCAAAGAAGAGGAAAAATGGATTGGGGAAAAAAAATGAATACAGCATCCCACAGAGTCCTTGCTTCACACAAGACAACAAAGCCTATTCAGCAAGCACAGAAAGAATATGGTGGATGGTTTTATAGATAGTAAAACAGTAATCATGATTATCATAAGTGCCAGATAATCATTCTGCATTTGTCACCATTAACACGTAATATCAATCAAGAGAAAAGTAAACAGTGTCTAAATATACCTACCAATCTCTCTTTTTGCTATTAAATTGAATTTATATAGCTAGATCAGTGTTGTAGGCTGTTCACTCATCATTAGTGTCAAGATAGGGAAACTCAGAATGTCTGGTCAGAGGATCTTTGACATTTGGCCTGCCATAGAAACTATTACAGAATAATGCTATGGTAAATAGATATCCAGATGACTGTTATATAAAATATAATTGTTAAATAATACATGTATATAATCTTACCTTTATTGATTTAAAATATTTTAAACTGAAAAAAATGGAATATTTCAGCACTTACACAGTCCATTTTCTAAGCCTAACTGCAAATTAATGTTGTGCATCTTTTCCAATTAGATGTATAATTAAAGAATCAAACAATAGACCATGCATTACTGAGCAATTAATATACACCTTCAGTGAAGGTTGATGACCTTAAAGGAGTTCATTAAAGCCAACCTTGTCTTAATGGAGTTAATCTAACATTTAAAAGGTTATTTTTATTCTTTTTTTTTAAGAGCTTCATCTATGCAACAGGTCCTTAGTGATGGGAAAATGGCATGTGACTATGTATTGCTATGTAGAAGTTCTAAAATAAAACCACCTTTTTTCATTAATCTCAGAATAGTAACTGATACTGACAATTGTGGTATCTATTAGACCATAAAAAACAAGATTTTTAAATTGAAAAAGTACTTTCAAAAGTCAAGGTTCATTTAGATTCATAGATAACATATTTAGAGTGTAAGAGACTTTAGAAACTTTATAGTTCAGCCCCATTCATTTCATGTATGAGAAATCCATGGAGATTATATGAACTATCTGAAGTCACACAAGTAATAAGTGTAGAGTATGAACCCACATCTTCTGTCTCTCCAAAGCCAATATTCTTTCTACTGCTCCATATTGCCTTCCCTGTACATCAGTTATAAAATGAGTGACTTTCTATTTCACTGTTATCCACTACTTATGCCTGTACTTTTTTCTCTAAAGTTAGAGGTTCCAAGATCAGAAACTACAGTGCCTTTAAGGATTCCTTTCTATCACGGAGCACCTAGAGACTCCTTTCATTTTCTGCATAAGTGATGATCAACCCTCCAGTATTCCCAAGCCCCAAGACGTATAGCTACCAAAACGATCATTTAAGGTATTTGAAAGTCTTAGTATTGATATTTTGAGTTAATCTACTCAGAGGTCTTTAAATATAAATTACTTAAGCTTGTCATGTAGATTTTTCTAACTATCACTTCAAAACATTTCTTCAGTATACTAATTTTCATTCCAAATTCTGTCCAAAACCATCATCAATAATTCAATTTTATTGAGCGAGCAGTTATTACATCCTACATTCCAGGCATTGTGCTATGAACTGGAAATGAAAGGACAAAATCCAAAGAATCCCTGACTTAAGAAATTTACAGTTTTTGGAGGGATAGCATTTATATGGAAAAGTATATTTAAAAAATAGATACATAGTAATTTCCCAGGTTTAGGTAGACACTAACAATTGTAGTGACCAGAGTAGACTTCTTCATCCCTCCAGCAAATTGTAGAAGCAAGAATCAGCTGAATTATATTTGTAACCCTTTGTTTGCTATTTTAATTTGAGGAACAATGTTGTCTGATACCCAGATTTTACTTAGGCTTGGTTTAAACTTCTTTGATAACATGTTTTGGGGGGACCAGTTTTAAATTACACCAGTCATGTTGGTCAGTCAACAGTCATTGAGCATTTTGGAATCTCTGTAATGCCATTCAATGACACAGTCCTTTTTAATGTACTTATAAAGGTGGGGTT
Organism: Phascolarctos cinereus; assembly: GCF_003287225.1. NCBI lineage: Eukaryota > Metazoa > Chordata > Mammalia > Diprotodontia > Phascolarctidae > Phascolarctos > Phascolarctos cinereus. Next base: position 206,489,687 of record NW_027555958.1, read on the forward strand.
TTTTTACCTGAGAACGAAACATAAATAATAATATAATATAAATTGACTATGCTATAATATACTTTATTATACTATGCTATACCATACCTTACCAGGCCATACCATACTATATCATATCATACCATAACATAACATAACTATACCATACTTTCACCTCCAGTCCAAGACTCTGTCTTATAGAATATGATCATATATATTTGATCCAACCAAAAACTGGGCTTTTGTGAAGAAATTACATTTAATTTTTAAGCTTTTTTTAAATCAAAATTTGCTTTGAGTTTTATATATGACAGCCTTCTATAACTAAACAGATGCTTGTTGATTTAAGATTAACTCTGTATAGCCATATCATTGCACTGTTATAATTAAGGCTTACATTGATCAAGAATCAACTTGTCCTTTCCTATTTATATTTTGTTTCTTTTAGACAAAGTCTATTAAACAATGCAATGCTAAAAAAGATACATTGTCCTTCAGGAGACCTCAGCTTCAAAAGTTAATATTTTTAAAAAATAGTAAAATAAAAAAAATAAATTTCTTGGCCACAAGCACAGTTAGTTTCTAGAGAAAGACAGATTTACCAACAAAAGAAACATTCATTTTTTTAAAACTGCATATAAATATTTTACACAGTTACCTAATTTTCTCAAAGTTTAAATTGATTATAAATAGTTTATGTGCTTTTTCTGTATCTTAAACCTGCAGAACTATTTAATCAAATAATGTCTCAGCCTGCCTTCTTCAAAACACTTTATAAGATACATGGTACAGCAGTGCCCCCTGCAGCCCAAAATGGTGGGCCTAGCATTTAAGCCTCTTGGTGTTCATTTGATTAGCTCTCTAGCAGTTCTGAATAAGTTGAAGGAACAAATCCCCATTTTATACAAAAACAAATCATGATGTATAAAATCACAGCAATAGGTTTTATATTTCATACTCAGAATCTCCCCCTTACCCTTCCAAAAAAACTGTATGTAGTAAGAAAAGGGTTGTCGATGTTTCAAAATTGAGATTTAAAGCAAAAATAAATTGATTTGGGTTAGTTTCTCAGTGAATGTGAACAAAAAATAAGCTCAGCTTACACAGATGTAGAGAGATTTAAATTAATAGAGTTGGTTACATAATAGCATTTTTTTAAGTTGTGGGAACATTTAAAGAAAAAAAAAGATAATTCTATAGGCGATTAGAAGTGAAAAGTACCTTAGGTATTAGCTAGCTTCTAAACCAATCCCCTATTTTTACAAATGAAAAAGCTAAGGGTAAGAGCCCATCTAGAGTTTCATGAGAACATGAATGTAGAAACATTGATTTCACAGGTTTGATTCTGATAAACTATTTGAAATTATCAAAAAAAATTATAATTCTAATTCCATTCTATACATAGAAACTTATTTTCTGTTTTTTTTTAAGTTGTGGGAACATTTAAGAAAAAACATAATTCTATAGATGATTAGAAAACTACCTTAGAGATTATTGTTGTTCAATCTGTGTCCAATTCTCCATGACCTCATTTGGAGTTTTTCTGTCAAAGATACTGGAGTGGTTTGTCATTTCCTTTTCTAGCTTATTTTACAGATGAGGAAACTGAGGCAAACAGGCTTAACTGTTTCACACAGCTAGTGTGAGATTTGAAATCTGCGACCAGATTTGAATTCAGGAAGATGTCTTCTTGACTCTAGGCCCAGCACTCTACCCATTGTGCCACCTAACTGTCCATTTTAGCTAGCTTCTAATCCAAGCCCCTATTTTTAGAGATGAAAAAACTGAGGATCAGAGCCCATCTGCAGTTTTGCCCGTATTTCAGTGCTAGTTAGCAGATAAGCCAACACAAGAGAACATGAATGGGAAAACACTGATTTCACAGGTTTGCTTCTTACAAACTATTTGAAATTAGCAAGTACAATTTCATACATATCTAATTCTATTCTTCATACAAAAACTTATCTTTTTTTTCCCTGTGAATATTGTATAAGCAGAAGAGTTCTACAAATTTGATATTTATTAAGCTCAGCCTACACATTGTCGGACAAAGGCACACAATGGTTATTTTATTGTCTAGAAAAAGAAAATTTCAATCATAAAGAAATGGCTTCTAATTACTAGTTATACTTCTATATCCAGTGGACAATACATTATTTTATACAAAGAAAAGCAAATAATCAAAGTAATTATTTAGTTAATATATGCCAAAAAAACCCTCCCTTTCTTTACTTCGATTTGATGATGGAGACCACAGGTATATTACCAAACACTTCAATGATTAGAACATGAGAAACAAAAAAGGCTGCTTCCTTCCACCCAACTTGCCCTCCCACATCTCCTAAGTTTGACTGTAGAAGGAGGTGCAAAGGAGAGAAAATGGTTTCTGGAAGGGCAGATTGAAAGGAATCACAATGAATCTCTAGGTCTGTGTACAGCCACGCAGAAGCAGAGAAAGGAATTCAAAATTCTAAATGAAGACTTAAAAATAGCATTTTTTGGGCCTCATCTTTCCCAAGAATAAATCAAGATAAGTTACTGGATCCTTGCCATAATTACTTATAACATAGGAGAAAACATTTTCTGGACATCAGATGCACCACACCTGACTGAAATTGGCATTTCCCAGGTGCCACTCCTAAAGGTAATTACCTGTAGCTATCCCATTGCCTGGTAGTTGAAGTAACATCTCTTTCCAAAGGGTTGTGGGAATTACCCATAACTAATGTGGATTCTTGGGCTCATATTCTCCTTCTCCCACTTCTTCCCCCTCATTTTTCCTCAAATGCCTTTTCATTTGGGGAGCACTCAGTAGTATACTCCAGTTATTTCTCTTCAGTAGCATAACCAGGAGTCTTTCTCATAGGATCCCTGTAAGTAATTAAGGTTTCTTTATTTTTTATATACTTGTCACAAGCAAAAGCCAGAAGAGGTATCACTACTGTTGTGAGATAACATTGCTTTGTTAAGAATAAACATTTAAGTATTGCTCTTAAAAATTAAAACTGTGGGAATTAAATCAAAAGCAACAATAACAGTAAAAAGTGGATTGGATTCTGGAAAAGCAGTGAGAAAGGGAAGTTTTTGTATAAAAGAAAGCTTCTTAACAGAAGGATTCAGTCTACCTAGAGCTGCTAGATTTTCTGACAGAATTGAAATTGGGATCCATGCCTTTGTAACTCAGGTAATAAAAAATTAGTTGAGCTTCCAAGCTGTCAAAGACTTTACACATTTGTGGCCCAGGTTGAATCCATAAGTTACAGTAAACAAACAGTTTGAAGCCAACCTCTCTTGGCTTGATTAGGGCTTACATGCCTTAGAACAGTTTAAAAAAGGGGGAGTAGAAACTAATAATCTCAAGAACTTTAAAAAAGATGATGAGGCCACAAAAATTATCTCTGGTCTAAAACTTGTTTTCATTTTCTTTTTTGAAATTGCAAGAAATATGCAATTGTGTGTTCTAGGGGTTGAAAAGTAGATGCTCCCACATAGGTCAATTAATTTTAAAAGAAAAAAACATGGTAATTGACAAGTACTAGTAACATATTGGAATTTATATGTATGTGTGTTCATATGTATTTATACACATTCACATGTTTGACAAGTGCTAGTATTTGACAAGTACTAGTTAACTGTGGAAATTCATATTATATATATATATATATATGCACACACATATATGGTATGTATATATGTGTATATATATATATATGTATATATGTGTACATCCATACACATATACACACATGCTTGTATCTACAACGAATTATAAACACTGCAGCAACAAAATACACTGAAAATCTAAAGTTACATTGATTCTGTTGACTCTTAGAGCTGTACCCATAAAGTCACCTCGTCCAACCTTCCTTTAAGTGCATAACAGGTGGTTTACTAGCCACTATTTGAATTCTTCTAGAGAGCTCATTACCTCACAAGTTGTCCAATGTTTTTAAAATATTTTGGTATTTTTTTTCCAATATTGAATAAAAAAATCTCACTCCAACTTCTGCCTGTTGGTCCTAAGGATGTTCCCACCACTAAATGAAATAAAATATACATAGATTGATAGTTGTTATTCAGCTGTGTCCAACTCTACATTACCCCATGGACTTTGTCCATGGGCTTTTCTTGGCAAAGATGACTGGAGTTGTTTGCCATTTCTTTCTCCAGTGTGTCCCCATTTTAAAGATGGGAAACTGAGGCAAATAGGGGTTAAGTGACTTGCCCAAGGTCACACAGTTAGCAGGTAGGTGTCTGAGGCCAGAACTGAACTCAGATCTTCCCGATTTCAGGCTGAAGCTCTATCTGCTGCACTGCCTACTTGCACCAAAATTGATAGGGTGTGTGTGTGTGTGTGTGTGTGTGTGTCTGTCTGTCTGTCTGTCTGTCTGTGTCTGTGTGTTCCTTTGCTATGTAATAGTTCCTTGAAATAAATGAATACATCTTTCCTAACCTATATCTTCCCAAATTCTTCTTTTTTTGAAATGAATTATCTTTAGTTCCTCCTTCTTACATTGAAAGACAATATATTTATATTCTTTACTTTTCCAGCCCTATTCTGAAATTACTTCTGTTCCACTGTCTCTCCCAAAGTTTAATACCCTGGATCAAAAAAACATATTCCAATGATCTGACCAAAGTAGGCTGATACTACTACCTTCCTTGATCTAGATATTAGGCTACAAAGTATGGCCTGAGATTGCATTATTTTCCTTGACAGGCTGCTGCCAAACTTGGAATCTAGAAGAAATGGGTTCAAATCCTTCTGTCAGCCATAACCAATTATGTGACAATGGGCAAGTTATTTAAACTTTTTGTGCTTCACACAATTATCTAGAACTTCTCTAAGTTATTGATGTTTAGTAAATCTTCATTGGTGCAGAGAGTTCCCTTATAGACATTTGTCCTGACTGACAAAAGAAAAAATTCTTCATGCATTCATATATTATTATTAAGATGAATAGTGGAAAATTAAGAGGAATAATAAAGACATTGCATAATAGACTTCATCTTGACCATGTCTGCAACTAGTATTTATGACTTTAATATTCTTTCCTTTGATTAAAAAAATGGATATTATATAGGAAATAAGTATTTTGAACTTCTGCTATTTCATATCAAATGTGAAATATTTTCCCTGAAACAATGGGCTTAACCTTACTTAATTCTCAAAATCAAAATGGAAGAGCAGAAAGAGAGTTAAGTGATAATTTTTATCATAGGGTCACAAATTTACCACTGGAAGAGCACCTTGGAAAGAAAAATTTGCTGTCAACATTCTAGAGATGAGAAATAATGGAAACAGAGGTCAAGAGAAATGAAATGGCTCGCCCAATCTGGGATTCAAAGTCAGGTTCTCTAAGTCCAAATCTAGGATTTTTTATATTACACCACAGTTCTTCTCTCCACCCCTATTTTACAGATGGAGGAGCCAAAATTTAGGAAGACCAAGTACTTTGCTTAAAGGTAAATAGTTAGTTGTGGCAGAATTGGACTTGAATCCCATTCTGTCTAATCTGACCCGGTCCAAAAACCTTTCCACTGCACTATCATCTTTGGATCATAGTTTCAAAAAAGCTTTCTGTTGTTCTTAATATTTTTTCTATTTACATTTGATATTTATATTTAGCTTTTCAGACATTATTGACTTAGGTTCATATAAATTTATATTTCCCTTCATTATGTGTATTTCTTTCAATCTTTTGTAGATGTCCTTTAAAAACAGTGCTCTTCAGAAGTTGATCTGCAACCATTTGCTGTCTTTAGAATTCTTTTCCCCTTAAATTCTACTGGGATAATTAAGATTAAATACTAAGAATTTCAATTTTAAAAGTCTCCTATCCTTAAACTATGTTCTCATTATGAGTTTCAAGCACTGGAATCATACTTTTTTCCTATATATCATGATTTTTTTCCTATTGTCACAATATATTTATGACTATACCTAGTGTTGCATTTGCTATTGTGAATGATATAATAATGTTACTTTCTCTAATTTGCCAATCAATTTTTCCTTGTTTTAAAACTAAGAGTCCAATCCAACTGAGGTGGGGAATCTGTGGCCTTGAGGCCACTTCTAGGTCCTCAAGTTCAGCCCTTTGACTGAGTCCAAACTTCATAGAACAATCCTCTTAATAAAAGGATTTGTTCTGTAAAACTCAGACTCAGGCAAAAGGCAGCATCGAAGGACACATATAGCCTTGAGGCCGCTGATTCCCCACCCCAGTCTAGACTAACTGTTCACCTTATGTTCACTTCAGCTTCACATTTGTATAACTCATTTAATAACTAAAATAATTATAAAATTTTAGTTAAGCAGTTGAAAAATAAACAGCTTAGGATAGCACAGCTGATTTATATTTTTCTAGTACCCCAAATTCAATTTATTGTATAAATTTATTTTTTAACTAAAGACCTTTAAAACATAATGGGTTGTCTGAACTGTGGTTTGGATGCAGAAGTAACTTTAACATCTCAGCTCAGTAGCATAGTTGAAGAATAAGTTATTCTTCTTAATGAATTTCTTTTCTGAAATGAAACCCCTTTTAATCATAGAATGTTAGAATTATCCAGGACTGGCAATAAAATTGTTTATACTAACAATGTTCTATGTAGAGTATTAGCTATCTGGGTATTGCTTCAGTATTTTTTTCTAAGGCTGTGTATCAATGTCAATGTCAATTGAACAATATCAACTGAACTCTACAATGCTTGTTTTTAGAAACAAAGTTCTTTATCTCTCAAAATATTTTGATAATCAAAATATCAACCACCATCGTCAACACACTTTACAGGAGACTTTATAAAAATGCAGACATAAGATTGTGACTAATGTCTACTTAAGCAGAATAACATAAAGAAAAATAAACTATTTTCACAAAATACTTCATAAGTAGGAACCAGAAAGTTTCAGATGGTATTTTGAAAATGCAATTTGATTAGAAACATAAGAAGGTATAACTAGTTTTTTTTTTAAATAACAGGTTGGAAAGCATTTATGGGAATGATCTGTTTCAAAGGAGTAGTGATAAAAATAAATTTGAGACTACTTCTGGATATTTTCACTAGCAAAACAAATATAGACAAGAGGTTGAATTCTGCCTCCTGCAACAAATCAAAACTATGATTGCTTTAGGTGGAAACTAAGAGATAGAAAGAAGAAAGATGAAGACATTATTGGGGAATGACAGGAAATTGGACCGAAGTTCTTAGATTTTGGTAATTCATCCTGCCCTGTTCTCTTTACCCTTAATGTTTCTCCTTGGGTCCTTCTTATCATGCACCCTTATTTAAAGGATGGGTTCTTCTCTTTCCTAAAAATGATCTGAAGATAATTTCTATTTGAAAATTCAAATCCAAACTTTAGTCCCTTCCAATTCCTTAACCCTAATTATTTATTAGCATTGCATTGCTGAGAATAACATTAGTTAGCCTAGCCTACAAAGTCATTATGGAATATACCCACTCATCTAGATAATAACTATTTATAGTCCCTTATCTCTGATGGTATATTTAAAATGTTGAATGTAGAGTCAGAAAAGCTGGATTTAAGTCCCAGTTTTGTTACTTAATACTTGTGTAACCTTGAGCAAGTCACGATGTCTCTATATCCAAGTTTCCTCACCTAGGAAATGACTAAATCTTGAAGAGAAGTGACCATTCCATCTTAGTATTTGGAGAATAATTTGAAGAGTACAGAAAGACTATGACGGAGAGCCAATGAGCTAAAATTCTATGTGGCAAGATGAATTGAGAAGAACGAAAAAAAATTCAAGAATTGAACTTTGGCAACACTGCCACAAAGGATTCTGATGAGGAGACTAAAAAGGTGTCCATGGGGATGTACAGAGAACTCACTGACCAACTTGGATTTTTAAAAGATGTGTGCAGAGATAGGAGCAAGAGCAAGGAACAAGAATGGTACTGCATATACAAATAGAATTAATAGACTAAATATCAGAAGTCATTGAGACTAATGGAAGATGCTAAGAACAAAAAAGCTTTTCTTAAAACTCAGGCAGTAGGTCAAAGAATGGCTATGGAAATGATAATAGTGTAGACAAGGCAGATTTATTCAACTCTTCTGTTGTTTTTATTTCCTCCATCAAAAAGTAAAATTTACAGATTGAGAAGTAGAGAACAAAAAGGGACAAGAGGGATTTGAGAACCAAGTTACACGAGTTAGTAAAAATAAAATAGAATAGAATAAAATTGCCAAAGTGGGTCCAATTAGTTGAAGCTACTGTTAATCCAGTTTGTCCCTTGCCAGTCATAGACCTTTATAACACTTTGCTCTGGAACTTTCTAATTTACTTATGTAATGTTATATATTTCAGTTTGGGTATCTCATCCTTGTATCAGACAGCAAACTCCATGAAAGCAGAAACCACCATATCTAAGTTTTCTTACTCCTTCCAGTGCATAGCCAGTGCTCTGAGTGCCATAAGTGCTAAGGAGTGTTTGTTATTAAAGACAATGACAAGGGCTCTGCAGACAGAAGACTGGATGGGGAAGTCAGTCAATAAGCATTGGCAATCTAATGGGTGATGCAGCAAGTAAATGACTAGGGACATAAAGGAAATATATGGAAGGTGATCTTAGACTTAAAGTTGCTAAAAACTAGGGAGCCTGGAAAGCCTTCCTGCAGAAGGTCAAATTTGAGTAGAGTGCTGAAGGAAGTCAGTGGAACTAAGAGGTGGAAGAGGTAGAATACTGCAAAAATGGGGGCAAGCCTGTGCACAGACAGAGAAAGCAGATGGAATGTGCAGTTGAAAGAATAGCAAAGAAGCCAGTATATGTGGATTGTGGGTTAAACATAAGAGAGTAAAGTATAAGAAGACTAGAAAGGTAGGAAAGAATCAGATTTTACAAAACTTTAAAATTCAAAATGGAGGCTTTTATATCATACCTTGAAGATAGCAGGCATCTGCTAGAATTTATTGAGCAAGGGGGTGAAAAAGATCACCTTTGCTGAGTGAATTATGGCTTGGAGTGCGGAGAAGGTTGAGGCAACAGGACCAATTTGAAAACATTTTTTGTTTGTTTGTTTTTTGTTTTTTTACTAGTCCAGGAGAGACATGATAAGGGACTGAACTAAGTATGTGGAGAGAAGATACGATACCAAATGGTTGTTATGAAGCAAGAAACAATAAGATTTAGCAAGGTTGTATTGGTTGAATTAGCAAAAAGATTTGAGAATTATACTGAAGTCACAAGCTTGTGTGACTGAGGGACGTGGTACCCTTGAGAACAATAGGGAAATTCAGAAGAAAGAGGGAGGGAGGAGAATAAAGGTAATGATGTCTGTTTAGGGCATGCTGAGTTTGAGAAGCCTTCATTTCAATTGAAGTTCAGTTGAAGTCCTTCATTTCAATTTTCCATAGCACTTTATAGCCCGCTGTTGATTTCAGGGAAGAGTCATGTTAGCATTTCTGACAGATAATGAAGGTACCCTGGATAAAGTTGAGCAATCCTATTAACATGTCCTCCTAATTCACTAATCCTGAGATGTTTTTTAAAGTGAACATCCCATCTTTCCACCCATCTTTTTGTTTGTTTATCTTTTGATTTTCCTACTCATTTTAGCTTTCTTGCTCTTTCCTAAATCCATTTTGCCTTTCATCACTCTTTATCAGGTTGGTTTACTGTAGATCTGAAATCGGGTTCTTTTACATATCATCTGTAGTAGTACTGAGTAGTAGTTGTGTTAATTTAAAGCAATGTGTTGCTTTCTCCCAAGGATATTTGCATTTTAAATTTGACCTGTATTTGGGCAATGTAAGACTTTGTTCCTTATGCATGTAATTTAAGCAGCTATCAGACAAAAAGAGAAGGATTTTTTTGGGGGGGGAGAGATATAAAGAATCCTTCCTTGAGTCCCAAGAATCACAGAAGCAACCTGCCATTTTCCAGGTATTAAGATAACAACGATCTTGTGCAATTATAGGGTAAGAAAACATCTTTTATGGCCTTTTTCTTAACTATATTTTATCTTTTTACTAACAAATCAATTTTTTTTTTACTTTCCTTTCTACTCTGCTCTCCTACCTCTTTGGAAAAAAAAAGAAAAAAAATAACAAATTCTTTGCAAAATAATATGCATAGTAATAGTCAAGCAAAACACATCTAGAGTGAGCCTTATTCATTTAACTAAACATAAAGATCACCTAGGGGCAGCTTGGTGGTGCAATGGATAGAGTGCTAGCCCTGGACCCAGAAGGACCTGAGTTCAAAAGCAGCCTCAGACACCTATTAGCTGTGTGAGTCACTAAACTCTATTTGCCTCAGTTCCTCATCTGTAAAATGAGCTGGAGAAGAAATGGCAAACCACTCTAGTATCTGTCAAGAAAATCCCAAACAAGGTTACAGAGTGTCAGACCGAACAACAAAGGCTTGCCTATCGATTAGAAAATGGTTAAATACACTGTGGTATGTGAATGCAATGTAAATACTATTGTGCTCTGAGAAATGAGCAAATAGATGATTTCAAATAAACATGGAAAGACTTGTATGAACTGATGAAGAGTGAAGTCACAGACCAGAAGAATAGTTGATACAATAACATCAATATTAGGAAAACTGTTTTGAAGACTTGTATAAAATAATGAAGGACAAAATGAACAGAACCAGAAGAACAGTTTATACAATAACAACACTATAAAAACAACAAAGCTTGAAGAACTAAGTTGAATGCAGTGATTGTACATGACCCAGAAGACCACTGTTGTTTCTCTTACTTGGTGCTCTCTTTCCCATTCCCCATCTTGAATGTCTACACGTTTCTTAAAGGCCAGCTCAAAAAATGACTCCTCTGTGAAACCTACTCTAATTCTCTAAGTCATTGTATCACATTGTGAAAAGGTTAAGTCTCTTAGTAACTAACAAGTTTATTTTACACATGTGGAGGAGGAACTGAGGGTACGTTCCACTCTCTTTTGAATAAAGTGCATGGGCCTTGTGGCAACTCTTCACTATAACGAGGGCTTAATTTAAATTCAGATTCACAGCTGTCTTTTCAATGGCTGAGGTTGTTGAAAGCCTGACTTTCATATAATTAGAATGTTCTTATGCCGTTTTATGAGACTTTATCTTTAACTGGATTGCTTCTTTTTTTTTTACTGAGATTGAAATTTAAGACTTTATATCAGCCACTGTTCAAGAACAGTCTTTAAAATTTTATTATTACATTTCATTATTAGCTACTTCTTAGTCACCATACTGAAAATTGTTCTACTGTTAGGAATTTTTGTTAGGTTTTTTTTTTCTGACTTAAAAAATTTCATCTAGTCAGGAGCTAAGCATTTTTTTCTTTGTTTGTGAACATTTCTATAATTTCTCCATCAAATATGACTGGTTATGTGCTAACAGGAATTGAGCTTTGATATAGTAATATTATAATTTAAATACCCACTCATTGGCTAATTAATTAAAAACTTGGAATATAAGTAGACTTTATACTTACAATTTCAAGAAAATAATTAGGAAATGAACACTGAGTATAAAAATGGAAAATACTCTTTTATTAACTAGTTAGAATGACACTACTTTACTCTTGGTTTGCCTACTTCTTTATATGAGCTTATAAAACATTGATATGCTAGGGTTCTTATAATTGGACAGAACTTTATATCTTCAAGTCTAATGGTAACAATAATAAATACCATTTCTATAGTGCTTACTATGTGTTAAGAATTACACTGTGCTAAGATTTTTACAATTATTATCTCTCTCATGTGATTCTAATAACAACCGTAGGAGGTAGATGCTATTATTATAACCATTTTTACAAATGAGGAAACTGAGGCAAAAGGAGTTAATTGATTTGCCTGGGATCAAACAGCTAGTAAGAATCTGACTAGATTCAGTTTTAGGTCTTCCTGATTCCCGACTCAGAGCTCTACTGAACGACCTGCTTGCAGCAAATATAGTATAAATATAAATAGTATAAACAAAATGCTATTTTAAGAAGTGAAAGTACCTTCATCTTCAGACTTAATTTTTATAATATGACATATATATATGGAAAGACAGAGGCAGAGACGGGGGGGAGAGAAAGAGAGAGAAAGAAAGAGAATGGGAATATGAGAATGAATTTTAAGGAACCTCATAGTGGCTGACACATAATAAGAACTCAATAAATGCTTATCGATTGGTTCCTGTGTAGTATATTGAAATTCTAGAATCTGTCACAAATGCCCAAACTGGTTTGAAAAAGAGACTGATCTAATGAGAACAGAGGGGGAAAATATGTTGCTCTCTATCTTCAGCAAATTGAAAAAGTAAGGATGACAAGGACAGGAGGTAAAGTGTTAAAATGATTTAGTTTTATTGTCCTATCTTTGCAAAGACCAAAAGTAAGGCCATTAACCAAGCCTTCTGGTTAAATTCACAAAAGTTGTCCCTCCATCAAACTCTAAGGACTGCCACAAATACCAGCACAGTCCACTAGATAAAGATCTTTACCAGATAGACCTGGTATAGCCCATCAGGTTTGCATTTAAATTAATCTATCCATGAACCTGGTTTGGTGCTGCAACAAATCTAGAGTAGCAGTATGGCTTGGTGGACAGAGCACAGAGGCAGCTAGGTGGTGCAGTGGAGAGGGATATTACACATTTGGAATCAAAAATATCTGAAAATCCTGCCTCAGATACTTAGTATCTGGATTGACCCTCAAGAAATTACTTAACTTTTCTTAGCCTCAGTTTCCTCATAAAATAACAAAAATAATAGCATCTACTCTTCAGGGTTGTTGTAAAGATCAGATGAGATACCTTAAAGCACTTTTAAAACCTTAATGAGACAGATAAATAAATTCAAGCTATTTGGAGTAAAAAGCACTAGGTTTTAATTTCAAGTCAACTTACTGCCTGAGTAACCCTATAAGCAAGTAATTTCCCTTCCCTCAGCATTTCCATATCTGTCCCCATATCTAATGTCTGCTAGAGTGACTTGAATATAACTAGTGTGAAATAAATGCTTGCTGGCTAATCTATAAAATGAGAAGCTTGGACTAAATAATCTAGTGGCTTCTTTCAGGCTGTAAATTCATTATCCAGTAAGTGACCCCAAAGTGGAGAAGACTTAGGCTAGTGGCATGAAATCCACATATTGGTGTCATTTTCTTCCATGGTTCACCAACATATTCCCTAGATTAAACCAAGTGGAACCATTGTTTTCTAGGGCATTTTCCTACTGTTTCCTGGCCTTGTCAGTCACAAGAAGGTCCGTGATAAAGACCCTATGAAGAGATACGTAACAATTTGTCATTGAGTCGTACTTTATTTGTACAATCATACTGTTTTATTCCCTTCCTTCTACAATATCTTCAATCTCTTCCTCTTCTCGGTCTCTTTCCTGTCTTTCTTTGAACAAGCTCAGTTCTCCTTAATCATGAACAAAATCTTTCTTTAACCCTTTTTTCCACCCAGCTAATATGTCATCTCTCATTTCTAAACGTCTTGAGGGAAAAAAAAAAGGTGTTGATAGTGAGCTCAAATCCTTGGCAGCAAAATCTTAGCTCTAGGAGAGACTTCATTGATGATCTAAACCAACCCCTTCATGTATAGATGAAGAAACTGAGGCCCAAAGGAGGTGAACAGATAATATCTGAGCTGGGATTTAAAATCAGGTTGTCTGATACAAAAACTAGTTTTTGTTATTCTCATTTTTTTTAAATAGCAAGCTTTTATTTTTTTTCCTCTTTGCAACCCCTAACCTAAAAAAAAATCCTTGTAACAAGCAGTCATAGTAATGTGAAACAAATTCTTACACTAACCACATCCAAAAAAGTATATTATTTTGCATATCTCTATCTGGGTATGACTAGCATTCTTCATCATTAGTCTTCTGAAATCATGGTTGTTCATTAAATTGTTTAGAAATCTTAAATCTTTCAGAGTTTTCTTTTTTGCAGTATTTTTGTTACATTGTACATTGTTCTCCTGGTTCTCCTTATTTCTGTACCAGAATTTCCATTTCTGATCACTAACTCTGTCCTTATTCCTTTGCAATCTAGGAACATCCTCATTCTCTCTGCTGAAAATCACCTTTGACATTTTAGTGAAGCCTTTGGACCTTTCTTAGAATAATGTTTTTAAATGCATGAAATAAATTCAGGATTACAAGGAAAATGTTGTCAAAATATGTTTTTTAATTAAGTTCCCCTACTCGGTAAGTGTTAATCAATGGTATAAAAAGCTCAACTTGGAGTGAGGAAGAACTGAGTTTGACTAATAACTACAGAATTTTTAGCTGTATGCCTTAGGGAAGTTAATTCAAGGAGGAAGCAAAGAAACAAGTACTTATTAAGCACCCATCCTTTCCTAGGCACTGATCTAAACAGCAGGGATACAAATACAAGCAAAAAGAAAAAAGTCACTGTCCTCAAGGAACTTAACATTCTAATAGGCATATAACACATAAAAGGGAATTAAAAAGAGGTGGCAAGTGAAGAGACTTAGCACTGGGGCATTATTTTGAAGTCCAAAAGTCAAAAACAGGACTGAGAGGGGAAAGAAGGCTGGCATTGATTGACCTCTCCACAAATCGGAGACCCAAGGGGGAACTCATCATTGGAAGATAGAGGTGGGCCTTGCAGAGGGATACTAGATGCTTGCTAGAGAACTAGGCACAGTGTAATACTATGGGAATAAAGGCAAAAACGAAATGTCCTCTAACTTTAAGGAGCTTATATTCCTTTAGGAAAGAATGTACATAGATTTGTAAATGCAAAGTAATTTTTTTGCCTCTCTTTGATTGACACAATGATAATTATATTTATCTCATAGGCATTTTGAAAAGATCAAATGAGTGAATGTATATCAAGTACTAAAAATTAGAAGTCATATATGCATCAGACATCACCTTTGTCATAGTTTCTCCAGTGAACAGATTACTATCCAAGTCTTAGGAACACAGATTTAAAACCTGGAAGAACATGTAGACCAACTATATCCATTCTATTGCCAGGGCCTAACAATTTTACCTTTCTAAAATCTCTTGTATGTGCCCTCTTCTGTTTTCTGACACTGCCACTACCATAGTACAAGCCCTCATCACTTTTTACAGGGATTGTTGCAATAACTAGTCCATTGGCCTCCTTGTCCTAAGTCTTTCCCCTCTCCAGTTCATTCTCCACTCAACTATCAAAGTGATCTTCCTAGAGTACAAGTTTGACTATGTCAATTCCCCATTCAATCAACTCCAGTGATTCTCCACTCTCTTTCACTTCCAGGATCAAACATAAAATCCCATGTTTGGCATTCAAAACTCTTTATAACCTGCCCCTCTTCTATCTTCCCAGTCTTCTTACATCTCATTTTCCTCTCCCTCCCTTCTATGATCTAGCTATACTGGCCTACTAAAAGCCACTCCATCTCCCAACTCTAAACATTTTCTCTAGCTGACAACTCTCCTTCCCACCCCACCCACCTCCATAACTGGAATTCTCTGTCTCCTGGCCTCCCTGGCTTCCTTTGAGTCACAACTAAATGCCTACCTTCTACAAGAAATGTTTTTCTAGTCTCCCTTAACTATAGTGTCTTCTCTCTATTAATTATGTCCAATTTATCGTATGTGTATATATACATATATGTGTGTCATATGTACATATATATATGTATGTGTGTGTGTGTGTATATATATGTATATATGTATATATATATAATATATATATATATATATATATATATACAATTATTATTTTTACCTAACCATATGTTGTTCCCTCCATTACACTGTGAGCTCCTTGAGAGGAAGGACTTTGTTTTTGCCTATCTTTGTATCTTAGCACTTTAAATAGTGCCTAGCATATAGTAGTAGTTCACTTCATAAATGACTATTAGCTGACTGACTAAAGGCTAGGCAGGTTAAATGGCTTGTTAATTATAGGAAGTAGCAGAACTTGGATGCATACAGATTTTCCTATTCCAGCTGAAGAACACTTTTCACCATTCAATGCTGTAGCATTTGACGTAGATGGTCACTACTGTCTACTGAATAGTCACTTATTTTCCTTTGACTTCAGAGAATGTACTCTCCTTGTTCCCCACCAACACTCCTGAGCTTTCTTCTCTCTCCATCATCTCCCCTAGGAATTCTCAATGACACTCTCATTAACACCTCCATAAAGATGACTTCCAGATATTTCTCTTAAATCCTGACCTCTTTTCTGAGATTCAAATCCATATATCCACCTGTTTATAAGCCATCTCTACCTGCCTGTCACAGTAATATGTATCTCAATTTGAAGGTGTTTAGAATAAAGCTTAATCATCTTTTCTTCTAACTTTATTGCTTATAACTGTGACACCACCATCTCTCCTATCTCTGGTATAAAAAAATGGAGTATACTTTATTTCTTCCTCCCTCACCTTTCATATACAAAATCTTAGCAAGTCCTGTCAATACTCCTCATCTCTTACATTCTCTCCTCTCTATTCCCACTATTGCCACCAAAGAATCAGGTTTCATCTCTACCAATCTGGATTTCCAGTGTCTGCCTCCCTCATTCTAATGGTTATACAGCTACCAGGATGATTGTTCTTTTGCATTAATCTGGTCACATTACTCTTATAATCACAAATCTTCAGAGGTTTCTTTTTGTCAAATAAGTAAAATTCAAACTCATTTGCTTGACATTGATAGTCCCTTACAATCTAGTGCCACCCTTTCTTTATAACTTCTCAAAAAAAATTTTTATCAGTATATTCTATTTTACAGCCAAACGTGACTATTCTTAATATTCTAAAACATCTTCCACACTTTTTCTTCCTGACCTTTGGTCTCAATTTTCTGTAAGCCCGGGGATATCTTCCCTAAACTTTTTTTGCCTGCTGAAGTCCTGCCCATCTTGCATAGTATAACTCAGATGCTATTGTCCCCAAGAAATCTCCCCTTGGAATGCATATAGTACATCTCCAGCAATTTAATGTACTTAACATGTAATCATATATTATTATTTTCCATGTAGTTCTTTTCAAACTGCTAGACTGCAACTTCATAATGCCAAATACTCTCTCTTATCTATATGTATTTTATTCTCCAACTCTTTGAATAGTACTCTGCCCATAGTAGACATGTCATAAATATTTAAATGAATGCCCAAAAGCAATATCCAAGTTCTGAAGCCATATACCTTGCATTGTTTACCCAGCCAGG
Organism: Phascolarctos cinereus; assembly: GCF_003287225.1. Classification (NCBI taxonomy): domain Eukaryota; kingdom Metazoa; phylum Chordata; class Mammalia; order Diprotodontia; family Phascolarctidae; genus Phascolarctos; species Phascolarctos cinereus. The sequence continues at coordinate 206,506,826 of NW_027555958.1, forward strand.
AAATTAACAGAGAGAATGTTGTGATATGCATGACATTGTACTTTTCATATTGATCAAGCAACATGTTTTATTCCCTGTGTTGTGCATTAGGCACTATACAAAAAGGAATGAACAGACTTCATTCCTCAGAGTTTTTAATCTCAAAGACAATACTAATAAACTTTTTACATTCTCTCTTATAAGTAAGAATGATGGTAGCCTTAAAGTATTGAAATGTTTGGTTACTGCTATATATGTTGAGAGAGAACTCATGAAAAAGCCTTACAACAATGAAAAATCTTATCACAATGATTTAATCTCTTGTGGGAAATGCCATTGGATCTGGGAACTAGACAGTTTTTCATTCCTTTGACTATGGGACTGACTTTGAGAAAGGACAATGCCCTATTGTCAAAACTGGAGTATTATTTCTGCTACCAAGGGTTTCTTCAGCCTTTGATTGAATTATGATCTGAATGACCCAGGGTTTGGGTGTCCTATTCTTCATCCCACTTCTTTCTTGATTTTATTAGGCAGCATAGCAAAAAGTTGTCTTTGCACTTCATGTGAGACACATAGCAAGATTTCTGTGGTGCATTTCCCAGTAAATGATTGATTTTAGTGTCATTCTTATTAGACTAGCCTGGGGGAGTTCATCTCAAGGTGCCAACTTCCTCCTGCCATACTAAGTGGCTTCCTACAGCAGAAGCTTCAGATTAAAGTTATTCAGGAGGCTGCTTTGCAATGTATTGATTCTATCTCTGTTAAAAGTTGGGGGCATAAAAGAGGGACAATTTATTCAGCACTATGCCTTATATATTGCCACTCCTTTTTGTCTCCAGCTAAACCCTATGTTCTTCCCCTAAACATGCCAAATAAAAGAACATATGGCTTTCAACATTTGATGACTCATCTAATTTGTCACAAAATCTCTTTGGTTACAACAATGGACCTCAGTATATGTATACTCTCCAATACTTGTAAATGAACCTGATCTCTGCTTCTGAAGAAGAGAGTATGGAGGCCCACAGAAATGTGACAACCTCTGTTATCACCTTGCAGCCCGTGGAGTTGACTCTCAATAATACGAATCCCAGTGGGCTTCCTAGAGAAGAAAAGTCATGTGAAAGAAGTGGGTATACCCTTCAATAGAGTCCATGACTATGTCAGTGTTTCTGTGAATGAGATTTCCCATGAGTTCTGGAGAAAGACAAGATCCTGTCTAGAAGTATAACTATGGAAGCTTGTGCCACTCTGGACTTGCTAGTAGAAAACATGGTGAAAGTCATCTACAGAAGATTCAACAATACCTTTAATGATCTCCTTTTCAATATAAGCCATGGCCCAGTTATGCTCACAAATTGGTTTATCTTGCCACTGAATATTGAGGAGGCAGAGCTGAATGGTCTGAAAAGCAATAGGATCTCTTTGGGAACCTGCAGGAGTAGTAGAACCAACTTGATTTTTCCCAACTTTTTATGTTGCCAGTTGTGGTACTATAGGATGTACTATACAAGGCACAAAGTGCTACCTGTTCTATCTTTAGAACACTTTTCTATGTCAGTATCAAAACTTCTTTATAAAAATACTCTGAATTAAATAAAACAATTCAATACACATTTTAAGCTCTTACTCTATTACAGGTAGCACTTTAGGTGGAAATATAAGGACAAAAATGGAATGGTCCCTGCCCCCAAGAAGCTTACATTCTACTGAGAGGAAGTAAAATATACATAAATAAATTAATGCAAAGCATACAAAGTAAATGCAAAGTAGATTTGGTTGGCATACATTTGGTCTTTCTGTTGTTACCAAGTAATGACACCTGCAAAGTCAGAAGAGTTCTTTCTTCCTGTCAAACATTCATTTAATTAAATTCAACAAATATATATTGTAATCATTTAAAATAATAATAGCTAGCATTTATATAGTGCTTTAAAGTTTGCAGAGCATTTCATACTTTCCCTTCCCCTAATGAACTTAAACCCAATTTGGGAGTAGGAGTGTGGAGTAAATAAAATAAGGAGACCAATGTTATAAGGTAGACTATAAGGATCAGTGATGTGTGAGAGTTAAAGAGCTACTTGCTTGAGAGAAGGTGTAGGGACTTCGGCCATGCAGATGGAGCCAAGCTCACTGGTGAGGCAATCGTAGTGTCTTTTTTATGGATTGTATGGATCAGAAATTGTCAAATGAGCTAACACTGGGCTGGTGGTGGAAGGGGTCATTGAGAAGCATACCAGTCCCCAGAAGAAATGGGGTATTGTGTAACCATGGGAAGTGTATGTGGGGGGAGGAGCATACTAATATCCTAGATAGGCACAAGTCACATTGAATCAAGCATTTATAAGCACCTACCATGTATGGTGAACTCTGCTAAGCTTTGGGGTATAAAGAAAGGCAAAAAGAGTCATGTTCTTAAGCAGCTTAGTCTATTGGTGGGAGTGAGGAGGAAAGATGAGCAAAGAGTTGTAAAGAAGTAAGAGATATAATAAACAGGAAATAATCAGAGAAATAAGGTATTAGAATTCAAGGGGATTTAGAAAGGTTTCCTGCAGAAAGTGGGATTTTAGCTGCAACTTGAAGGAAACCAAAAGATAGAAATGAGAAGGAGAGCCCCACAGGTATGGGAGAAAGCTAATGATAATGCCCAGAGTTGTGATATGGCAATGTTTTGTGTGAGGAATAGAAAGGTGTCACTTTTCATAGAGTACTTGGAAAGGAGTAAGAAGAAGAAAACTACATATTCTGTCAGAGCAGCAATAGCCATGATGAGCTTATTCTTGTTGAAAGATGTCTCACGAAGTCCATGAAGGTGCTTTGGGTTTGTGGTTGGGCAGGGCATCAGGAGAGTCCTCTTAGTAGAGGCCGTCATAGAAATGGACACACTGAGACTTTTGAAGGATAATTGGCTGCTCCAGGTTTGTCTTCTCACAGGAATCCTTGTCTTCAAATTTACCATGACTGGTTCTCCCCAGGTCTCCAAATTTATTATGCCTGGTTTTACTCACACACAGATTGCCTGGAATTACAATTTCTTGTCTGATTGTGAAAAAAAAAAATCAGACTGCAAGGTCTTTCTGTCTCCCCCCAAAGAATGTCCTGCAGCAATAACTGAGGAGTAGTATTTCTCAAAGTTGAGAGAAAGGAACTCTTTGGAGCTAATAGGGAGCAATATCTGATAAAACTTAGTAATGGGGCTATACTCTGAAAACCCTGATGGAGGACTATGCTGGGCATGCTCAAGTACAAGAAATAATGATGTAATTAGTGTACTGCAACTCTGGATAGGCAAAGTTGATTCTATTAGCTTGAAATAGCTTCAGGACCATCAGTAAAGCTCAACCCTCAGATACCATCCCTTGTGGGGTAGCCAAATGATATTTTCTATAACTACTGCCACCACTCCCATAGGTTGACTTATTTGGCCTTAAAGGGAAATCTTCTAAATTAAAGTCAGAAGGTTATTGCATAGTTTCTAGAATAAATAAATGGGAATGAGATCCCTGTAGTCTAGTTCTACTTCACTGGATGAGAATGGAAAAGTTAGGTATGTTGCCCAAGCATTTTCTTCCTTATGATTGAAGATTAAATCACAAAGGCCCAATTGAGAAGCTATGGGCATGTTGTTGTTGTTTAATCATTTCAGTCATATCCAACTCTTTGTGACCTTATTTGGTGTTTTCTTGGCAAAGATACTAGAGTGGTTTGGCATTTCCCTCTCCAGCTCACTCTCTCTCATATTTCTTTTTTGAGCTTACTAATTTTGCTTTGTTGTTTGAAAAGAAAAAATAAAGACCATCATTACCATATGTTTTTGCCTCCATTAAAAAATATTGCAAATCATTAAAATATAATAGAAGGATAATAGGACTTGACCTGGGTTCAAGTCCTGCCTCTATGACTTGCTGGCTGTATGACCTTGGACCAGTTATTTAACCCGTCTGAGTGTTCATTATCTCATGCATAAAAACTGTCTAATAATATGCACACTACCTCTTTCACAAGACTGTAGCAATGTATATTGGTAGTCATCATTCACATTTCTTTAGTGCTTCCAGTATTGTGGAGCTATAGAAATGTGAGCTGTTCTTTTTGCTGCTATTAGATTAGCTACTTAGGGATCTGTGATCCACTGTGATTTCTTTCCATTGGCACAGATCAAAACCTCCTCATGGCATACAAATTTTGAGAGTTTATGTGATTGATAAGTATATCACCTGAAAGCCAAGTGAGACTCTTTGAACATAGTCTGATGAGGATGAGGTTGAGGATGATAGCTAGCATTTATATAGTGCTTCAGGGTTTGTGAAGCCCTTAATATATGTTATCTCATTTGATCCTCCCAGCAACTTGGTGCCATAGGCGCCTTTTATTATCCCCCACTTAACAGATTAGGAAATTGAGGCTGAAAAAAGGTGACTTACTCAAGGTCACATCAGCTAGTATCTGAGACCAATTTTGAACTCAGGTCTTTCTATTTGTTATACCATCTAGCTGCCCTCAAACAATAGATATAAAGTTCATTACAAGGCCCATAAGTGAACCTATCTAGCATGCTAGAATCTGTGAGAGCTGGTACTCCACTGACCTCGTGTTTGAAAACCAGGTGTATGTCCATATCACAGTAAGACCACAGAAGAGATTTTTGGTAGAGGGATTATTGTTGGCATTATGATCTTTATGTATCAATTGATAGATTACTTGTTGCTAGACCTGATTTCATTGGTTTGAAGAATTTCCTACCAAGAAACTCCCTCTGCCAATGCAGATCTTACAATCTTAGAGAATTGAGTAGGTCACTGAGACGTCAAGTGACTTGCCTTGGGTCCCACAACCAGGGTTTCAGAAGCAGAACTTGAACTCAGGTCTTTCTGATTTTAGGCAGCTTTATTCACTATACCACACTTCTTATAATGAGCCTCTTAAAAATCATCAATAATAATAGTCAGTATAATAATATGGAATTTAAAGCCCTTCAAAATCTAACTACAGACTAGCTCTCAAATCTTAAATTTATATTACTCTCCATTAGATAACCTATATAGACAAAATTGTCTACTTGCTGTTTCTCAAACTCAGCATTCCATTTCCCCAACTTGTGACAAGTTGTCCTTCATCATGTAAAATAAATCCTCTTCACAAGGATCAATTCATGTACTACCCACTATAAGAAGCCTTTCCTAATTCTATTTGGTTATTAGCGCTGCTTTCTTCCTCTTATTAATTTGCATGTTTACTGCTCACATTTTGTTGTCCCTTATACCTCCCCCACAATGTTAGCTTCCTGAGGGCCAGAACTGTTTATCTTTTTTGGCTTTTCATGACCAGTACCTACTAGGGTAATGTGGGTACAGTAGGTATTTGATATATTTTATTGAATTTAACAATAATAATAATAATCTGTTGATGGCAGGCTTTGTTCTGTAGCCCCTCTACTTGATAACTCTTGTCCAGTCATTCTGGAAATATTCAAGGAGTATTAATGACTGATGCCAATGTGCAGTAGGTGCTACTGTAAAATGGTGAACCCATATGCTCTTTAAATCTACTTTTGCATTCTTGGAGATCAAAAGCCTGTCTCAATGTGGAGTGGGCTCCTTCCCTCTCCCCCTTGTGTTTTTTTTTGTTTGTTTCTATTTTGATTGACTAGAAAAAAGGAAAATGGTTAGGCAGATCAATATGTGAGAGCCCATCTTACTGAAGAACTCTGGTTTATTACTTTATATAAGTAGGTTTCTGCACAACACCCCCTCCCACATAGAATTGAAATGTCATATGGATAGTGGGTTCTCAGCATTATTTCTAAGACTGGCTTTAGAAGCAAATGAATTGTACCATCATCAAACTTCAGTCCTCCATTGTTTGCCCCCAATGGCAGATTTAAATAGTACACATGCACACAAACCTCAAGCAAATCTTTTAAAAGGCAATTGAGGTTGAAAGAGTGTCATACTTGAAAAGGGAAATGGGAAAATAAAGTCTATAGGGAAAAACATGGTGAATTTGAAATGATACTCAAAAATGGTTATGGATGCCCAAGGGGAACCTTGTGATGTGATGCTGGTTATTTGTTCCATTTATGTTCTCATAGTGTATGCTCCCTTGATTTTTAAGGGAGGGTTTTCCCACAGCAGTTTGGCAGCAATAAAGAACGGTCATGTTGAACATCTACATGTTTCTTCTTCTTTTACAGATGTCTAGTGCAATTCTCCTCCATCTCCTGCCTCAGGCAAAGAAGATAGGATCCTTTCCAAAGCCAAATTATTTATTGGTGTCAAGAGTGCTACATTTTAAGTTCAAATAATGACTCTGAATTACTAAGGTCAAATCACTTAATTTCTCAGTGCCTCAATTTCTTCATTTGTAAAAACCAGAGGACTAGATTATGTGACATCTGAAGTTCCTTCTAGCTCCAAACTTGATTCAAAGGTTATATTCTAAGGAGTGTCAATTTGTGCTCTGCTGCTATCAGCACATTATTGAATAAAGATCCAAAGCTGGGAGCTATACACCCCCTATTCTTTCTTTTTATCTTAAGACTCTTTTTTTTTTCTTTTTCTGAGGCAATTGGGGTTAAGTGACTTGCCTTGGGTCACACAGCTAGTGTCTGTCTGAAGTTGGATTTGAACTCAGGTCCTCCTGATTTCAGGGCCAGTATTCTATCTACTGTGCCACCTAACTGCCCCATACACCCCATATTCTTTTCTTTCTTTAATATTTTATTATTTATTTTTAGTTTTCAATATTTACTTCCACAAGATTTTGAGTTCCAAATTTTCTCCCCATCTCATCCCTCCCCTACCCCAAGATAACATACATTCTGTATACCCCCTTCCCTAATATGCCCTCCTTCTATCTCACCCCCCTTCTCTTATCCCCTTTCCCTTCTATTTTCTTGTAGGACAGGATAGATTTCTATACCCCATTTCCTGTATTTCTTATTTCCTAGTTGCATGTAAAAACAATTTTTTAACATGTGTTTTTAAAACTTCGGGTTCCAAATTTTCTGCCTTCCTCCCCGCCCCCCAACCACTCTCATTGAAAAGGCAAGCAACTCAATACAGGTTATATGTGTGTAGTCATGCAAAACACTTCCATTGTAGTCATGTAAAGAAAAACTAAGTATATTTCCCTTCATCCTATTCTGCCCCCCAATTATTCTATTCTCTCTTTTGACCCTGTTCTCTCCTCAGAAGTGTTTGCTCCTGATTATCCCCTCCCCCAATCTGCTCTCTCTTCTATCATCCCCTTGCTCTCTTATCTCCTTCCTCCTCCCATTTTCCTGTAGGGTAAGATAGATTTCCATACTCAATTGAGTGTGTATGTTATTCCCTCCTTAAGCCAAATCCTATGAGAATAAGATTCACTCATTCCCTCTCACCTTCCCCCATTTCCCCTCCACTGTAAAAACCTTTTCTTGTCTGTTTTATGTGAGATAATTTACCCCATTCTACCTCTACCTTTCTCCTTCTCCCAGTATAATCCTCTCTTACCCCTTAACTTTATTCTCCAGATATCACCCCTTCATCTTCAACTCACCCTGTGCCCTCTATCTATCTACCTATCTATCTATCTATCTATCTAGATATACATACATATAATTTTTACCCTTCAACTACCCTAATATTGACAAAGGTCTCATGAGTTACAAATATCATCTTTCCATGAAGGAATGTAAGCAGTTCAACTTAATAAGTCTATTATGATTTCTCCTTCTTTTTACCTCTTCACATTTCACTTAAGTCTTGTATTTGAAAGTCAAATTTTCTATTCAGCTCTGAATACTTGAAATCCTCTGTTTCACTGAATGACCATTTTTTCCCATGAAGGATTATACTCAGTTTTGCTGGGTAGGGGATTCTTGGGTTTAATCCTATCTCCTTTGCACTCTGGAATATTATATTCTAAGACCTTAGGTCCCTTAATGTAGAAGCTGCTAAATCTTGTGTTATCCTGATTGTGCTTCCACAATACTTGAATTGTTTCTTTCAAGCTGCTTGCAATATTTTCTCCTTGACCTGGGAACTCTGTGATTTAGCTACAATATTCCTAGGAGTTTTCCTTTGGGGATCTCTTTCAGGAGGTGATCGGTAGATCTTTCAATTTTTATTTTGCCCTCTGGTTCTAAACTGTCAGGGCAGTTTTCCCTGAGAATTTCTTGAAAGATGATGTCTAGGCTCTTTTTTTGATCATGGCTTTCAGATAGTCCAATAATTTTTAATTTATCTCTCCTGGATCTATTTTCCAGGTCAGTTTTTTTTCCAATGAGATACTTCACATTGTTTTCTATTTTTTCATTCCTTTGGATTAGTGTTACAATGCCTTGATTTCTCAAATTGCAACTAGCTTCTAATTGCTCTATTCTAATTTTTAAGGAAGTATTTTCTTCAGTAAGCTTTTAGACTTCTTTCTTCCGTTTGGGCAATTTTGCTTTTTAGGGCATTCTTCTCCTAGTTGGCTTTTTGGACCTCTTTCGCCATTTGGGTTAGGCTATTTTTTTAAGGTGTTATTTTCTTCAGTATTTTTTTAGGTCTCCTCTAGCAAGCTGTTGACTTGTTTTTTTTATGACTTTCTTGCAGCACTCTTGATTTTTCCTCTACTTCTCTTACTTGCTTCTCAAAATCCTTTTTGAGCTCTTCCATGGCCTAGGACCAATTCATATTTTTCTTGGAGGCTTTGGATGTAGGAGCTTTGACTTTGTTGTCTTCTTCTGTATGTGTTCATCTTCTTTGTCCACAAATTAAGATTCTATGGTCTGATTCTTTGTGCTACTTACTCATGATCCCAGGCAATTACTTGAGTTATAAACTCTTTGTTAAGGTAGGGATCTGTTTCCAGTGTGGTTAATGTACTGTCTAAAGCTTTGGGGGCTTTGTGCAGCTGTTTTCAGAGATACTTCTAGGGACCTGTAAATTTTCAATTCTTCAAGGTGCTATGATCAAGGGAGAGGTGTTTACTCCTTTCCTAGCCTGTGCTCTGGTCTATGAATGATCATGAGCACTCTTTTCTGTGTTGGCACTGTGAGGAGGATTTTCTTTTCACTACCACTACAAACTCCACCAGTGCTCCTCCTCACCCCAGGACTGCCACCTAGAACTGTGACCCAGATCCAAACACAGGCAAAGCAAGAGAATCCTGCACCAGCAGAGAGATCCCTGCAATACCCCTCTGATCAGCCATTCAATTTCCCCTCAGTCTGTGGGCCTGAAGCTCTGGAAACAGCCACTGCCCTCAGGCCCACTCAGGAACTGGAGGCTAGGACCACGCTTCCTTCTCTCACCTCAAACATAGACTTTTCCTACTGACCTTCTAAGTTGTCTTTCATGTTCATGGGTTGAGAAGTCTGGAAACCACCACACCTGCCTGTGATTCAGTCCTCTGAGGCCTGCTCCAGGTTTGCTGAGGCCTACCCTGCCTGTGTGCCTCACACTGAGCCTGGCGCAATAGATCTTTCTGATCAACCATCCAGGTTGTCTTGGGCTGGAGATTTTTTTCACTCTGTCTTTTTGTGGATTCTGCTGCTTTAGAATTTGTGTAGATATATTTTTTATAGGTATTTGAAGGGGTTTGGAGGAGACCTCAAGCAAGTCATTGCTTTTGCTCTGCCATCTTGGCTCTGCCCCCTACACTCCCTATTCTTGAAATGACTGCTTTGGAGTACAGTTTGGGGATATGATTTCAGGAAGCAGAAGCTTATTTCCTGTTGTCCTTGTTGTTGTTATTGTTGTTCTTTTTCATCTTGAAGCAAATGAAACAAAGGACCTGCCCTCATCAGAAAGATGATGTATTTCTGAAAGTCTGTGTAGCCCAAATATCCCTATGATCTCTCATGTAGTCTTAGTTGCCTAAGACCAAAAAATATGATGAACTTTGAGAATCATTGGAAAGGCTACTTCTGCTCCCCAAATATTTATTAAGTGATGATGTTAAAGGCTCTGTGCTAGACATTTACCAGTATAGTGTGTCAGTACTCAGAAGTTTCCACTTCATAAACAGTTAATAGCTTGGTTTGGAGTTTGATGCTTATATTACAGAGTTGGTTCACTATTTTTGTCTCTATTCATCTCTAAAACTTGGGATATTTCTTAGATGTCATTGTGGAATCCCCTTGTATATGAAGTCAACTTTGGAGCCCACCAGGGATATCACTTGGCTAAAGCATATTCAATAACTTATGATGTCCCCAAACTCAGACCTTCTCAGAGAGACTGCATTGTAACATGCAATAGAAATTTTTTAAAAAGAGTATTTAAAATTAACATGTTAGAGAATAAAAGAAGAAAACACAGGACAAGCTGATATAAGCAAAGTAAATGATTGTGACACATGCAATATATACAGCAATTCAAACATACTAACTCTACTCAAGCTGAGGAAAGTTATAATGATTCTCTGACATCATAAGCAAAGATGTGGCATTCAGATCCTACAAAAAAGTTCACCTCAAAAGAATATTGCCACTAGTAGGCATATGCACCAAACATATTAAAGACAGAGGGAAGAGATGGATCTATATATACAAAAATATTAATGGTAATGCTTTTAGTTGTAGCAAAGAATTGGAAATAAGATGGGTAACAACTGATTTGTGATGATTGTTATATAGGTGTAATGAATGATGGCTTATGGATGTCATGACTGAAATGATAAAATCCAGAGAAACATAGAAAGACTTATAAAACTAAAGCAAAGTGAAGTGAGAACCAAGAGAATAATTAATAACATGACTATAATATTAGAAAAGAAAACAACTTTGGAACACTCTTTGCAGAGAAATGATAGAATATATGGGGAAATTATAACATACATTTTTCAGCCTGGACCAATATGTGAATATGTTTTGCTTAATTGTACATATTTGTTATAAGTGAGGGCTTTTGTTGTTTGGGGGAGATTTGTGTCAGGGGAATGGAAAGAGAGCAATAAAATGTGAAAGAAAAGAAAGAAAAATGATTTTAAAATATAGAGAGAGGAGAAGGAAATTCCAAAGGAAATAAACATAGCAGTGTAGGCACTATAATCTAAAATCTAGTATATACTTTTTAAAAATCCATACATAATAGAGCTAATACGTGCTTTTTAGAATCTTTTAGAAGGCTGCATATGCACTAAAACAGGAGTTTATATCACTTGGTCATAGTTAATATTAATTATTCCCATAAATATTAAAGTTTTGAAGTTGTATTCTAGGCAGGAGGTCAATGTCAGGATACTTAAGGTGACTGCTCTATTCCTAATGGTACACTTAAATTGTCATAAGTTAGAGAAGGTGATTGACTCTGAGTCTAGTATACAAATAATTAATAATGGCATATTCCACCATCTTTTTATTTATTTTTTTTATTTTTTACAAAACCCATGACCAAATTTATTGAGGCTGCCACGCATTTATCATAGATTACCTAGCCACTCAGGTGAGAGTCTTTTTGTGTGTTTCATCTCCTATGTGAAGGATTTCCTCTTCCATTAATTTTTCTCTGAGTCCTCAAATTACTAAATTGAATATGCATCCATTTACATGTTCTGTTCCCCTGCTAGCATGTAAGCTCCTTGAGGGTAGTGTGTGTGTGTGTGTGTGTGTGTGTGTTGTGTGTGTGTGTGTGTGTTTGCTTGCTTCATCTCCCTAGCACCTCCCAGTGTGCCTTGGATGTGGAAGTATTCTTGGTATTTTTTGATCACTGTTTTAATCAATAAGTAGTATTTTTTTTCCCAGAGACCCTTCCACTCATCACCACTAAGGGGTAGTACAAGAATGGACTCTCACCATTAGGTGGATTGCCCATTTGGGCTGTTAAAATTACCCAAACGAAAACATTGTCAACAAATGTCCCAAGCTGTACTCCAAGAAATTAGGCATTTATAAATCGTGATTCTTTCTAGATCCACCTATTGCACCAATTCACTTGAAAGGAGAAATTATTTTTTGACTTTAGGGGGAAAATGAAACCTTTAGCATTTAACAGTATGCCCATAAACCAAGGGGTTATTGGTAAGGTGTGAGATCCCCTAAGACCACAAAGCTTTTGTTAATGAGGTACCCAAACAGCACACGAAGTTACTGTATCAAATACTCTCTGCCTTGATGTTTTTGCTCAGGAACAGAGTAAAAGGGAGAATGTGTTTGTAAAAATTTACCTTGATTAAGCTTACTTAAGATTACTGCTAAGATATCTTATGACTCTCAAATTATATTATCCTCTCCAGCACATTACATTCTACTGTCAAGTGATGCAGGATCAGAAAATGCCAGATAACATGATGTTAACAGTCAATACTTATATGCCTCTTCAAGATTAACAAATTGCTTTCCATATATTATTTCCTTTAATTCAATTTCATATGCCTCAAAAATGATTCTCTTAAGTAACTAGAAACCTCTGCACTATCTCCTGCCTGAAAACAAGGTTAAGGTATGAGACATGGTGTCTTTCCTTATGGAGTTTATTGACTAGTAAGAGAATAGAACCTATAATGGGAACAAATAACTATAATACATGATAAATATATGAGAGGTACAATCAAAGTCCTGATTAAGGCCCATGAGGCACAAGGTCTGTGTAATTTTCTCATGGGGTTGTTAGAAGAGGCTTCCTAGAGATAATTATATTTGACTTGAGCCTTAAAATATGAATAAGAACTCAACTGGCTAAGAGAGAGAAAGAGAGAGAGAGGCATATTTTCCCATTTGTGGTATAAGGAACAGTTTGAATAAAGACACAGAGGTGGAAAAGTATAGGCAGTACACACAATGAATTTGACAAAAGCATGAAGTACATGGAGGGGAGCACTATAAAAAAAAACACAGGAAAGATACATCAGATTGTAGAAAGACCTAAATCCTAAGAAAGATAATTTGATAGGCCATTAGAAACCATTGCAAGGTTTAGAGCAGAAGAGTTTGATAAATCTATGCAAAGTTAAGAAAAATGTAGCAGGAATGTAAAGGATGAATTGGAGAGGACAGATATCTGCAACACAGTTGCCTCTTAGGAGGCTATTGCAAAAGTGTAAGTATGCATCAATGAAGGATTATTCTAGGTAGGTGACAATGGATATAGGAAGGAGAAGATGTATGTCAAAGAGATTGTCAAATTCTAAGGGGGAAAAATTGGTAACTGATTGTATATCAGATATAATGAAGAGAGAAGAGTCAAAGTTCACGTCAAGGTTTTGATATGTGAAGCTTAGATGAATGGTAGTGCACTGATAGAAATGATAAAACCAGGAGTCTGTGATAGATGATTGAAAGAATTTTCAAAGGAAGACTGTTTCAAGAATATAAAAAATGACAACTCTTGTTGTACTGATTTCAGAGGACAATGACAAACTCTAAATTATGCTACCAGTTACATAATACAAGAGAGTTTTTGCTCAATGCTTAGGCATCTAAGTGGCCCAATGAATAGAATACAGTACAGGACTTAGAGTCAAGACTTTTGTTCAAATCTTGTCCCAGAGACTTATTAGCTGTTTGACCCTGGGCAAGTTTTTAACCTCTCTTCACCTTAGTTTTCTCATCTGAAAAATGGGAATTAATGACAGCACCTAATTCGCAGTGTTGTTGTGAGGCCAAATGAATTAACATATATAAAGTACTTCGCAAATTTTAACATGCTATATAAATGCCTATCATTATTATCAACAATAACAATAGGAACTGTTAAAGAAAGATCTGGTGAACTGTTAAATGGAAGAAACCCCAGGCCCAAAAAGGGGAACCTGTAATAAACCAGAGTCTGATCACAGTTTACACAGATTATAAATGCTTTTTATTGCTTAAGAATGAGCTTGCAAGCTAGAACAATGTCTAGTCTGACATGTTCAAGGCCCAGTTGGAAAGAGTGAGTTATTTATACTTTTCAAACAAAGGGAGGCAGGAAATTTGGAGAGAAAGGCTGGAAATAGTCAGTCCCCATTCCCAAGGAAGGGGAGATCCAGGAGGGAAAGTAAGAAATTCCAGGTGTTAGATATGTGGCCTTTTAATACACAAATCAGCCTGACAGCTGTAGGCTTGTGTACAAACAATAAGATAAGGAGATGTAAAACAGCACGCGCCCTAGAGCCCCACAACCAACACTTAGGGGAGTCTCTGGAGAGATAAGGATGTCTCTTGATGGTCCATAAACCACCAACTGGCTAAGGGTCTACTTCAAAGCTGGTATGAGCATATTTGGCTCTCAGTCACCACAAAGGAAGGTTGGTATGTCAAGCCAATTCCTCATATAGTTCTTCTGGTTACCTGGATAATTGGTGGGAGAGAGGCTCAAGCAAATCAAGGTATCCATTTTCACACAACAACAACAACAATAATAACAACAACTAACATTACAATTGTACATTTATCTAGACTTCAAATAGCAGTATTACTGATGGGGTATGGGCCCAAGTCAATAGCTTTGTCCCTCACCTGAAAAAGAATTTGGGTCCTATTTGTCTGTGGGCCCTAGGGAAGCCCACCTTGATTCTCCTTGAACTCTCCCACTTGGTCAAGGAAGTCTCTAGTGTTTCCCTGAGACTATAATCCTATCAACTGGCCTTTCATTATCACCTATGCCCAATCTCCCAATTCTCTGTTACCCTTAACCTAGCCCAGCCCTCCATTATCTATTACCTTCCAATGACCCTCATACACCTTAATTCCCACTCTTGATCCTATCTAGACCTCATTCTCAACCTCCCAGTCACTCCCATCAAGATCCTCCTTTGACCCCTCCTCCAGTTATCCCAGCTTACTGTCCACTCCCATCAATATACCCTTCTCCCAAACCTGTCCTCCAGTTACCCCAAACTACTTGGCCACTCCTAGATCCCTCCCACAGTCTTTCTGTATATAGGGTCTATCTTGTCTCCATTAAGGTGTTCAGATTCTTAATGTTTAGCCAATGACTGAGACTTACTCTGGCCTGCTTGCATTAGTGATATAAATGCTTAGATTCCTTAAGAATCTGGCCAATATGGCAGGTCTCTAACAAACCTTGTCTTTGGCTAAAAGAATTCTTGGGTTGAACTCATTTAGGTAGAACTTGCATCTCTTGCTCTTGACATTTTGGGGTCCCAGCACCCCTGAACCTCAACATTACTGTCATTCTGAGGTGCTTGCTCATTGGAAGATTGGATGTTAAAAGCTTTCCAAGATGCAAATTTTCAGGATAGTTGACATTCAAAATTATGTACTGGAAAAAGAGTCAATGATTTAAAGTCATCAAATCAAATTAATCAAACCTTTAATTAAGCAACCACTTTGTGCTAGGCATTATATTAAGAAACAGGAATATAAAGAAAGGTAAATCTTCCTTGCCCTCAAGGAGTTCACAGTCCAGTGAAACCTAACTAGGTGGCTGATTTTTTGTTTTTGTTTTTGTTCAGCTCTTGTTTCCTTTTCTTTTTAATATTTTTTATGAAGGCATTTTCATAGGGAGAGAGGAAACAGAGATACATTCAGAAATAATTGTTGTTAGAATGAAAGGCATATATAAACATGCAAAAAGGGAAATATTATTTGGATAATCATATTTGTTACTAGTGCATTGTTATGTGCAAATTAAATTTACTTCCAACACTATGCGTTAATACTTTTATTCCAGTCAACTTTCAGATTGGAATATTCCCTCTATTTTAACTACCCTTGTGCTCTAAGTGAAATGTTAATACTTAGGATGATTACTTAGTACTATGAAGGTCAAGGCATTAGAAGTAAAAGCATGTAGGGGGAAGAAGGTAGAACCTGATATTCAAAAAAGTTTGTTCAGTTAACAGTTATACTGCTAGAAGCAATTGCTCTAAATGTGCTATTAAAAAAAGCATTTAGTACATAAGATTTTAATACTGATAGTTATGTTAACTAGTTTTTTCACAAGTCTAGCTAATCCATGTAAAAATGGATCAAGTCACTTGCCCTCTCTGAGGCTTATCTTTGAAATGAAGGCATTAAACTAAATCCTCTAAAGGCTTCTTATAACTCAATCTATTATCCTAGGAATAATCTCAACAAAGTTCACTGATGCTATGCAGCCAAAATTAAGATGGTAATATGACTGACACGCAACTTTCACTCACTTAAAGTGGACAATTTACAATCACATATAATTGTTAAAAGAAAATCTCTTGTGCATTATAGATTTTCATTTATTTCACTACTAAGTATTTTGTTGCTAAAAGGTAGCAACGCAATTGACAATGAGTTTCATTTAATATTAGTGCTGCCAGGAGGTGAAACTATAAACAAGAGAGAAAATAAAACTCTAAATGATTAATAATTGGCTGTAAATAACAGCTTGACTTTGTGCCTACCAATTGCTTTGGAAAACAATAACTTTTTTGAGAAATATGGGAATAAAAAATGAATTTTGGCAAAATTGACATTCTGATAAATATTAGAACTCCAACTATAGTTTTACATGAATATATATGGAAGAAATGAATACCGGTCCTTCTCACTCTTGGGAAAATTCAAGTAGAATTACCACTGGTCTCCAATTTAGTGCTCAGAACATAGAAATGAAAGAATACAAGCCATGTAGATACAGATGCCACACTACAATCCATGTGCCTTAAAAAGAAGAAGAAGAAGAAGAAGAAGAAGAAGAAGAAGAAGAAGAAGAAGAAGAAGAAGAAGAAGAAGAAGAAGAGAAGAAGAAGAAACACAAATGCCCTTACTGAATACACAGACAATGCGCTGGTACCAACAGCACCAAAAAAGGTTCCCTCTTCATAAGTCTTTGATTCTATCTGTTGAGTAAGACAATTATTCTTGAGGCTGTATAAGAATTTAATTTAGGTCCCATTTTTCATACTTGGCATTTCTCTGAAATATTATATTAATAAACTAAAAATCATGATGGAGTTTTAGGCTATTGGAAGCTATATTAAACAAATCTTTCTCTACAGCCATAAACCGAATTATTACAAAGGCTGTTTTATGGGTTCATCTTTTATGCATATGTGATCATGGTATATAAAATATATTTCATTACCCTGAGGACACTGCAGGTAAATCCAATTCTCCTGCTTTTTGTGGAAAATTGAAAATATATACTTGAATTAGATTAAGCTAAATCACCTGGTTTTTAATAATATTTTGTCAAAAATTTAAGTGAAAGGTGAGGGAGGCAGGGGATGATATTAACATGTCTTTTGCTATATCCTATTATAACATGCTTTGATCATCCTGGCTACTAGAAAAATATCGGCATAGCTGTGTCAGGCATAACTTCCAGCTGTAAATGTAAAGGCAAATTTGAAAGATTACTATGTTTGTTTTATAAAATCCAATTTTACAAAAAATATTTAAGTTACTCCTCCAAACTAAGCTTTTCACACAGGACAAAGTTAATACAATGCCAAGCATTTTATTCCAATTACCAAAACATACAGCAGTGTCAAAATGTTTCTAGGAAAGAAAAAGAAATTGTGTCAGGACTTTCAGTGTATAAACTTGTATCTGAAGTTTATAATAAATTACCATTTTAAGTAGTAAGTTATAGCATTTTTGTTTCTGGCTTAATTTTCTATGTGCATATATTTCCAAAATGCTAAAACAAATCTAATCAAGTTCCTTACAGTAGACAGGAAGCATCAAGTGTACTTCGCCATAGGCTGCTGAATTTTTAAAGCTAAGCTGTTCTCTGACCTACTCTTTGAAAGAGTGTTAACATTTTTAAGGGAATATTTACCTTCTTCCCCTTTACTGAGTTGGAACTTACCAACTTTCTTCTATGATTTCATAAATGCAAGGGATACAAGGGCTTTCCTGTAATGATAGGAATGCTAATAGAGCACTGACTATTTTCTCTCTTCTCATTGTTTTGATGCCTTCTTAAAGCGTTTCAAAGGTATATGACATTTTTTCATGGCAGGTCACACTGGAGTTAAAAGGACTAATGAATACAAGGTACTTACAGGCATTTAATAAATGTTTATTGGTAGAACAGATGTGTTTATCCTTGACCTTGGAACTATATCATGAGATGTGGATAGCATGAGAAGTCTAGAAAGAGGTTAAAATAAGTTACCCTACTAACCCTGCTCAAATTTAGGACTGCAGACCCTCTATAAAAAGGAATGAGAAAGTGTCTGTTGTATCCCTTTTGCTCAGTAAGACTTTGAGGTAGCTGGAAAAAAACAAATGACTGGAAACAAAATGAATGCCCATAGATTGGAGATGACTGAACAAATTACGACATCTAAATGCAATTGGGAAGTTATTGTGCCAGAAAATAAATGATGAAACAGATTCAGAGAAACATGGGAAGACTGATATCAGTTAATGCAGAGCAAAGTGAGCAGAACCAAAAGCACAATTTATACAATAATTATATTAATGTAAAAGAAAATTGCTTTCAAAGACAAGAACTAGGAGAACTGAGAATCAACAATAATGACTCTGAATGATTGATAATAAAGTGTACTTCCTACCTCTTAGCACAGAGATAGTGGATTCAAAGTACAGAATGAAACATCTGTTTTCAGAAGTGAACAACATATGAACTCATTTTGCTTGTTGTACATATCTGATAAAAGGGAAGGGCTTATGGTGGGGAGGTAGAGAATTGTAGAGAGGAATGGGTGGGTAATAATTATAACATAAAAAAGAAAAAAGAAGCATTTAGGATTGTCAATGAAACATTTAAAATACACACAACAGAGTAGAAGCAAGTGTAGGAGGTGGAACAAAAAAGGAGAACAGTGTTGGTACTATAATTTTAAATATACATATATTGTATATTACATATATAATACAAATTATATATGCATATATATAAAATAAGCTGCACAAGAGATGCACATTTTCATATCTAATCATGTTTCTGTTCTATTTTACATATTGAAATATTCATGTTTATTGATATTTAAGTTCATTATAAAAATAAAATAAAAATAGTAAATAGCAAACAATTCAATCTGTACAAAGTATAATAAATTCCTTCATAAGTGTTGCGTTCTCCATCACTTCAGGTCTTTAAGCTGAGACTGGATGATCATTTACTAAAGATATTAGAAGAAATTCCTGTTAAGGTGTGAATTAGACTAGAAGATCACTGGAGCTTTTTCCAATGCAAGTCTTCTGTAATTCTTTTAGTTATAACAAGTTAAAATTAACATGAGGTGTAGTCATCTTGTCCTGAGGCAAATCTGGCCTAATCCTTTTATTACTGGAAATAAAAGAAAGGAAGAAAGGATGTACTATGGCCTCTGCAGACTTTTGCTTTATATAGCCTTTGGGAGTTCCCTATACTCCTGTGAGAGAAAATGAATGTGTATGAAGCAGCTAGGATCATGATCTTATTAATATGAGGAAAGAAAGGGAAGAGTGGATAGACACTTATGTCCCATTTAAATCTTGTAGCCTATTCCACTCGGGAGGTTTTTTTCCTTCACATTTCCCTTACTCAATTTCATTTCTCCTCAGCTTAACCTACTTTGATCCACTTGTCATAAAGCTCAGAGACATATGTATATAGACAAAAATATATAATTACCCACATATATTTATGCGTAGGTTGTTGGAAGATCCAGTCCAACTCTCATTTTATAAATAAGAAAAATTATTCCCAGAGAGGTCAAGTGATTTTCTCAAAGTCATGAAGGTCATAAGGCTCAGTGCTGAAATTCAAGCACAGATCCTCAGACTCAGATGAATTTCACTTTTCACCAAACATACACACACAAACACACAAATTTCACATTTGCATAGGCTTTTTGAAAGTTTTGTCCATGTTCTTTTAGTACTTAAATATTTTTTTTTAAATTCCACAGTCCCCTTTTCCTGTCATATCCTGATTGCTTATGGGAATACTAATTCCTATATCTCATTATGAAACTTTAAAAAAAGATACCATTTGTGGCAGCACATTTTTTACGTTTATGTAAGAATTATTGTGTAAAAAAATTATGTCATCACTTAATAAGAAAATAATCTAGAAAAATAGAAAGGTACAATAGGAAACAATGTACAGAAAATACCCTATGTTTTCTTAATTTATAACCAATGCATGTTTCCTTCAACTTAACAGTAATAATTAAAAACTGTTTTTTCTAGGCAATATTCTCAAGGACCATATGAATGTTATTCATTTATTTCTTTGGATTTCATTATTGTCAATATTATTATTTTATACATAGAACATAAAAAGTGAATCTATATAAATTTGTGAACCTCTACTTTGTACTGTTTTTTTTAATATAATAAATTATATGTGTTACTTTCAAAAGTCTTCTGCTGTGTTCTTCTTTCTGGAATTCCTTCTATTTTCTCCTGTGAATTTTAAAAACTGTAACAATAATTCTTTTTCTGGCATCACTATTTCTTATCTATGTACCAATCCACCAAAAGAGGGGGAAAATCTTGTAATAAATACAGTCAAGCAAAATGAATCCATAGTGATAATTTTCAAAACTGAATGTCACTGTATTTTTTTATCCATCACCTCTCTCTCAGGAGATGGGCAACATGTTTCATCATAGGTACACAGGTGTCTGGGATGCATGACTGATCATTGCATCAATCAGTGTTGTTAAGTCTTTCAAGATTGTTTTTTCTTTACAGAATTGCTATCCAAGTATCAGAGTTTTTTTTTTAATTTTGGATTGGTTTTTTTTTGTTAGTTCTACTGTCTCCTCTGTATCAGTCTCTGCTACCTAGGATTCTCTGAAATCATTTCTTTTATTTCTTATAGCATTCTATTCTATTACAGTCATACACCACAATTTATTCAGCCATTCCCCAATTGTCTAAAAAGTCAATCTAAGGCAACCCCTTAGATTTTAGATTTTTTTCTTTTCTTTTTCTAAGTCTCTACTCCTTCCTCACTTTAGGATCAGTAAATTTGTTTTTCTTCTCAGTTCTATCCTCTGTACTAATCTCCCCTCCCATCCTTCCTGTTTCTCTTTTAACATTGATGTATTTCTACACCAAATTCTATGTGTATCTGTGTGTTTCCAGCCCTTCTTTGGTCATTTTAGGTAGGAATAAGGTTCATTGGGTTCCTACTCCCTCCTGCCTTCTTCCTTATTCTATCTACTCTTCTCACTCCAATTATGAGGAATATAAAATTCTGTACCATTCCTCAGTTCTACACTATTGTATTCTTTTTATACTCCCTTCTTCATCCCTTTTAATACAGTGAGAACAGAGCTAATCCTCTCCAAGACTGTAATTTTTGTTATTTAATTTTGTCAATATGCTTTGAAGACATTAGGGTTCTGAAGGGACATTTGTTTCTTCTACTCCTATTAGACTGTTAGCATTGAATCCCATACAATCCCTTCCAATTGCTCAAATAGATTACATCTCTAGCTTTCTCTATACTGCTGTATTTGTATTTCAAAGTTCTTGACAGCTCTGATCTTTCATTTAAAAAATGCTAAAAATACATCTATTCCATAAAACATCTATTTTTCCTATGTAGAATTATATTTAACTGTGTAGGGTAAATTATTATTACTTGTGTGTATATATCATTTGTATTCCGAGATCTCTCAGTTATGGCAGATGCTGCCAGATCATGCATGATACTGATGGTAAGTCCTTAGTTCTTATGCTCCTTCTTTCTGAATGGTCGTAGCATTTTTATTTCCTTTGACATGGGAGCTCTGGATTTTTTTTTTCTGTAACATTACCGCCATTTTGCTCTTTGAAAATCTTTTAGCAAGGTGAAGCATGGATTTTTTTCTATCTTTCCTTTGCCCTCTGATTCTAATAGATCTGGGCAGTTTTTATTTAGATTTCTCAAAATATCATGTCTAGTTTTGTTTTTTAATTGTAATTTTTATGGTATCTGATGATTCTTAAGTTCTGTCTCTTTGACCATTATTTCAGATGGACTGGTTTTTTTATTAGCAGATAGTTTGCATTTTTAATTTTTTTTAAATCATTTGATTTTGTTCTATCTCTTTCTATATCACAACTTACTTTGCTTTCAGAAAGTAATGACTATTTTTTTCCTCAAAATTGTTATAGTTTTCAGGGAGTCCATTTATTGAGTAAAGTTTACTACTTTCTCTGCTAGGCTACTTACTCTCTTTGTGATTATTTCCTACAGAGCTTCTGTAGTTCATCACTGCCCATTGAACTGAGCTCCCCAAGACTTCAAAGGTCACAAGTTTTGTGTTTTCTAACCACTCTGGGACTTTTTTAGGGAATTCTTCTGATCTTGCTGCCTTTGAATACAGAGGATGAAGATTGCATGTGTCTTATATCTGATCAAGTTGACCTTGGCTATGCTATGGAGGTCCCTTTCCCTATTCTGTATTGATTTCTGGCTGATTTTTTTTTTCAGTTTCTGGAGTGGAAGAAGTCCCTTCCTGTATTTACATTTTGGATGTATCAATCATTAGTTTGGTAGGAAATTCAGGATTTTGTTGAAGTAGATATGTGAGAGTGTTTGACCTGCCTCTTATTCAGTCAGCCATCTTGGCAGTTTCTTCAAATTTCTAATATCCTTTCTCCTCTTTTGAGTATTCTAAAAGCAACACCTATACTTCTTGAAGTAAATTTCCCTTTAGAATACATGCCTTTTGAAAACAAGGGCTCTTTTGTTATTGTATTCTCCAGGACCTAACACAATGTCTTGCCTTGATGAAAAGCAAATATCCCCAATATCCTATTGTCTTGTCATTTAGCCTATAGTGCTAACACTGCCTTAGTCATTTCTAATTAAACTGTTCCAATAAGGTGAAAATTTTAGTAATTTTGTTTTTAATGGACCAGACTTATTTTGACTTAGAACATACACATTATATCTTGGTTTTGATATAAAATTGAACATGATTATTATAAGCAAGTAGATTTCTTCACAGACACAACTAAATAATGATTTTTTCCTTAAAAATAGCTAAATAGGATGTATTGACTCAATCTTCACTGATTGAAGTTTCATATGTTGTAGAATCAATCTATCTCTAGTGACTTTATCCTTCCAAAGTGCCCCTTTGAAAATCTATGAGCATTCACAAGGCTTTCTTATTAAAGGGATGAGTAATTAGAATTCTCTTTTTGTCATGTCCAGTTATATTCAAATCACTCTTATGAAGTGTCTACATACATTTGGCCTCTCTTTTATGTTAAGTATTTTTGGTGGAAGTGAAGTTAAATGCTAACAGTATTTGAGTTCATTTTCATTTCTGTCTTTCTAGCTGTGTAATAGAGTAATTTAGTGTTGTTTATATGAAATCCTCAGAAGATGAACTAACAGTTCCAGGGACAGCCTTTGGCAAACCATTTATGGCTTATGGAAATTAAGGAAAAAAGCATGCAAAATGCCATTACTAGTCATTAAGTGATATGCAAATAAAATTTCATCTTTATTAATTTTGAATTGATGTTACTAGTGCTGGTTTGGTGCTAATGGCTTAACATAATACTGATGTTTTAATATCTAGTGACATTAAATACATAGCATAATAGGCTGCATGTTGAAATTCCACATTGTGCTTCTAACTAGAACATGAGGCATTTAATTTTCCTAGGTTAGGCATAGGTTCCCAAAGCAGTAGAGACTTGCTAAATCTCTCTTAAAGCATGTAGCACCTGAGATAAGGAGGGGATTTCTTCTAGATGGGCAGAATTAGAAAGGCTTCCTGAAGGATCATGGGATCAGTGATCTATAGATGGAAGAGAAGTGGAGTTTGAGATAGGTAGGCATTTTGTGGGCAGAAGTGGGGGGGGAGAACGTGTTCATACCATGTGGAGGAGACAGTATGACTCAAGGCCCAAAGGCAAGAAAATGAAGGTTACTTGAGGGGAATAGCAGTTTGGTTTGCAGAGTACACACAGAGAAATAGCAGGAAATAAGGCTGAGAAAGTAGAGTTCAGGATGTGGATGACCCTAAATGCAAAACTGAAGAGTATGAAATTTATTTATAGCATACAGCCTTGTACCAGGTTTTTTTTTTTAATTCAATCAAAATTTTATTTGGTAAACACTATAGCACCATTAAAGCATTTTAAATAGGGGAGGAATAGCTCAGACATGCTGTGGTATCATATCTCTTTATGTTTTGTTTCATTTCATTTTGTACTAATCTTTTCATCTGTATAAGGAAAAAACAGTGAGGCAATTCCCTTTACTAATGAAAATAGACAATTGTTATTCAAGGTTTACAGTTGTCTTATCTCAAGGGTCACATAGCCAGAATATGTGTCCAAGATGGAAGGTGAAGTCACATTGTTCTATTTGGAGGTTAGCTCTCTAGGCACAATGCTACACCAATATTATGTAAGTGTGGAAATTTCTTCCTTTCTCTTTCCATCTATTCTACCCTTTCCATCCTCCTTTCTTTCTTCATAAGTAGAATCCAATTTACAAATTGTGTAGCTTTCCCTTTCCTCTCTCCTTTAAGTATACATGTATATACATACATATCCTTTAAGTATGCATGTATGTATATACATACATATGTACATACATGTATGTATATATATATAATGTGAATATAATATATGTGTGTGTATGTATGTAAAGTGAGGGGAACAGGAGAGAAGAACAAAGAGAGAGAGAGAGCTAAACAGCTAGGTGGGGCAATGCATAGAGCCTTAAGCTTGGAGTCAAGAAAGCTTAAGTTTAAATTCTGCCTCAGACACTAGTTGTGTCACCCTGGACAAGTCACATTACCTCTCTCAGACTCGGTTTGCTCCTCTATAAAATGGGGATAATAATAGCACCTACCTCCCGGGGTTGTTGTGAGAATCACATAAGATAACATGTATAAAAATCATTGCAAACCTTAAGGTTTTATGTGTGTGTATAACATTCATGCAGAATATAAAATATAATGTGTATATACATATACATACAAACTGGTATAGTAGATAGAAATCCTATATGGAAGTAAGAAAGACCTGATTTCAAGACCTATTTCTAACACCTAATGACTGTGTGATATTGGCCAAATCATTTAACCGCTTAGTGTCCCAGTAAACTTTCTAAGACCCTAAGTTTCAAAACAATTGCCCACTTCCATTGGCAGAGGAATTTCCCTCGATGGGTATTTCTACCCTGATGAAATCATAGATCTAAACAATAAATGTAATAATTTATCATTGTTTTTGTTATTCTTGTAGAGATTATATTTTCATGACTATAACATGAAAGATGTGATCAAAATATTTGGTGGGTTTAGATCATAAAGATTTCCCCTCAAGACTATGAAAATTACTTCCAGGCTTCTTGACACTTACAGAGCCATGTTGACTGACTACAAATAAAATGAATAAAAACTTTCAGTCACTTTTGATTTTGCCACATAGTGTAGACTGTGTTACAGAGTACCATATAATTCATTGATTCTGGCATTTTAAGGACCTCTAATTTTTTTGTTGTGGGTATTCTCTCAGCTGATCATAACATGCTACACATTAATAGACACTCTTTAAAGAATTGCTGTGGCCAAAAATGTCATCCCTCCATAGCCAACCTGGTGGCTATGGAGAGGGAAAGATACACAATTTGTAAATTGGATTCTGCTTATGAAGAAGGAACCTCTTCAAATTTACATAGATCTGTTGTTCCTCTAAAGGTCAGTATCACTGGATCCTTATGCAAAGTCTTTACATCTTGAGAGTAACTGCCAGATCTAGTTCTTGTCTCCAAGGATCCAAGATACCTCCACAATACCCATATTAGGATGTGGGCTCCTTCAGAACTTGGACTGTCTTGCTTTCTTATTTGTACCTTCAGCACATGCCATAGTACTTTATACATCATGAGCATTAATAAATGTTTTTTTTAATTTATGGGTTAACAGCATGATGATTCATCCAAGTAGAATTTGGGGGAATAGTATATAATCTCAACGTTACAAAGGCTTAACTATTCCACAAGTTGCAAGATGCATGTGACAACATCTTCTACTTTGAATTGGTCCTTTGGGGCTTTTTATCTGATATGTATAAATAATATGCTTAAATACATATATGCTTATATATCTATGTATTATGTGTATGTATATATGAGTATGCAAAAAAGTCCTTCACCAAAAGATAAGTAATCAAAAGATATGAACAAACAGTTCTCAAGAGAAGAATGTCAAACTAGTTCTAAAGATATAAAAATGCCCAAATCACTAATAACAAGAGAAAGGTAAATCAAAACAAACTGTAGGTTTCACCTCATACATACTAGGCAAATTGGTAGAGATGACAAAAGGTGGGAATAGTCAATGTTGATGTGGTTCTGCGAAGATAAGCACACTAGCACATCATTGGTGGATTTGTGAATCAATACATTCATCTTGGAAAGTAATCATGCAAATAAAGTGACTAAAATGTCCATACCCTTTAATCCAGAGATTCCACTGCTAGACACAGATCCCCAAATACATAATTGACAACAAAGAAAGTTTCCTTATACTTAAGAATATTTCCAACGGTGCTTTTTCATATAGTTGCAAAGTAGATGCCTATTGATTGGGGAATGGTTCAAAAAATGATGATACATTAATACGATGAAATATAACTTCTGTAAGAAACAAGGAATATGATGATACAATGAAGCATGAAAAGACTTACACGAGTTGAAGCAGAATAAAGTAAGCAAAACCAAGAAAGCAATAAATGCAATGACTACAACAATGTAAATAACACAACTACATAAACACAATGAACATCGAAAGAGTAGGTTGCAAAATTATGAAGAATATGCATGGCTCAAAAGAAGAGATACGAGAAGACACTCCTATTCCAACCTTTTGCAGAAATAGGAAGTCCTCAAGTGTTGTAAATTGCACCTAATTTTCAAAATTGTCCTACTGATTATGTTGATTTTTCCTCCTTTTTTATCTTTAAAAATGCTATTTGCTTTATGGAATGGCTCTCTGGGAGGTGGTGAGGGTATATTGAGGTAACTATGGTAATGTAAAAAAAGGACATCAATAAAATCAATAAAAACTTATCAAAATTTAAAATAAATTTTAAAACAGATCATTTGGATTGATATTCTTTCCTTTTATATGCAAACATTTTGATTGCTCTGACTTAGGCTTCTCATCTGAAATTTCACATTGATTTTCATTTCAACAGATCTCCAGTCTCTACACAGTTACCAGCAGCCTCCTTTGCAGCACCTTCTGTTATTCCTGAAGGACTGGATTCTCTTGGGCCTTCTCATGGCTTTCATGGAATGTCGTCAGTATGCCAAGATAGTTTATGTCATAATGGAGGGACTTGCCATCCTATCTTTCCATCTAATGGTGTGGCATCATTTCAGTGTGACTGTCCTTTACATTTTACTGGCCGCTTCTGTGAAAAAGGTAAGTGTTTTTCATTATGGATCTTATTTCCTTTTCAAATAATAGATTTTTTTTCTTCAGACTGGTAAAAGAAGGTAAAGGAGAATAAGAGACATGTTGTCCTCATATTATTTACCATTACCCAAAGTAAGAAACTAAACATTAGGAGAGGGTACTTTGTACTTTAATCATTGCCAACACACTGAACCTTGTATTCTTTTAAGTATGTGATTCTCTTTGGTATGCAATTCATTGTACTTCTGAAAGAATTCTGAATTATTACACTAAAAAAAAGCTAAAGTTTTAAATGCTTTTTCATTTTCTTAGTTACTTCTAAAAGTATGGAAAAGAATCCTGAGTTGTTATAAGTTACTATCTAACAACATAGTAAAGAATTTTGGATATCATGAATGGCATCCCTTAAGATTCCATCTTTTACCACATTTATATACTGTTATTTATATCTAGGACTTTTACATATCACAAACATTGCACCCAAGTTTAAATTTTCTTACTCTTGTATAAAGCATTATATTATCTCCTTGATGTCTCTGGGGTGATGCTTTTAGCATTATTGGAGGAGGGAGGTATTTGTGCATTAAAAGAAGAGCTTTCCCCTATTAAAATCTCTAATGGTTTCCTAATAGGATTTCCATTATTTGAAGCAGTATTGGGCAACCAGAGCCAAAACTGTGCTTGCCAGATTGCCAATATATGGGAACATAACGTAACTAGCATACATCTCCCTGCCTTGCCAACTGAAAGAGGTCATTATATTCTATGTGAAACCAATCAATGGCACTAAATTAGGGTGGAAATGATTCTATTGTGTAATGCTTCAGATTGCAGGGAACATTTCTTTTTTTTCATCCCTTACCCAAGATTGAAGCAAATTAAATCCTACACATGTTTTTCTCCTTTTTGTTTCTCCAAAAGGCCACTATGAAAGCCAGGCAGAGAGAATATGTGTTTCTCTCTGATCAACCTGGAATTACCTTATGGGACTATTTTGCATGTTTGACAGTTAGCTGAGTTAATGAAATTAAGAGACTAGAATGCATAAAAGCTTTTGGGAATTTTTTTACCTTTAACAGAGAGGGAGGAGTTCCTGTACTTTTCATTTGAAGTCTAATTTTTATTAGAAAAAAGAAAGTTTCATGTGTCTGAACAAGTATCATTGGACTTGGTTTCTCCTTTTTCAAAATGAACAGATTGATATTATGTTTGCTATGAACATTCGAATCTAGGGGAGGGAGATGTTGATTTTAAAGCCCTCCCAGCTTTCTGCTTAATCATCGGGAAGAATGCAGTGAATAGAAAGTTTGTAATGGAAGTGATATATTTTCCTTCCTCTAATCATGGGCTAATAATGTATTTAAAGAATATCCAAAAATGACCTTTGGTTCTTATAACAATGTCAAAGGTAAAGCATCTTCACTTAAAGATGGTTATAGAAGAAAATAAAAGTATAAAAGGCATCTCCTGTGCCTTCCTGAGATGTCTGAACTTTTAGACTATGTATGCCATTCCAGACACAGGGCAACATCACTCCTCTCTTTCCTTTGCATTCCCTTAATTTCTTTTTTTTAAGCATGTCATCATATGGGCTAACAGTTGCTTGACTCACCCTATCTTGCTCAGAGCCTGTTGCTGAAGCTTCACCCTTTTCCCTTCCTCTTTCATTAGTCAGCTTCTCTATGATTTTATTTTCATCTTTTCTTTTTGTTTTTTTGAGGGGCAGGTAATATTTTGCTTATTAGATAGAGGAATCATAGGAAGTTTTAAAGTTTGACTGAAAACAACTTGTCTCAAGGTGTACTGAAGTTTATAATTTATATTTCTCTGAAAAACTTCTTTGTGCTTAGTTTTATTAAGTCACTTTTATAACTTATGGTTGCAGTATAATTTTGATTAAAGGATAAAACCCTTAATGGGACTTCTTACGATTGTTAAATGTCATAGCTCAAGAAAAAAAAACACTTTGGTTGTCAAGTTATAGATATGTCTCTAACAGTGTAGAACACCAAGTATCACAATAAAAACTCTTTTTTAAAATTTCATCTCTGGATATTGAAGTTTCACTAAGGCAACATGATCTGGAATGTCTTCATCATTCCATTCTTACTTTCGGATATTAAAGTTTATTTATCATGTTGTCCAATTTGTTTTTCAAGAAGTTAAGTCAAGTCAAGAAGCATACAACAGGTCCTTACTCTGAGCCAGGAATTGTGATAAATGTTAAGAATACAAGTGCTATATCTGGATTATGGAAGACCTGAGTTCAAATCAGTCCTTGGATACTGGGGGACCCTGGGTAAGTCACTTAACCTCTCAGACTCAGCTTTCCCATCTGTAAAATGAAAATAACAATATCATCTACTTCCCAGAGTTTTGATGAGGATAAAATAAAATATTTATAAGCACTTTGCAAACCTGAAAGTGCTATATCAATGTTGCTATAATTGTTATTATTAATATGTGCAAACAAAAATATAGTCCTGCCTTCAAAGAGTTTACATTCTAACAAAAGAAAGTTAAAAGGTGAGGAGGAAGGAGAAGGTAATAACAGGGGGCATGGTGGAGAAAGTCCACAGAATCAGGAATGAAGCTGGAAGAGGAATGAAGACATGGCTGGACTAATCAGAGGAAAGAGTCCTGGGTATTTGTGGGAGACTTCCAGGGTGAGATATTTAGGAACAGAGTAAATTTCTAGAGTGAGAAGGAGGAGAAAATCCAGTGTCAAGAGCAGAACACAGAGAAGAATGAAAATTATTAAGAAGATACCTATCCCAAAGGATAATCTATCTAACTATGCATACCCTTTGATCTAGCAATACCACTACTAGGTGTATCCAAACAGATCAGAAAAAAAAGGGAAAGGACCCACATGTACAAAAAAAAAATTATAGCAGTTTTTTTGTGGTAGCAAGGAATTAGAAATTAAGGGGATGCCCATCAACTGGGGAATTGCTGAACAAGCTGTGGTACGTTAATGTTAATGGAATATTATTGTGCTATAAGAAATGATGAGCAGGCAGATTTCAGAAAGACTTAAATGAACTAATGATGAGTGAAGTGAGCAGAAGCAGGAAAACATTGTATACAGTGGCAGCAACATTGTGCAATATCAACTATGATTGGCTTAGCTCTTTTCAGCAATACAATGATCCAAAATAATTCCAAAAGACTTATGATAGAAAATGTTGTCCACAGTCAGAGAAAAAACTGATGGAATCTGAATGCAGATCAAAGCATACTATCTTCACTTTCTTGGCATTTTTTTTATGGTTTTTTTCCCCTTTTGTTCTGTTTCTTCTGTCACAGCATGACTAATGTGGAAATAAGTTTTACATGATTACATATGTATAACCTGTATCAGATTGCTTGATATCTTGGCATGGGGGGAAGAAGGGAAGAGAAGAAATTGGAACTCAAAATCTTATAAAAACGAATGCTAAAATTGTCTTCACGTGTAATTGGAAAAAATAAGATACTATTTACATTTTAAAAAGATACCTAAAACAAATCCTAAAATCAAGTTGTGACCTAAAAAGAATCAATCTCTAGTGACAGTACTGATAAAGAGCCACTCTAGTGAACCAAAAGAATATGAAGACTTAAGATGTTTTGATTACCTGAGAAAATTTGAATCCAGTTGATGAAAGAGTAAATGGTACTTGACTGCTAAGGGGGGAGAGGGGGAAGGCAAGTGTATAGAGGACATGTAGAAAATTAGCTCTCCTTCATGAGACATCTAATGTTTCAGTTGCTTTTTATAATATATGCCCGCAAGTGAATGCTAGAAAGTAGCATTTTTAGCAGCTTTGCCTTGAAGAGCAGCATGAATTTCACACAATGCTTCTGGCATCAAATAAGTTAGGAGAAATGAATAAACTAGTGCTAGGCCAAAATATGCAAAGAAAGGATGGTTTAGAGCTGTAGAAAAGAGTGAGGTGTAAGCCATCAAGAACGTACTCACACCCATCCCCCTACTCTTCATTGCCGTATGCTTTCAAATGTAACGGCCCATCCTCGTTAGATCTCTTAATATCAATGATTTACAGAATCAGCTTCAATTTACTATGTAATTCATTCCTATTTTTCTTAAGACATCCTATCTTAATTCATAT
Source organism: Phascolarctos cinereus (assembly GCF_003287225.1). Classification (NCBI taxonomy): domain Eukaryota; kingdom Metazoa; phylum Chordata; class Mammalia; order Diprotodontia; family Phascolarctidae; genus Phascolarctos; species Phascolarctos cinereus. The sequence goes on from NW_027555958.1 coordinate 206,538,163, forward strand.
TAGCTAAACCCTGTTTTATCGCAACAGCCCCACATTTCATGTAAGAAAACATAAGGGTGCCTATTTTTGCTTTGCTTTAGATGACTGTGTGTAGGCAGATGGCTGTCTCCTCCTATAAAGTTCATGGTAACAGATTTAGAATATCACTGCCTCGTGCTAGGGAAAAGCGTATGTCTCTGACTATTAATTATAGGATTAACATTTTTAAATAGTCCCTTACTTTTTAGTGTTCTATAAAACAGTTTTATAAATAGTGCAATAAAAGACTATTTAAATGCCATACATTAAAATCTTTCATTTAATTTGATATCTTGATATCCTGTTATGTGTATATTCTGTGCATACTTAAAGGTCAGTCCCACTAAGCGAATTATAAACCTAGAAATAAAAATGAGGGGTTTTACCAGATGTTTTGTCATATAAAAGAGAATCCTCTTGACATGTGACTATGTTTTTACAATAAGTGGTATGTATTTTAAGGGGAAATGGTTGCAAATGGAACTGATTAATACAATGTAGAAAGAGCACTGGTTCTGAATTATAGGATTGAGACTCCAATCATACTTTTCTTTAAAGGCCTACTTGTCCATATGACCTTGGGCAAATAGTTTAATCTCCCTGAGCCTCAGTTTCCTCATCTGTAAAATTAGGGATTGGACTGGATAACCTATAAAGTACTTTTTTTAATCTTAAAGCATATATGATAATAATAATAATAATAATAAGCATTATTATTATTGTCATTGTTGTTCTTATTGCTTGATGGCCTCTGAGGTCTCTTCCAGCTCTAAGTCTATGATCTTATGAATATTAGTTAATATTTCATGAAGCATCTGAATGACAAGCATTGTGTAGTCTAACAGGAGCTTCCCTCAGTCAGGTTCTTTGAAGAATTGCATCAGCTATTTACCAGACATCTTGGATTATCAGAGAATGGCCAGAGGATGTCATTAGTTTTTGCATCGGTACCACCTGTAATAATTCTGTCTGTGTGACCCTGGGCAAGTCACTTAATCCTGTTTGCCTCAGTTCCTTATCTGTAAAATGAACTGGAGAAGGAAATGGCAAACCACTTCAATATGTTTGCTAAGAAAACTCCAAATGGGGTCATGGAGAGTCAGACATGACTGAAAAATGACTGAAAAACAACAAATTTGTAGTTTGATGATAAGAAAGAATCCTTTATTAGCTTATATATACTATCTTTCAAGGGACAGAACAATACTGCATTGTTACTTCACAAATAGAAACTCTTGAAATATTAACATTATGAGCATGTGAGTTGATGGTGGAGACAAAAAGGTTCTTTAGGATGGTAGGGAATTTTCTATAATATCCTAGTCCTTTGTTCCTTGTCACTGAGAAATCCAGCAAGGAAGAGAGTGATCCCTTGATCTAAAGGGGAAAGTCAGTACCCTCAGAAGCCTACCACTTGTAACTTCCTAAAACAGCAGGTGGCCATTTTTTGCCTCTTCCTTCTCCATCTTTCAATCTGCCAAATGAATTCTGAGAATTTCCCCCTCTGTGGAAATCACTATCACTAGTGCTTCAGGAATGTTTTACCTGAAGGGGAAGACATAAAATATGCATAAAATTTAAGGGAGCAACTTTGTATTCTCCCTTTTGCTTCATTCACCTCAGCTATATTCAAAAATCTAATAGTTCTTGGAGAATTTGAAAGAAGAGAATCAAGCTTTCTTTTTTTGTTGTTTTTCTGCATAAATGAGTTTTGTCCTCAAAATTAAGACACATAATTGGGGCAAAAATGAATGCTGAATTACAGAAGCAGTGTGCCAAGGTGAAGAGAAAACCAGCCTCTTGTTCTTGCTATGTTTTATTTAATTTTAATGAGATAACACATGAGACTCAGTGTGTTGTAGTTACAGTGCTGGCCTTCAAGCCAGAAAGATCCTGGGCAGGTCATTTAACCCATTGGCTCTAGGTAGCCCTCTAAGACTATAAGTTGCTGAGAAGGTGCCAACCAGAATTCGTAGAAATTTCCTCATCTCCAATGAAATGAAAACAAAAATGTCTAGTCCCAATATCTATCCTTATGAATTCTTTTTTTTCCTCTTCTTGCTTTGCTTCCTGCTCCTACAAAAGACAATGGAACAGTATCATTGAGATCAAAAATATTTATTAGACTCCTGCTTGTAATTTGGGGACAGTGAGAAGGCACAACAGATAGAGCCCTGCTAAGATTTATCTTCCTGAGTTCAAATCTGCCCTTACTGTCTGTGTGACCCTGGGCAAGTCACTTAATCCTGTTTGCCTCAGTTCCTTATCTGTAAAATGAACTGGAGAAGGAAATGGCAAACCACTTCAATATGTTTGCTAAGAAAACTCCAAATGGGGTCATGGAGAGTCAGACATGACTGAAAAATGACTGAAAACAACAAATTTGTAGTTTGATGATAAGAAAGAATCCTTTATTAGCTTATATATTCTATCTATAGGCAGGATAGCACAATGGAAAGAGCACTAGATTTGGGGGCAGAAGACCTGAATTCAATTTCCTCCTCTTTTGCTTTAGACATATCACTTGAACTCTAATGACTTTAGTTTCTTAACTGTAAAATGAAGGGATTAAATTCTCTGGCCTCTAAGGGTCCCTTCTATCTCTCCTATGATTTAACATCTAGCTGTTTACCCTCCTAGTCATGTTCCTGACCTCATATGTCTTCTGTCTTTATAATTCCTCTCTTAGTAATCTTTCACTCCCAAGTTTCACTTTGATTCAAATGACTCCCAAATCAGTATCTTTCTTCCTGACCCCATTCCTGAAATCTACAAACACATACACACACACACACACACACACACACACACACACACACCTATCTCCAGGCTCTATGTCTTTTAATGACACTTAAAACTCAACATAACCAAGACAAGGCTTATCATTTTTTCCCCTGAAAGTTGCTTCTCCTTTCACCCTCCCAAACTACTTTGCATTTAAATACTTTGTATACATTATCACTGTCTCTCCACTAGTATGTAAGCTCATTGTAATTAAAGATGGTTTAATTTTTTGTATTTAAATCCCCAACACCTGGCACAGGGCCTGGAAACATACTAAATGTTTAACAGATACTTGTTGATTGATTTATTGATGTGTATATGTACCTTCTACTGATATAGAAGGCCATCCTATTATTACATGATAGATGTAATAGATCTGTCCTCTTAAATTGCTCTGGATGAAGAGAAATATTACAAACTAGAGGCTTATCTCTCTGTTGATAAATCAACATACATATATACACAAACACATACATGTTTAGATGGATCTTCAAATGAGAATTATAAAGTCTGTCACTAAAAAGGTCTGTCTTAAAGTCTTGTACTCATGCTTTATTATGGTTGCCCTAGGTTATGCAAGTCTATGATAATAAAAGGTAAGCTCTGACAAGGCCTACCAAGCTGGTAGATTGGAAAGGCTTTGGATTAGAAACAAATCCACAAAAATAGTTAGAAATTGTTACTATAAAGTGCCAAATTGAACATAGTTTTGACGGGTGGACATAAAGGTAGCTAATAGGAAGTTGGTTCATCCATGATGTCAAATTCTATTGAATACTAAGAGAAATTCAGCTGGTTATATAGTAAAATAAGCCAAAAGACAGTAGGTAAAGTTTCATTTATTGAGTACCTTGTGCAAGAGTATGAAAATAGGAAAAGGCCACCCAGAAATGAAGGATAATTGAGTGTGATTACTTGTAAATAAGGGAGCATGAGGTAATGAATCTTGTGAAAAGGGAACTTGAGGTTGAAGCCATAACCAACCTAGGGCATTTGTAAAACCTCAGGCCCGAGACAGATATGTCCCACTCCAAGTTACTTTTTTTTTTTTACCTGTAACTATCTCTGATTCCTTTTTTATTCATCAATCCCTGAACAAACTCAGGATCTCACTTATGTAGGTCCTCTCTACAGTAGTACCAATCATTCCCCTTCCATACTTTTTTTTCTGTGTAACTCTTGTCCATTTCCTTTAATAAATCCCTAGGGAAGACCTACCCAAAAGTTCTTTTATATCAATGCTTTAATATCAATGTGATACTTGGATTGACCACCTGTTCTTATTAAATGATTGTGTCTAAATCATACCTTTATACCACACCTTGCACATATCATCATTGGTGAAACACTTCAAGCTATATATGCTCACCACAGATCTCTCCATTGGAATTAGGGTATACCACACTTTTGATTCTTTAGAAAGGGTCATGTTACAAAATGATGCTCAGCAGTAACAAATTCTTATGTGTCATTATGCTTGCTAACAAAAGCTTTGGAGACCATGATCTATAGTCTAAAGAAAACTGAAAAACATAGATTATTAAAAGCAGAATAACTTAAGGATGAAATAAATGAATTAAACAAACTGGGAGCAATTGAATTATATTATTCCTAGAGTCTCAAAACTTAACCCTGATTGGAAAAAGTCAATGTCTAGAAAAGAGAGAGATTTGGTGGGTTATGATGTTGGGAACTTAATTGAAACAGGTTCATTGTTAAGTTTGAAATAGTCTGGGTAATTAAGTTGGTTGGAACATGGTGCTAATGAGGTAAAGCTTACAAATTTAGTAATTGTACAGAATTTGCACAAAATACAAACTGTGCAGAGCTTCAAACTATACAATTAACTCATAAGTGACAGATTTATTTACTGAAAAGAATTGCCCTGGCCTAAGCCCAGAATATGCATTCATAAATTCATATGATTTTTCTACATTTTAATCTTCCTTCAAAGACTGACAAAAATATGCAGGTAGTATGATGAAGTAGAACGATGACTATCTTTGTGTCAGAGAAACTGGGTTCCAATTCAGTCTTGGCAAATATTACCTATATAAGCTTGAATAACTCACTGAGCCTTTCTAGGTCTTGGTTTACCTTATCTGTAAAATGAAGGGCTTGATCAACAATGCCCCAAGGTTGCTTCCACTTCTAGATCAATGATCCTAAGAAAATTCACACATCTATCAATTAGCTCAATACTCATTGAGTATCTCTTATGTGCATAGCATAAATCTCATCTTGGTCAATGACTATCTCAGACCACCAGTAAAACTTTCCCATCTGTACTCTGGTTTTACTCATTATCAGGTTCTTCTTTGTTTTTTATTCTTTTATGTCTTGGACTGATTACCTAAATGGATTGTAAGTTGTTTTACAGCAGTTGCCTTGCTTTACATTCCCACTGCTTAGTTAGTGTAGTATCTTGCCCAAAGTACATGCACACCCAAAAAAAATGCTTTTTGACAATAATGATCTTGAAGGAAACCATGGATGACCAAAATAAGTAAAACATCATAAATGAGGGAGAGGGTAATGCTCAAAGGACATTTCCTACAGTGAGATTGAATTCAGATCACCATTTTCACTAAAAAGATCATATCAGATTAGATTAGATTAGAAAGATTAATCATATGAAAGCAAAGTACAGCATAGGGCAGCCAGGTAGCTCAGTAGATAGAGCAACAGGCCTGGAGCCAGAAAGACTGATTTCCTGAGTTCAAGTCTGCTCTCAGGCATTACTAGCTGTGTGACCCTGGGCAAGTCACTTAACCTTCTTTGCCTCAGTTTCCTCATCTGTAAAAATGAGCTAGAGAAGAAAATGGCAAGCCATTCCAGTATCTTTGCCAAGAAAACCCCAGGTGGGGTCATGAAGAGTCAGATACAACTGAAATGAATGAGCAACAACAAAGTATAGCATTGATACATATATAGTTACATATATGCATAACTTATGTATATGATTTGTCAACAATTTATTCCTTTTATAAGTGTTGTTACCAATATTTATCCTAGACCACAGATCTCATTGAGATAAATCAAATAACAGAATAATATAATTTATCTCTCTACATCTATTCACTTACTGATTTACATAAGGCTTAAAATGAAGTTCCTCACTTGTGGTCTTGACTTTTAAAAATGAGTAAGATCTCTGATATAAAGGCTTCCTCCCTTCATCCCTGCCCCTCTTGACCCATTCTCCATTCTTCGTAAGATAGCTTTAAGGCAAAGTTATAAGGACACATTAGAAGATAATTGTAAAGTATATGTGTGGGTTATCTGTATCCTGGCTATTTTTATAACTATTACTGTCTTGGCAGTTTTAATAATGACTGAGAGGAAACACTCACATATCATTGAGAATCTTTAATGTAATAACAGTAAAAATAAATTTCTCTGTGTTGTATGTGTGTGTGTACATACATATGAAGTAAACATTGTTTTGTGAATAAATTGTGAGAAGCTGCTATCTGCAAGGCACTATTATGTGCTACCATATTTTCCTTCATCAGTACAATATTAGGTTGTGTGGAACTATACTGGCAACAAGAAGCCTAACATTACACTAGAATCACAAGAGAATTTTGTCCTCTAAATCTCACTCCAAAGTAACACAAATAAATGTCATGATGAAGTCAAACTATAATAAAAATATTATTTGCCTCACCTTTTGAATGTAGTTTGGGATTTGGGTGTGGATTTCTAACACGAGAAAGTGTTATAGATATTAAAAATTGCCAAGCTTTGCGTGTGCTGTATCTAAGCATAAAGCTGGCTTTATACCTTTTTTTCAGCATAGTTTGCTTAATCAAAGAAGAAATTACCTTTTATCTTCTTGCTTTTCACTTTTGGCATATTGGATATACTAGTTAAATCTATTGATTTGTGCTAAATGTTCCTTTCCTTCTTCCCAGAGAGAGAGGAAAAACAGAAATCCTTTTTCTTAACCTCTTTTGAAGAAATTACTATGTAACTTTGAGTGCCTAAGATCTAGGTTGCATGACATTTTTGTCACGAAATGAGTTCAGAAATGCAAGATGATCCCAACAGAGGATTTTTTACCTTCACCTATGATTGAAGTTCCCACTATTACCACCAGGCAAAGTGTGGTACCTTTGGTTACAGAGTGTAAGTTCAGTAATCATGTAGTCAGGGTATCCACAGGGGTCAATAACTAAAGGTGCTCACTATCCTGTCATTTTGAAATTTCAAATCTATATGGATACATGTGTATACACAGAGAGAGTTTATATACATATACAAGATATATGTATATATCTAAATGTATGCTTTAAAGAAATTTAAACAGTATCTAAATGTAAGTCATGGCTTTATGTCATCATCCTAAAGCCTTTTGGACTATGTTTGCTTTGGTCTGTGGACTTAAACTGCTGTAGCAATTGAAGGAATTCATTAAGAAGTCATGGCATGAAATTTTAGCTCCCTAGATGACTTGAATATTCATCCTAAACAGAGCTTTCCATACCCACCATTGTGTCTTACTAGTGCCACATACTTGACGTTCTTGCCTCTTCAAAGGTGGGCAAGAAAAGTAAAGAAATCTAGTTAATAATAATTTCTTCGCAAAAGTGATTTAAAGAGTAAGAAAAAAAGACTGGATAACCTCCCTCTCTTGTTCATCAAGGATATATTTCCTAACCTGACTCCCTATTTTCTCACTCTATTTCTAAAAATGAACTTTGAAGTCTCGTGCAGTAAGCCTTTCACATTGAAGCACCATGGCATACTAGAAAAAACCCTAGATATGGACTCAGAGCACCTGGGTTTGAATCTTGGTTCTGCTATTTAATAATACCTATGTGATTTTGACCTTTCTTGGCCTCAGTTTACTCTTTTGTAAAATTAGAGGACTTGATTCTGCTGTCCTTGTAGCATTACATCTCACGATTTATAACCACAGAAGCCTTACCGACTTCCAGCCGTGGAATAACAATTCCATTTCTATATTTACACTTTAAAGTTTTGTTTTCTTACTTTCAAAGTATCCTAATATATTTAATCTCTCTTATTCAGAGAGGCATTAGTAAAAGATCAAAAGTTATCTAGGACCTTTCCTGGCATACCAATTGAAAGATAATACCGGAAGAGTTGGAAGATAAAAATTTCTCACTTTTATCACTATCCGCTTTCTTGTCTAAATGTAAACATGAACCTTAATTTTATCAGAGATAGTTATCATAATGTACCTGTCAAAGTTTAACAAAATATCAGGCACAGCAATATGATTGGATTTGAAATGAGGGTGGCATAAGCCTTTGGAGATTGTAGGTTTATGTAGCATAGATTCCAGTATAAGGAAAAGAAGATAAGGTGCTACACTTTGAAGAGCTGGAAGGAGAAAACTGAGCATGTGATAAGCTTCTAATTTTGCGGGGAAGGTAAAAATGCATATACAATACAAATATGCAGACTCATTAATATTTATACATATATGTATATGTCTACACACCATAGCAGAAGATGACAATCTATTGATTAAATGACTAATACCCACTTCATCAGTCTAAACTCTTAGATTCTCCTCCTCTCTGAATAAACTAGAACAGCAACACAAGCTCTACCAACTTTCTTTGCATTCCTCAACACTAATCAATGACTAGGTATTCCAAATTTCTGAAAAGATTCCAGATTCATTGATTAAAGAGGTGGTTTGTGAACATTTAGAAAGTGAGATAGTGATCATTATGAGCCTACAAGAGTTCATTAAGAAGACATCCCAGACTGTTTGTTTAGACTAACTTCTAACAGGCTTATTAAACTGGTAGGTGGATGGGATTGTGGGGAGGGTTTGCCATTGACAGAACAAAGCAGAATTTTGACAAGACATTTATAAAAATCTCAATGTCATATGGCTAACATGGAAAGAAGTGAATGGGATGATAATACTGTAGAGTAGATTTGGAAATTGTTGAATAACCTAACCAAAGAGTGTTGAGTAATAGATCAATGTCAACATGGAAAAAAGAATGCTTTGGTAAAGCATTAAGTCCCAGGTCCTATTTTAGTCTACATTTTTATCAATGACTTAAAAGATAGTATAGTTGACACATTCATAAAATATATCTGGACATGACAGTAGATGGTGAAAACCTCATCCAAAAAGATTTCACCTGACTGGATAAATGGGTTGAAGATAAAATGAAATTTTAATAGGGACAAAATTAAAATCCTTTATTTGAGTAATTAAAAAGAAAATATAACTGCATAAATACAGGAGTAATTAGACATGACTACATAGTCCATGAGGATATTTCAAAGATTTCATGGCCTACATGTTCATTATGAGGTAACAGTGTAATGTGGCAGTAAACAATCCTAGGCTGCATTCACAAAAGTACAGTGTTGAGAACATAGTATGTGATTCCACTAAACTCTACCTTGAATAAATCACATTTGGGGTGATGTCTTCAGTTCTAGACAACACATTTTAGACAGCACTAAGTAGCTGACGAGATAACTCAGAAAAGTAAATGGACTCAGAATCTCCTTTACAAGAACTAATTAAGGACTAAGGGACATTTAGCCCACAGAAGAGAAGACTTGCAAGACATATCTCTCTGAAAATATCTAAAGAGTTATTTTAGGGCTTCTGAGTCTGCTCCAGCTGCATCTCCACCTGTTGTTGTCCTTGCCCCTCTTCCTCCTCCTCCAGCAGGACATCTGATCTATGCCCCACCCTTGCCTCTGCAGAAGTCCATCCTGCCTAGCAGCACCTCATGTGGGACTTTAAGAGGCTGCAAGGGGACCCCCTATAGGGGTCAGTGGAGCACCGTGGGAGAATAACATTATAGGGTGGAATGGGATCATTTTCGGGCACATTTAAACTTACAATAGAATTCACGGAAGAATACCCAAACAAGTCATCTACATTAAATGTTTTATCCAAATATTTATGCAGATGGTAGTATGTGCCTGAATATACTTCAAAATCGTTGGAGTCTGACCTGTAATGTTTCCTCCATTTTGAAATCCATACAGTCTGTATTGTATGAACCGAATACCAACATCCAGCAAATAGCCAGGCTGCTCAGCTATATCAATAGAACAAGTGAAAATATGAAAAGTGAGTTTCAAGTTTCAGCCAACAGTAGAGCAGAGCTGGGCTGATTGTTGATCCACAATAATACAAAGGAACAGTCTGGTCATAAGGGGAAAAAATCTGTCTGTTCCCTCCCTTCTTTTTCCATTAGTATCATTAGGTTTATTTTGTTGAAAACAAAACATTTGTTATACTGTTGCCAACATTTCTTGCTAAAGCTTTCTTTCCTTCCTCTCCTTCTGACACCTAAGAATACCTACTACAAAATTAAATGTATTGTACTTGAGTTACTTGTAAAAGAATTACTGATACTGAATTCCTCTTTGGTGGTACTTCATCTCTATTTTTAGTATAGTATCATACATTAAATATACTTTCCACTTAGCTTTTCAAATTACAGTAGTTATATAGGAGTACTGACTTACATAGCTTGATAACATGTTTCTATGCACACATGCACATTAAAAAAAAAAAGGATTTAGGGGATAATTAGTCCAGGCTGGTCTTAGGAGCATATGATTTTGAAGCACTCACTACCTACAAAATTTTCCCACTAAGAATGGAAAACTTGATTCCATGTAAAGTAATCCATTTATATATAGTCTGGGCTATTTCTGAGAGATAATAGGTTAATGACAGGAAGGAAAATATTATCAAATAAAAACATTGCTTTAAAAAAGAAAAACAAACCACACTCACTCACATTTTCAGGTATCAACTAGAGCTAAAACTGTGGTCTAGCAACTAGATATGTGTTGATTTTGAGGTAGGGAGGTAGAGAGACTCCCACTTTGGTTTTGACATTGGTGGAAAGGAAAGCCTATTATTGACTTTGAAGGAGCAAAGCTGTTCCTACAGTTTCCTTCATCTTTCTTCTCAGTTTAATAATTACCCAGGAAATGAATGAAGTACCTCTTGGCGAAAAAAAAAGATATTGCTTCTTTACCACATTTTCCCAATCCTGAGCTAAATACCAACAATAAGTATGTCTTAGTCCCTTAAGATTCACAAGAGCATCCCTATTTTTGGTTCAAAGCGCAGCACCTTTCAGGCTACAGTTGTTTGGACTTTTTGATAAATGATAACCTTGATTATGACAGTGTGAAACACATCTTATGTTCTGCTTATATCCATTGTCATCCTTTGTGCAGCTCAATCTGTCCAAGTAATTTTGACCAAGTAGTCCATGTAAAAGTATGCATTTTTCCAGAAATTGTAAATTAAAAGTAATGTTAACTTAAATACATATAAATACATATTTTATATATATATATATATGCATATATATTATACATATTATAAAAAAGGGATTTTATTTCTTCTAAAGATCAGAATTAGGAGCAATGGACTGAACTTTGACCTCATTTTTCCTGAGGGAGACAGGCTACATTTTCCTTTCTGGGTTCTATGGGTACTCCTTAGGGTTTGAGGTATTCCTCTTCTCTGTTAACCACCAGTGCCTAGTTCCCCAGTTCCATTTAACCAGTTAACATCAACTCAATTTTACAAATGAATCTTTTACTTCAAAGATATAGCAACAGTAGAAAGACAAACATTTGCTCCTAACATCTGGAGCACACTCTTCCCCAATACAATCTCAAACTCTGGGAAGACAGGACTCGGACTTAACACAATTTTTACGTAGCATTAATCTCACCAATTTAAAATATGAATGTGACATTATTATTGCCTCTTAATTCCCTAACTCAGCTCCTGATATTCTGGGTTCCAAAGCCATTCTTTATTCCTTGATCTTCTTGGGGCTCACTCTTTTGAACTTTCAGAACTTCCTAGTTCACTTCCCTTAAAATGAAAGAATAAAAAGTAAAGCACAGAACTTAGACCTGTTTTTGGAAGCCATATGTCAGCCTTGGAAAGGAAGGGCTCTTTCCTTATATGACTGTCTCTTTTCTCATTCCAAAATACTATTAGGCAGGAAAGTGTGGGACAATAAAAAGGAAGAGGCTCTCATTAGCTGCTGTGTTTTGAATGCCCCTCACTTCCAGGTATGCAACCATGTGGTTAGCATCATGTGGTTGGTAGAACAATCCCAATTACAAGATATCTACCCATGGTCCAAAGATCAGTGGAGCATTCTGTGCATATTTATATGGACTAGATTCTTGGCCAGTCTTCTACTACAGAAGAAAAAAAACACCTAGAAATTAGACCTGCCAAAAAAAAAAAAAAGCACGAGGGACTCCTTCAGCAGGTAGTGAAAATATTGCACCACGTTATTGATAAATAAACTAGATCATATGCAGAAGTGGGCAACTAGAATTGAGGAAAAGTCTTGATTCTATTTCAAGTGAGGGATGATTAAACAAAGTGGTATGGTTAGGTTTGGTGGAGGAGAGGAAAAGAGAGGAGAGAAAGAGAGAGCTCACATTTATTAAGTAATACATGGAGATAGGTGCATGGATGTGTGTGTGTGTGTTCCAGTCATTCTGTTAACATAGGAAAAATAAATATGAGCAAATAAGACTGTCTCTACCCTCAAGAAGCTTACATTCTAATTGAAATAACAGATGAAAAGAAGCTAGAAAGTAGAAGAGAAGATAAGGTTACTCTTGAGGAGATGGAAAGGAAATCAGAAGAACTTGAGTGAAGAGTAAAGTGAACCCTATGAAATGGTGGGACTAATGATTCACAAGTGTCTCTAAGGAAGGAAGGCTACTGTTCAGTAGGTGTGAAATAAATCCCAAGAGTTAGTCAAGAGGAAAAAAAGAGAAGACTCAAGGGGACATGAGAACTCTCTTCAAATAATTGAAAGGTTCTTTTGCTTGACCCAAGATAGCACCAGGAGCATAGTGTTATGAAGAACTCCCTCAGAATTAGAGCTTTCAGAAAGTGAAATGGGCTGCCCCCAAAAGTGTTAGTTTCCCTTTCATTGAAGGTCTCCAAAAAGAAAATGGCTAACAACTTGTTAAGTATTTTTAGTAAGGATTCTTTTCAGTTATGGGTTTGGACTATATAGCCACTGAGGTGTTTGTTCTATGTCAGTCACTGTTCTAAGCCCTGGGGATGCATTTGCAAGCAAACAAGATAACCCCTACCCTCTAGGAGTTTACATTCTGATGGTATAGCCTACAAATAAGGGAGATCTTGTAAAGAGCTAGAAGTGAATGCAAAAGAGTATACTGTTAAGAACGTGGTAAAGAAGGCAGGAGAAGAATTTAAGTTTGGCCAGTGCCCTTTGTGAAATGGTGGTCTGTACTAGGGACCCACAAATCACAAGAGTAAGCCTCAGGGTACAGACATTTCCAGGGTGGGAAGATGATCATGAAGTTGGTAGGTCTCCATTAGTAGAAGTCTTCAAGTTGAGTGTAGATGGTCACTTTCAGGGATTATGTAGGCAAGATTCCTATTTAGGTATAGTTTCTCCTAGGTGATCTCAAAGGTCCCTTCCAGGTCTGAGACTCTAATAGTCTAGAACTAAATCTACCTTATTAATGAGATACTGCTACTCTTCATAATGATTTTTTTTAAACCATGATATTCAATGTGACTATATTCCTGTGTATATAAATGAAAATATATTTTGTGAAACATTATATATTAATGATTGATTTCTGGTGCAGTTTCTTCCCTCTTCTGTCAATGAAAGAATTGGGAAAAGACGCTTTTTCATGACTCCTACCATCAAGCACTGAACTGTTTTAGACAGGGCAAGTTTTCTGTTTGACATGCTTCCTCATGGGTATCTAACACCTGGTTTGAGATGTAATCCAAAAGCTCTATCTTCTATGGGTTCAGGTGTGCGGTGTGTCTGACATTTTCTTGGCATATTATGCAAAGGAGTCAATTAAATTAGCTCTAATTTCAGTCAGCATACAGAGTGCCAGGGATTGGCTTTGGGGAAAACTGCACCTCATCAGAACCTAGAGACATGCAGGAAATTAAACAGCAAGTAGAACAATATTTAAGAAACTAAGACTAAAATAAGGTTTCCTTATTTATTGAGGGTTTTTTTTTGTTCTCATGATAGGAAAATACTCAAGAATGCATATGTTTCTTAATTTATAATTCACATTTTATACAGGTGGTTCCAAAGGGGGGGGTGGAGAACTATGTAAACCCAAAAATATCTCTGTGCAATTTCTCAAAAATGCCACTATTGAAAGTTAGTAGGAGATGATGAATGCATGGTGCCGGACACAATTAGAGTTTGTGAAATCAGCCGTACCTTTCTTCAGATGTTTGAACATATGTTTGAAAGCCCAGAGCATACTTCCATAGAATTGTACCCTATTGTATAACAATGTTTTGCCTTCATTTCAAAAGCATTTATATTATGAAGAAAATAAAATTCACATGTATTTAATTAATTGACATTAGATAATTTGATGTGTTGCCTTTTGAAATGCTTTCTAATGTCGTGCTAGATGGGTGTTTAAATTGTTAATAGCCCAATTGTATTTTTTAAAATATTTTGCAATTTTGAGAATTAAAATGTTAAACATCTGCTCATCACCACAGAGCTAGAAGGCAGGTGGCAATTGTGCCCTTTGTATGCATTTTCTAAACATACCCATTAAAATTCACTTTTCATTTTAACATATATAAAACACATTAATATCATACAAAATTAGTCATGTTTACCTATTTGATGTTTGTATATATGACCCTCCTTTTATATATACATATATGTATGTATATATGTGTATGTGATGTACATTTTAAATAACATACTATAACAAACCCAGGATCTATATTTATCCCACAACATTTGAAACAGCCTAGCAAAGTGCAAATACTTACAACAATAGCAAAATTGTCCTACTAAATTCTGACATAGGAAAATTGTATTACTTGGGGGAAAAAAATCTCAACCTAAGCCTTTCAAAATATAATACAGTGCAGAAAATGATGAATTTGCCATATAAATATACATCTATTATATCATTTTTATTTGATATTCCCTCAAGACAATTGGTAGATGAAATAACCTAATAATAGAACCAAAAGCCTGTAAGAGATTTCTTGACTCTATTTAATACATAAACTCAGAACAGTGTTGCTTAATTCTGTTCTTCAAAGTCTATTTAAAATTACTTCCATGGAGGCATCCAGAATTATCTTGTTCCATCAGATTTCTAGCACAAGATTTTTGCCTGAGATCCAGAGAAACATGGGAAGACTTATGTGAACTGATATAAAGTAAAGTAAGCACAGGAAAATAATTCCTATGATGCACGCAATGATGCAAATGGAAAGAATAACAAAAGCCGAATATCTTATAGTTAGAATCGCTAAGTTTGTCGCCAAAGAAAATCAAAGTGTATGTTGATTTGATTTAATTTGGAGAATTTTTATCAAGTTCTTCATAGACTCCTGCTTTTCATCCTCTACGATGGATGTTTCCACATGAGCTGCAATAATTTTCATGGTGGTACTTTTGCAAATACTCATCATTATCACTACCATACAGAATAATGACATGTTCCATGAGATAATGTTTCTTGTTGCTTTTGGATACTTGATCAGATTGATATTACTAAATACCTTATTTGTCTCTCAAAGGTGACCTGATGAGCCACCCTACTATTTAGCCACAAATTTCATATCTTCTGGTTTCTTTTACACTAAAATTGCCAAAATTGATACCATTGATTTCATCTAGTATTGTGTCAATTTTCCATCATTTAACAAGGATAGCATATTTAGACTACCAACAAATGCTTATAAACAATTTAAAACCACCTGATTCATAGCAACTTCTCATAATACTCTCAAAATGTAGCTAGAGTATTCTCAGCAAAATTTTAAATATGCAAAAAGTAGATAAATGAGTTGGTAGTTACTTATGTTGTCTCAGCCTTCCTCTTGTTAAGATACTTTGGGAATTATGAGTTAGGAGTTACTGGTTTTCTCTCAGTAAATACTTTAAAATACTTTGAGAATTAATCCCACACTGACCTAAAAACTGTCACCTTTGGCACAGACTTTGTGTGTATGTATTATCTAGTCAAGCTTCTTTTTCACTGACTTTATTTTCTTCAGTGTCATTTCTACTGCCACTATAAACACATCTGCAATTATGATGTTAGAATCTAAATGTCATAACTGCATTGTCCTTGATGATGAAAGGAATTTGATATGAGAAAAAGTTTCAGGTTTTTTCTATCTTTGTGTTTTGTCATTCTCCTCCCATTTTCATCCTCAAATGCTTCTGGAATAATGGCTTTAGTTGAGTCTCTTGAAAGGCTTTCTTTCAACTTGTTTCTCTCTCCATTGTTTAACACTTTTATGAAATGATACTGCCAATCATCCTACATCAATATTCTCTGAAATATTTTAAAAGTGAATTTATATTCTAAAAAGAGAAGCAGGGGAATGTTATAAGGACAAGGGTATTTCATGAAGATTAATCTAGTCTAGTATGTATTGGAGGGAAGAAAGACTGGATACAGAGAGTATTGTTAATGGCTATTGGAGTAGTCTATATATGGGAAGATTGTCATTGAATGACTGAATCTATACAGTAATCGATAGATTAATGGCAACTCAGAAAAAGGTTTCTATTTTAATACTCTTGTCCTTGGATCCATTTCAATTAAAATATTAACAGTGCTACAAATGAGTTCAATTTTTTAATTTTGTAGACCAAGTGTGTCAAACATACAACCCACAGGTCACCAGGCAGCCTACAACATTCCCCAGTGCAGCCCAAACAAGATGGAAGGTAAAATTGGGAAATATTTAGCAAAATAAGTAAAAAATATAATAAAATATTGATAATGTTAAAACATGGTTTTCTAAGACAATATGCAACCCTCAGTGATCTTTGTGAATAGTTTATTAGCTCCCATTTCCATTTGACTATGACACCACTATTTTAGATATTGTGGTATTGCATGATATGCAGACATGTAGTATCACTAGAAGCAATGGGGTACAAGGATATGAGCCCCTTATTTACAGAAAGAGATGTTGGATTCAATTCCTCCTATATAAAATGTGACTTTTGTGAATTTTGACAAGTAATTTAACTACCCTAGGCCTCAGCTGCCCCATCTGAAAAATGAGGAGTTTGGATTAAATGGTCTCTAAATGTGTACCTTGCCAAGAACTGAAGAGGAACTGCCATTGTGGGAAGGGAAAAGGAATGATGAGATGTGAGAGAAACTGCAAGGATGGACCAGATTTGGTGACTTAATTGGATATTAAGTTGAAGTGAGCACAAAGCTATTCTGAGTTTTCACATATGTTTAGCTGGGAGAATAGTGATATTGTAAAAAGAAATAGGAAAATGAAGAAGGAACAGCCAGTGTTAGCAAGAAGGTGAAAAATTACATTTTAGACACATTGAATTAGAAAGTGAACTCTATGAGGGTAAAAATTTTGTCTTATCCAAAGTATATCTTCCACTACCCTCCTTACCAATTTTTTGTTCTATATATGTTGGATATATATATTAGATATTAGATTGTATACTTATAATTATCATACACTTATTAGATACTTAACAGTTTTTGATCTAGCTGAGTTGATGAGACATTCAAGTGATGACCACAAATCTCCCTTTGACATCTAAGTATTTCTACTTGAATGTCCCATCAGATCAATTAGATTATAAACAAGTTATTAAATAGTATTTATTAACCATTAAGTATAATACTATATTAAACAAGTACGTATTTACAAGTATATACATATAAGCATACCCACATACATATATACTTTTTTTTTTACGTGAACTCTGTGGTCCTGAACTTTTTCAGGCGCAAAAGGAAGAGCTGAATTAGATCACCTCTAAAGTCATGTCCAGAGCTAAATTTTTCCAGGCAAAGAGAAATTTGGCACTTTTCCATTGCTGTGCATCATCAAAGAGAAAATATAATGAACATCAAAGAAACTTCATTATCTTTCCCTCCTCACTGAGAGCTGCTACGGGAAGAAAGAAATACCCAGGGCTCACCAACTGCTGGCAAAAGAGAGCAGTAGATATCAACATCTGCAGCCACTTCCTTCTGGGAGTGACCAGGAAATCTTCCTGTAAGACTGTAGTTGGAAATAAGGAGAAGTGGAAGAAGATGGGAAGACAAGACTAGTAGAAGGAAAAGAAGACATATGGAGGGTCACAGTCAGAGGAATGCTCACATTAAGAACTGTCAATGAGTCTGAAGATTTACATTGGGAAATTCCATGACTATTGGTATAGATTTCTAGGTTCTTTTCCTACTTTGTATAGCTAGGGGGCACAATGAGCCTGGAATCAGGAAGACCCGAGCACTAATTTTACCTCAAATTGCTATTGCTGTTTGTCCTTTGTTCCCTGGAAGAGGACATCAGGGAGGAGAAGCCATGACTTGCAAGTGAATTGGATTAAAGGGAGGGAGGGCTGTGCAAAGTCACCAGCCTCACTTTCTCTTCCAGAGTCATCTGGGTCTAGTGGCCAGATATAGATCAGGAGCTGGAGATGGCCCAGGATGAGTGGAGAACCTCTTTTCAAGTTAAAGTCTTTAACAGGTGTCACGTTAACTAAGTCAATGCCCATTCAGTCATTAAGGCTTAATAAGAAATGAGGTGGAGAATGGCCTCCTTACCTAGTTTAAAAAAATCTAACTGGGAGGGGAAGACTATCAGGGTTTTTGGCCTAAACAAAAACACTTGCTATTGACATTCATTCAGAGCCAAACAAGGCCCAAACAATGACCAAGCAGGGATTGGCCAGGGACCTGTTGTTGGCCAGTCAAAAGACAGCCTGTGTGATTTGGGATTAAACTGGTCTTTAAGAGAAAAAAAAAGTTTCAGAGATTAAAATTTACAAAGAAGAGGAATGGAAGAAGGGAGGAAGGGAGGAAAGATGGAAGACTAGCTATGTAACCCTGGACAAGTCACTTAACCACTGTCTGACTCAGTTTTCTCATCTGTGAAATGGGAATAATAATAGCACCTACCTCCTAAGATTGTTGTGAGGACCGAATGGGATATTTGTAAAATGCTGAGCACAGTGCCTAGGCACTATATAAAAGCATTCCTTTCCCTTCCCTTATTTCCCCTCCTTTAATAAAACTCTTTATATTATTGCTAATCCTATTTATTAACTCGTATCTTCAATAGAAATTAAATCTTAAAATTAAGTCAATGTTATGATTAGTTGAAGTTTTACTACAGTTATAGTAAGAACCATTCTAATTCCTATACATAAGTAGTCAGTGACTTCAGCGCAGTAAATTTGTAAAATTATCAGATCAACATCTATCTTGTAGATCAAATATTTGTAGCAAGAAATTATAGGTGCATAAGAATAATTGGTAAAATGTAAATCATGAGCCCTATAGTGTAGCAGATGGAGAACTGGCCTCATTGTCAAGAAGACTTAAGTTTAATTTCAACCTGTGACTCAAAATAGCTGAGTGACCTTGGACAAGTCATTTACCCTTTCAATGCTCCAGTCAGCTTTCTGAGAAGAGAAGGTAGGGATTTGCATTGGTCAATGGATTTCTTCACAAGGAATTCTCTATACTGATGAAATGAAAAGTCCAGTCAAAATAAATAAATTGTAACCATAATTTTCCATAAAGATAAAAAAACAATTATTCCTCAATATATTTAAAATTTGAGAAATGAAGTACCCATCAGAAATATAAGCAAATAAACTAAGTGAATTGAAACATTTTAATGAGAGAAAATTATAGCAATTTATTTTATTTCTATGGAAACATTATGTTTTAAAGACTAATTTAGAAATCACCAGCAGTGAATGATAATTGGAAAATGGAGATATTAGAAATGAAAGGTGCCTTTATTTTTAATGGCATATTCTAAAAAAAAAGAAAATAGCTTTAAGTGGTGACATCTTTCAAAATCAAAGCCACACATCTCAGAAGCATATCCCTCCAAGTAATATTTATATTCCTTCAAAGACACATTAACAAATAACTCTATCCATCTAAGTTCCTTTTGATCACATCTAGTATATGATTTAAATTTACTTAATTCAAATGATGAGCAATGGCTAAATTTTATATTCCCAATATTTCCTCCCTTAAGAGATCAATTTTCAATTCCCATCAAATAAATGTGAAGTGAAAAAGAAAAGTACACATAACATTTTTCTATGATGATAACTTCATCTAGCTTATTTTCTCTTCTGACTATATTTAAAGCAAATCAATAATCATCATCAAATCTTGCATCATAATTTCATTTTGGAATTATTGTAAGTAAAAATTAAAATTCAGTTTTTTCTAATACCCTCCCATAGTAATTTGCTTTGTTTATGTGGGTTATTTCATAAGCAATTTGTTTCCAGATTGTTTCAAAGTTGGCCCTCTTATTTAACAATATATTTTTAAAGGAAACTCATGGGGAGGATTTGTTTTCTTTAGGAACATGTTCTGATGTTATTTTTAGTATGTATTATCAGATTTTGCAGTTCTATATGGCCATTAAATAAGAAAATGTAAGATTAATGTTGTTTTTAAAGGTGCTTTAAAAGTGATAGATGTGCAGATCTACCATTTGCTGATTTCATAAGAGAAATATGTCTGATATATTATATTTCTAAATATTAGTGCTGATTAGATCAGGTCAGATATCTACCACATTGACTTCACATGTCAACCAGTTCAGAATCTCTCCATCTGGTGTCTCCAGTCCATACCAGCATTCTGTGATGTGACCCCAGAGTTAAGATAATCAGAGTATCACTGAGTTGAAAGGTTCAATCATCTCTGAAAAAGAATCCTTCTATCACATGTTGACAAGTGAGTTCCCTATACTGATTGATAAGGAACTGAGCACCTGCTAATCAGACAGAGCAACTATCAAGGATTTTTTTTTTATTCATCTAGAACTTAAATCCGTCTTTTCTGAAACTTTTACTTGTGGATCCTAATGTTATCTTCTAGAGACAATCAGAAAATGTCTAGTCCTTCTTCCAAATGACATCCTTACAAATACATATTTCAAGATAGACATTGAGCTACTGTCACCTCAAGTCTTCACCATACTAAATGTCCCCAGCTCTTTTGATTGGTTCTTATTTGTAATTTTCCCCAAAACCTTTCATCGACCTTCCCACTTTCCATTTCTCATTCCCCATTTCCATTCTCAGATCTATAATAAACCTCCTAAGGTTCATTAGAATCTTAATGACACTCTAAGCATTGACCAGTCATGTCTCTATATTTGGGATCAGAGAATTTTAAAGATGGAAGGAATTTTAAAATCATATTGGAAATCTGTCATCAATGAAGACTTAATTGGGGCTTATAGAGTTAAATGATTTATGTCCTAGCTCCTATAGATAGTGAGTATTAGAGCTATGAGTTGAATCCAGTTCTTTGACCCCAGGGTTCTTTCCAATAATTTGTGCTGCCTTCCCTGCAAATAACAATTGAAATACAATCTCTAGACAATGGATTCTCTGCATAACTTTCTCAGAAGCCTTATTATTTACACACACACACACACACACACACACACACACACACACACCCCTATGATAGTTTCTAATGACTTGCTATCTGAATTTCTTTGTCTTGGAAATTTAAATGATGAGTATCATACATAGGTCAAGTTCCCAACTACATCACTTCAGCACCTCCTATGAATTATTTTTTCTAAGCATAGAATTAAACTGGGTTAAGGATTTTTGAGTCTAGATTAATAGATTTTAAATCCACTATCCTGTACCTTAAGTAAGACATAGAGCACAATGTTCCATTCTGGATGTCACATTTTAGGAGTGACATTAATAAGCCAGAGAGCATGTAGAAGAAAGTGACCAGGATTTTGAAGGACCTCTTGGTAAGCATCACATACATGAGGGTCAGTTGAAAGAACTAGGGGTGTTTTTTTTTTCTGAAGAAGATTTAGGGAAGATATTGTAGATTTTTTATGTATTTGAAAGGCTGCCATGTGGAAGATTTGTGCTGCTAGTATGTAGAGGACAATAGATACAAGTTACACAGAAGCAGATTTAATCTCAATCTAAGAGGGAAAAAAAGCTCCCTAACAATTAGAGCTACCCTAGAGTAAACAAGATTACCTCGGATGATAGTGTGTGTTGGTTTGGTTTTTTTTTTTTATGAGAACTCTCTAAGCAGAGTCTATATGATCCCTTGGGCATGTTGTAAAGGAATAGTTTCAAACTCAAACAGAATCTAGAGACCACTAAACCATACAAAAAGATTCCTGTAAATTGAATATTGACTTAGAAAACCACATATTAACATTATCTATGTTCCATTTTTATTAATTTAAAATGTTTCTCAGTTGCTCATTCCGATTCCTGCAGGTGGACAACAAATTTGATACCTCTGTTCTAGCGAGCATTCTTTGTCAAATACTAATAAGACTCAATGACTACAAGGTCCATTTCTCTCACTGATTTTGTAACTGAAAGCACTGTCTAAAGTCTATGAATAAAGTTCATTATTATTATATAAGATGAATATCCACTTGCAAAAGGCTATCATTCAAATTCCATATGTTTGCTTAAAACTTATTTTGAAAATCATCTCCCAAGATTTAGACAATGGTGAAAGAGAAACAATTTAAGATTTTTTTTAGTTACTCTGTGGTTTGGCTGTTTAGTGTTCCATTAAGTGTATCTTTTAGATAAGTACCACATCTATTTTTTTTTTGTGAACTGATAGAATTTTTTTTTTCAACTTAATAGGGCTATTTAAGCCTCTTACATTCCAGGTCATTAATTTTAATGGTTTAGGCATTGTTATATGGCACTCTCAGGAGGGAAAGGTACACACTGATAATTCTACTCCTATGCAAGAAATGTCTTCATCAAAGTCACAACATTTCTTTGGTTTTAGAAACATTTAGTTTCTAAGTCTCTGTTACCATTTTATTTAAAGCCCCATTAGCCTCAACACATTGAACATTAACTCACCATTTTGCCCTATATATGATCCATTTAGAAAAGTAGAAAAGCTCATAAAAATACCTTACTTGTATTTATGTGTCTTCTGTCACTTTGTAAAACCATAGAAAATGTGTCTAATTACTCTATAATGGAATGAAAGAGAAATAAAAAAAGGTAAAATAAGAATCAACTGACTAGTTTTTATTTCACAACCTAAGTCAATTTAAACCTTGGCAATAGTTTTCTGTGAATAAAGATGCCTTCTTTACTTTATTGTAAGTGAGACAAACATCATAACTAACAAAAGAAAATATTGACAGGGTCTAAACCAGGAGTGGGGAATCTGTGGCCTCAAGGCCACATGTGGCCTTCTAGGTCCTTGGGTGTGGCCTTTTGACTAAGTCCAAGTTTTACAGAGCAAATTCTTTTATTAAAGGGATTGGTTCTGTGAAGTTTGAATTCAATCAAAGGGCCACACTTGAGGATCGAAAAGGCCACAGGTTCCCCATCTCTAGCCTAAACCCATGTTCTCATCTCTGAATGTCACTACCCTTTGAACCTCTATCAGATTGCTATATAGTAGGTGTTTAATAAATTCTTGTTCAATTCAATACTGTTCCTTAAATTTAGCAGATGTCTTATTCTTCTTGCCACCTCCCAGCAACCCCCCCAAAAAAAATCTTTTGCCTTTCAATTCCCCTAAGTCAGCTCCAATTTTTCCAGCACTCCTGAATAGCAAGTAGGTTCTTTGGCCCTCCACAGGTCCAGTTAAAACTGGAGCCTCCTAAATTTTGGCTTTACACCCAAAGTGAAATGTGGAATATTTATTAAAGGTTCATAGGAATACTACAAAGATGATCAAAGGACTGAAAATAATGCCCATCTGTGGGAGAAGGGAAAAAAAGTAAAAGGAACTAGAATTGTTCTGCAAAGAGAAAGTAGGAGAAACTGCCATTGAAGAGATAATAGTAACAGAAACCTCCAGTTTTGTACATGAAAGGTGTTGGCACCATGCTAACAGAGGGGAAAGTATGAAAGCACTCACAGTTACCAACAAGTCTTCTAAGGGGGATGGTCACTGTAACAGGGCTAGATCTAAGAAAAAGTGTGAATAGGCTGAACCTACTTTTATCTACAGTGTATTCCTAGAAACCACATTATGAGATAGATTTTTATAAAGCTGATGGTATTTTCCCATAGGCTCAAAAATCTAATTGACAGTTCTATTCCTGATCATAAATAGTGTCAAATAAACCACAGTTATGAGCAACAATATGCCATGCCATTAAGACAGAAATACAATGCCCATAAACATGTATATTTAAAACAATAAAATCATAATCTAAGCTGAATAAAGTGGGCCTAAATGTATTACTCACTTTGATTATTTAGGGGTCCTAAATGTACACATTACATATAAAAATACAACTTAATTTTATGATAAATGTAACCAAAATGAATATGCTAGTTATAATAGTCTTAATTGAAAGTTGATTATCTATGGGGGGAGGGAGGTAGGTGTTTTGTTTTCTTTTGCTTTTTGCTTTTTCAGACTGTAGAAGGGCTTTCAGGTATGATTTTCACTAATCAGTTCTTTTAAAACATACATATACACAAACACACAAGTGTGTGCACTTACAGCCATCCAAGATCATTTAAAATGATATTTCCTTGTTTTCATGAAACTATTTCTGTAGCGGTCATTTAAAAGTATCCCATTGGTCTGAGAGTTACATTCAAAGTATTACCTAAGTGCTCAATAAGTGTCTCTTGCTGTTGGTGATAAGAAGGCTATTTTTAAAAGTAAGATTTGGCCCATCATTTTTTTCTATCACCCCTTCCTACCTTCTCAAAATACTATAGAGAACAATTATTTAATATCAGGAAAAATAAAGGTCATTAGGAAACAAATATTGAAAATCATTCCTCATGCTTCATTGCCACAGGACCTATTTGGAGTTTTGCTGACAACTATCTAAGAATTTCATTTCAGTGAAAAGATCAAAACCAAACCAAACAATACCAAAAAAAAAAAACTTTTCAAGTTATTAGCATTAGACCTTTATTTATTTTTTTTAGAGGCAATGTGGGTTAAATGACTTGGCCAGGATCACACACTTAGGTAGTAAGTATCTGAGGCTGGATTTGATCTCAGGTCCTCCTGACTCCAGGCCTGGTGCTCTATCCACTGCACTGCCTAACTGCCCCTAGTATTAGACCATTTTTTTCCTTAACGTCTCTCAGAGAATTGCTGAGACAGGTATAAAATAAGAGTCTTCCTGCAAATGTGTTATAATCTTCATCTTTTGGGGGTTTAAATACTGAATGGACATGGATTTGGTTATGGGTGTTAATTAATGGCCTCTCAGGAGCAGAAAGGAACAAAAATGAGTTAGAATTATTTCCAGCCTGAGATTTTGATTGTATGTCTTTTATCTCACCAATCCACATATTTTCCCATTTCCCTCCCAGCTTACCCTGCTAGATCATACATTTTTAGCTATAAGGGACCTAAGAGGTCATCTAGCCAGCAAACTCATTTTAAAAATAAGAAAACTGAGGCCTAGAGAAAGCAATAGATATATACCCCATTCCCAGGCAAGTAATGGTGAAGGAGAACAAAGGAACCAGTATTTATTAAGTGCCTATTATATGTTAGGTTCTGGGTTGGGTGCTTTACAAATATTATCTCATTTGTAGTAGAAATATAATACTATATACTCAGTAATACTTTGATAAATTTGAAGTATCACAAGTACACGCTCATTTTAAGAATAAGATATTTTCTTCTTTCTGTCATACCTGTCCATTCTCCCATAATCCTATCCTTACAGATTTATCCCATAAAGAGAAGCAAAAACACTAGATTCTACTGTAAGACAAACCTTTCCAGTCCCCATTCTCCCATGAAAAAGTTTCATAACTACTTACACTTCTCTCAGCCTCATTTTCCTCATCTGTCAAATTAGAGGGTTTAAGCTAGATAAGGGGTTTTTAACTTGGGGTCTGTCATTTTTAATTGCTAATTGTATTTCAATATAATTGATGAACTTTTTATTCTACATATTTTATTTCATTCATTTAAAAAATTCTGAAGTACGGTAAGTACATAGGCTTCACTAAACCACCCCAGGGGGTCTCTGATACAAATAAGGTTAAGAACTCCTAGACTCAATGATCTCCGTGTTCCCTTTCAGACTGAAAAACACATAATATAGCAAAATTAAAATATAAAAATATAGTAATGCATGTAAAATAAGAGTACATGACTTTGCCTCCTCTGTATTGTCTATAGTTTTAGACAATTTTAACAGACAGGCACTATACTGTCATTCTACTTTACATTTTGAACTGTGCCTAGCATAGCCCTGTGCATGTATTAGACATGGCTGACTGAACAAGGTAAGGTGGAGGTGAAATTTAATCATGGGCTTCCAGCATATTAGACTCCTATGAAGAGTATGGTGACAGTTTATCTCAATGTTCAATGAGAAAAGAAAAGAGGTACCCGGTTTATATTGCAAAATGAGGTATTTAGGTTTGATAATTTTCCTGAAGGTGAGTTGCTAATAATTGGAATGTTATCAAGGGAAATTGCAAAATCTCATTATTTCAAGGGCTATACAAGGTAGAGTTTCTCCTTGACTTAGAATAGTATAAGAGTGGTCCTGCCAGAAAGCAGGACTACAGGAGCTCTTAAAATCCTTTCACCTGTATGATTTTGTATGTTGATGACCTAAAAGAGAGCAAATAAGTACATATTCCCAATGGATCTGTGTTCTCATTGTGGTGAGTATTCCCATAACAGGCTCTGAAAAATATGCACCATTTGGAGTCTGAAGACCTGAATTGTTGACAACCTAAGTAATGATAACAATAATGCATTTTATACAGTGTTTTGTATTTGCAAAGCAAGTTACAAGTATGCCTTATTTGATACTTATAATGACACTCAGGTATAAGGTAGAAGTGTTATTTTGCCCATTTTTCAGATGCAGAAAATTGGGACCCAGAGAATTTTAAGAGACTTGTTCAGGATAACACAGTTGTCAAATAGTGGAGTCAGGACTCAAAGCCAATCTTTTACTGTACTGATTTACCTTATATAAACCCTAGAAGCTCCTGCATTAGAGATATGTAGGAACAGGAGGCAGATTCTTAGAGAACGAAAGTCCCTACAGTTTTAGGAAAATGAATCTGCATGAATCTTTTTTTTTAATGAAAGAAAGAAAGAAAGAAAGAAAGAAAGAAAGAAAGAGAAAGAAAGAGAAAGAAAGAGAAAGAAATCTCGTCCCAACATCTTACTCTGACAAGGCTACCCAGGTTTATTTTAGGAATATGGTTTAAACGAAGGGGATGACTAAGGACATGGACAAGGCAGGGACAAATATCTGTCAGGGATGTATGACTTTATAGCTTTCAATGCATTTTCTTTGCTTTTAAAGTAGATGGTACAAGTATTATCACCACTTTATAGTTAGGAAAACTGAGGCTCAGACAAATTTGGACCCAAAGCTAAGTCTTCTGACTTTAAGCCTAGGACTTTTTACCACCATACCATTTTTTTTTAGTATAACCTTCAATAAAATATTTGATGTCTCTAATTTGAAAAAATCCAGATCAATCCCTTTGATTTGCATCAAAGCAAAGATTCCTTTCTTAAAAGACTTCTCAGAGTTTTTACCTACTCTCTTTCTTTTTTTCAAATCACTATACATTATCTTTTTAGAGGCAGCTGGCAAAGTATATATGATGGCCTGATGTTAAAAAGGCCGGGGTTCAAGTCCTTATTCTGACATATATTGGCTTTTTAAAACCAGGCAAATCATTTAGCTTCCTAAGTCTACAAATTGCTCTCTAGGCCTATAAATTGTAAAGCAGATGATAATCTGAATTGATAGAGGAAGTTTCTTTTCTTTTTTTATTTATTTATCTTTTTGGCTAGGCAATGGGGTTAAGTGACTTGCCCAGGGTCACACAGCTAGTAAGTGCTATGTGTCTGAAGTCAGGTTTGAACTCAGGTACTCCTGAATCCAGGCCCAGTGCTCTATCCACTGTCCCACCTAGCTGCCCCCTAGGAAGTTTCTTAAACCACTGAAATAAGAGTTCTGGTTTTCTATGTATGTATATATCATTTTTATAAAGAAAGTAAGGGCACAGGGACATAGTTTTGAGGTCCATAGTAAAACCTTAGTTTATTCAGTGGTCACAAAGAATAGTCTAAGGAGTCCCTAATTTCATGATTATGCTATATTTTAATTTCTAATTTGGTAATATCAATAAATATAATCTATGTAAACAAAAGCTCTTGGGGGCAAGGGTAATCTCAGTTTTTAAGAGTGTAAAGAACTCCTGAGACCAAAATGTTTAAGAACTGCTCCACAGGCTCTATCCTATTAGCAGTATAGAAAGAAATATATAGAAACATGAATTGTCAAACAGGAACATGGACTTTTTAAAAATATGTAGTCTTTATGCCTTACCAAACAATGCATTTAGTTTTCCCAGGTTCCCTCTACTTTTCTTGATACTGCCTTCCCCCACAGCCTCCATGCTGTATGTGTTGCAGTATATTTCCAATAAGAATCACATTTCCTGGCCCTTTTCAGACCTGTCAAACATTTTTTATGACCCCAATTCCAGTCATCACCACCATAAGTAAGTTATATCGTTCGAAGCTGGCCATGTCATTTTGTAAAGAAGCATTTTATTAGTCTCAGAGATCAAATGAAATTGAAGAAAAAAAAATCTATTCAGTCACCTTGGATATGTAAGTAGTTCATGGTAGATCTAAAACAAAAAGGACAAATGTCAAGTTTTAAATCACCTAATCTAAAGAAGTCACTGAGGCAAACTGCAGTGAAATGAGGATATATGCTGCTCCTGTCTACCTCTTGTATTAAAAAAAAAAACCCAAACTCTTAGAATTCTAGTTACATAGCCCTGTTTCTTACCTTATTTCCCACCTCAATCGCCCTGTAGTTATTAAAGGCAGTCTTCATTGCTCCCCAAACTATATAGCTGGACATTAATGTGAACCTTAACTATTGTTGTTATTGCCATAAAATGTCTGACACTAAAGCTTTGAGCCATTTCCTCAGGTATTTTAAATTTTGAGTTTGATGTTATATCTCCTTTTTTACATTGGAAATTGCTAAAGAAAAAAAAAACTCATAGTTTCTACTGTGGTTCCAGTCAGGTCAAGTCATAACCATTTCTTAGGCTCCTATAGTGTATGAGTTACTTTAATGGCTTTGAGGATGGATTAAAAAAAAAAAGAAGAAAGATTTTTTTTCTATCCTTAAAGAGCTTACATTGTAGTGGAGCTCATTAATTCAAGATTCTGTGAAAGAAAATGTTATTTTTATTATTGTTAATGAAGAATTTTCTTTATGCTTCCTGGAGTGTGGTTAGAGAAAAGAAATAGAAGAGAATAAAATTTAGAGAAAATCCAGATCCCATGAATGAGGTTCCCAAACATGTAAAAATAAAAGCAAAATTTTAGAAAGAGTGAAGAAGTATAGAGGAACATAAGTTTAAACTCTGGTTGGACATTTTAG
The DNA here is from genome assembly GCF_003287225.1 of Phascolarctos cinereus. NCBI lineage: Eukaryota > Metazoa > Chordata > Mammalia > Diprotodontia > Phascolarctidae > Phascolarctos > Phascolarctos cinereus. The sequence continues at coordinate 206,567,423 of NW_027555958.1, forward strand.
AGGCTAAAATGAACTTTTGTTGCATATACATGCAGAAAATTATACTATGGTTCAGTCATTTGTTTCATATCCAACCTTCAGTCAGGACTCTTCTTAAATTGACTCAGATTATAGATGTCTGGCTCCAAAGATGGCTATATTATAACTGCTCCTAGTAATATTTGCACTCTTGAAAAATTCTTACTTTCTTATAAAATTTCAATGCTGCTTTAAGATATAAGATATAAATCTGAAGCAGAAGGAGCCAATTTCAGTAAGAAAAAAATAAGCACTTTTTAAACCCTATTGGTGAGGAAATTTGGGCTTTTTTTGTTTTATTTCTTATCTTTTCTTGTTTGTGGAAATATTTAGCGGGTTTTTTTTTTATTTGTGTAAGTCCAATATGCTTTCAGAGAATGTCTGATAAGATGGTATACTTACTAGTGCTCTAAATTCTGTCTAATTCACTTTGTTTTTCTTTCTTATACTCTTTAAAGTATGATTGACATTTTATCCCACCTCAAAAGAAGCTTGAAATGGATGATTAGCTAGCATATCTTTCTATCAATTCTTTTAAAATTTCCAGGGAGCAATATGTAACCTTTTTTACTCTCTTACTACAGAAAGAAACAAGTCAGATTCAAAAGTTGTATATGAATTAAGTTCATATGTGTTATCTTTCCCCAAAAAATTAACCCTCTTTTGAACCTCTCCATTTCTATAAAGGGCACAACCATGTTCTGAGTTATTCTGGCCTGCTCACTCTCCCTCACATCATCTAGCCAAACAGTTACCACATATATTAATATCTCTACCCCACAGCATCTTTTACCAATGTCCACTTCTCTCTGTTCATTGAGGTATCACAACGGATCAGGCCTTCATAACAGTCTCATCTAAATTGCTGTAATAGTCTCCCAATAGTTCTCCTTGCCTCAGGTTTCTTCCCTTTCCAGTCCAACCTCCATGCAAAGTGATTTCCTAAAACTTTAGGTCTAACCATGACACTACTCAATAAGCTAAATGGCTCCCTTATGAGTAAATATAACCTCTCCTGTTTAGCTTTTAGAACTCTTTAAAACCTAACCTACTTTTCCTACCATATTATACGTTACTGTACTTCCTGTACATTGTAGTCCAGCCAGCCTGGCCTTCTTGCTAATCATCACACACAGCATTTACATTTCCCATCTTTGTACATTTGTACCGACTACTGTCACCCATAGTAGAATTGTATTCCTTCATTTTCAACTCTTATAATCTCGTTTTCTTCAAAATTCAGCTCAAGAACTATTCTTTCCATGAAATCTTTCTTGATTTCCTCCTCTCCTCCAACTAAAGCTGAATCCCTTCTAGTTCTAAAATTCTGTAATCTAAAATTCAATTTGCCATATTTTCCTATTTTAATTAAATCAACATGCAAATGCCTTTGGAATACATTTTTTAATGCTTAGAAGGAACTTGTAGTTTTCCATTGCCTTTGACAACTCTTCACTCTAGAAGAATCTGCTATAAAACCTGGAGTTTCCACATGTGTGAATTGTGACTTAGAGAGGAATTTTGCCTTTTCTTCAAAAACAGGATGGGGAAATGATCCTATTAAGTAAATAAGATATTATCTCTTAGTGCTTTTCACTGAATGAGTAATAACCGCATTCAATATGTGCCTGACTTTCAAGGTTAGAAGTTAAAAGATATTCAGTAAATTAAGTATTGTCCTAATGTGATGGTGAACAATGATTTCAAAATAAATGTTAGTTACAGACTTTTGTAAATGGCTTTGAATATAAATGAAGGCAAGTGGGGTATCATTTTTAAACCAAATTCTGTAGAAAAGAAAGTCTCTAAATCCAAATGACCATCAGCAGATAAAGATTCAGTCCTGCAGTGTGAATGCTGGACCAGGAGCAAAAGGCAAATTCTATTTCTTTGTTAGTTTTTTAGTGTCACTCTTGGGGGTTTTGCTACCCATCCTTCAAGTGATTTCAAGGGCCAGTCTCCCAGAAGAAAAAAAAAACAATGCAAAGTTCATGGAGTCAGATACTTTCTTGTGTAATAAAGCTGGTGTATAGAAATATAACTTTCAAAAGAACTAGAGTTCTAAGTGGAATTCTGGAAGAGTGAAGATTTTTTACCTACTTGTACCTGAGTGGTATCCCGAAGTGTGATCTTTCAAAAAAGAAAGAAAAAAAAAACGATGAGAGGTACAAGTTTCCTTTCTTTTTTATATTTCTCTAGCCTCCTTGAAAGACTTTGTTTTTGTTAGGGAATAAAAGCAACTAATTTCTTAAAAATCACTCTTTTGATTTTAAAAATCATATAATCCAGGATAATGGTGAAAATATAGTTTGAGAAATAAATGATGCGCTGTTGCTTGAAAAGCCATAGTATATTTGTTGAAGAATATTTATGTACCACTGCCATTTGAATCAACCCATATGAAATCACCTGGTAAGAAAATACTTCATTTCATTCTGGTCAAGAATTTTACAGGTCAGTACCATATAGAAGTTTGATGAGGCATTGCATCACATTCACACTACAATGCTTTCCATTTCAAGGATGGTTTCTTGCAGATGTACATGGTCAGCCCTCAATTAACCATATGAATAGGTGGAAGCCGTGATGTAAATAATCCACATGTTATTCATATTTCACAGAATCCTGTTCCCATGCCTTATCATGGTGTGATGGTGACCTTGGATTTTCATAAATACTACCAGTGAAGTGCAAGCCTCTCCCATGCTGTCTCAGCAAGAAGACTATGTCTTCTTTCTGAAGACCAAATTTGATAAGTTCAGAGGGGCTTCTCACTAGCACACTGGTTATGTAGTGCTCTGTCATGTATAACCTTATTCTGCTTCAGAAGTAATGATGACAAAGTGGCAGAGGGTACCCGAAATTGCCCAATTTTATATAGAAACACTGACTTCATAGTTGGTACTCTAAATTTGAGATCCTGCCCAATGATTAATGAATGAACTTGATCATTATTTATATCCAACTCTACATTCTCTCTATAAATGGATCTAGAAGACAAGAGGAAGTTTCACCTAGATGGAAAGATGGCTTGCAGTTCTGTTTTGGGGAAATGAAAAAAGATTTGGAAGGGGAGACAAAGCCAAGACAAAAAAAAATTCATGAAATATTTGCAGAGTTCACAATAAATATTTTTAAAGGTCAACATGGACATAATTGTAGTTCATGTGCCAATATCTGTTACAGATGATGAAGAAGTAGAGAAGACCCTTTGAGTTAAATCAACATCTGCTCTGATGCTTGTTGACTTCAATGAAAAGAGAGTGATAGGTTAGGACAGTGACAAATAGGTTAGAAAATTATGGAAAAGGAATAATGAGTGAGAGAAGCTAGAGGCATGTAAACTACTAAGAAGCCTCATACCTTGCATTACTCTTGTTCAGACCTACCCCAGGATAATTGAAAGTTTAATCTCATAAGGAAATGATACACATAAATCAAATAAAATCATTTAATATCACTGAGAAGATACTCAGGTAGGATACAGCACTGTATGAGGTAGACATAGACCCTCTTATTTCTATGTGGAAATGAGTCTGGTGAGGTGGAGCCAAGATAGCCAAGTACAGGCAGGGACTCGCCTGAGCTCTCCCTCAAGCCCCTCCAAATACCTTTAAATAATGACTCTAAACAAATTCTAGAGCAGTAGCACCCAGAAAAAGATGGAATGAAACAAATTTCTAGCCCAAGAAAACCTGGAAGGTTGGCAGGAAAGGTCTGTTGCACCAGGGTGAGAGAGGAGTACATCTAGAGCAGGCTAAGCCAGCACAGACCTGCCCCAGCAAACCAAGAGCTGCAACAGTGGCAGCATTGGCAATTTCCAGACCTCTCAGGCCACAGACACCAAAGACAAGTTAGAAGGTGAGCAGTAAATGTCTGTTGCACCTGAGTGAGAGTGAAGTACAGGGCAGCACAAGCCATACCATCAAAACTCTAGTCCCAACAAACCCAGTATAGGCTTTAAAAGCCACTGAATCAGCAGCAGTAGTAGCAGCAGCAGCAGCAACTGCTTCTGGAGCTCTCAGCACACAGACAGTAAGAGGGCTGAACAACTAGTCAGGAGATTAAAGGCATCTCTTTGCTAGCACTGAGGCAGGATTCTTGTTTTGCTCATACTTGGATCGGGGTCATAGTCCTGGGGGGCCATCCCAGGACAAGGAGAAGCACTAGCACACCAGAGTTTTCAGCCACAATGAAGCAGGAATCCTTCTCACAGTTCCAGGGAAGAAAAAAGTACTTGTGGTAACTCACAGACCAGAGCACGGGGGAGGAAAGTAGTAAACACACCTCTCCTTCAATCATACCTCATTGGAAGAAATGAAAATTTGTAGGTCCCTAGAAATATCTCTGAAAACAGCTGCACAAAACCCATAAAGTTTGGAACAGTGTGCCCTCCATTCTGGAAGCAGACCCCTTCTTTAACAAAGAGTTAAAATTCAAGTAATAGGCTGGAGAAATGAACAAACAACAGGAAAAAAATTGTAACCACAAAAAGTTACTATTGTGACAAGGAAGATCAAAACACATACTCAGAATAAAATAGCGAAGTCAAATCTTCTACATTCAAAGCCTCCAAGAAAAATATGAATTGTTGTCACACCATGGAACAGTTTGAAAAGGAATTTGAAAATCAAGTAAGAGAAGAAGAAGAAAAATTGGGAAGAGAAATGAGTGATGCAAGAAAATCATAAAAAATGAGTCAACAGCTTGGTAAAGGAGACACAAAAAACACTGAAGAAAATAACACCTTAAAAACAAAATCTAATGGTAAAAGAGGTCCAAGAAGCCAATGAAGAGAAAGATACCTTAAAAAGTGGAATTGACCAAATGGGAAAAGAGGGACTGAAGAAAATACTTCCTTAAAAATTAGAATTGCTCAAATGGAATCTAATGACTTTATAAGATATCAAAAAACAATAAAACAAAACCAAAAGAATGAAAAAACAGAAGACAATGTGAAGCTTTAAAAATTATTGGACTGCCTGAAAGCCATGGTTAAAAAAAGAGGCTAGACATCATCTTTCAAGAAATTATCAAGGAAAACTGTCCTCATATTCTAGAATCAGAAGATAAAATAGAAATTGAAAGAATCCACCAATAACCTCCTTAAAAAAATCCCAAAATGAAAATTGCCATAAATATTATGGACAAATTCCAGAGCTCCCAGGTTGAGGAGAAAATACTGCAAGAAGCCAGAAAGAATTCAAGTATGGTGGAGCCACAGTCAGGATAACACAAGATTTAGCAGTTTCTGCATTAAATGATGAGAGGGCTTGGAATATGATATTCCAGAGGGCAAAGGAGCTAGTATTACGACCAAGAATCACCTACCCAGCAAAACGGAACATATTCCTCCAGGGGAGAAAATGGACATTCAATGAAATAGAGGACTTTCAAGCATTCTTGATGAAAAGACCAGAGCTGAGTAGAAAATTTGACTTTCAAATACAAGACTCAAGAGAAGCATAAAAATGTAAATAGGAAAGGAAATCATAAGGGACTTAATAAGGTTAACCTGTTTACATTCCTACATTGTAACACATAAGAACTTTCTCATTATTAAGGTAGTTAGAAGGAGTATAGATAGGCAGAGGGCACAGGTGTAAATTGAATATGAAAGGTTGATATCTAAAAAGTAAAATTAAAGGGTGAGAGAGAAATGTTGGGAGAAAGGGAAAGGGAGAGGTAGAATGGGGTAAATTATCTCACATAAAAGAGGCAAGAAAAAGCTTTTACTTTAGAAGGGAAGAAGGGGGAAGTGAGGTGAAGTGAGTGCACCTTACTCTTATCAGAATTGGCTCAAAGAGGGAATAACATACACACTCAATTGGGTATAGAAATCTATCTTGCCCTACAGGAAAGTAGGAGGGGAAGGGAATAAGAGAAGGAGGGTCGTGATAGAAAGGAGGACAGATTGAGTGAAGGGCAAAACACTTTTGAGGAAGTACAGGGTGAAAGGAGAGAGAATAGAATAAACAATAAATGGGGGGATAGTTAACAATATTAACTGTGAAAAAAAATTAAAGCAGGTTTCTCTGGTAAAGGCTTCATTTTTCAAACATAGAGAGAACTGAGTTAAATTTATAAAAATAAGTGCATTCCCCAATTGATAAATGATCAAAAAATATGAATAGTTTTCAGATGAAGTAATCAAAGCTACCTATAGCCACATGAAAAAATGCTCTAACTCACTGCTGATTGAGGAAATGCAAATTAAAACAGTTCTGAGGTGCTATGTCATACCTATTAGATTAACTAATAGGACAGAAAAGGAAGATGACAAATGGTGAAGGGGATGTGGGAAAATGAGACATTAATGCACTGTTGGTGGAGTTGTGAACTGATTCAGTCATTCTGTAGAACAGTTTGAACAATGCCCAAAGGGCTATAAAACCATGCATGCCCTTAGACCTAGCAATACCACTACTAAGTCTGCATCCTAAAAGAGATTTAAAAAAAACATAAAGGAAAAGGACCTATATGTGCAAAAATATTTGTAGTAGTTCTTTTCTGGGAGCAAAGAATTGGAAATTGAGAGGATGCCCATCAACTGGGGAATGGCTGAAAAAATCATGGTATGTGATTATGATGTAATACTATCATGCAATAAGAAATGATAAGCAAGATGCTCTCAGCAAAACCTGGAAAAACTTACATGACCTGATGCAAAGTGAAATGTATTGTGTACAAAGTAACAGCAATATTGTAAGATGTTCTGTGTGAATGACTTGGCTATTCTCAGCAATACAATGATCTAAGACAACTCTAAAGGACTTATGACGAAAAATGCTATCCATCCCCAGAGAAAGAGTTCATGGTGTTTGAATACAGATTAAAGCATACTTTTTAAAATTTATTTTTCCTAAAGTTTCTTCACCTACTTTTGTCTATGTTTTCTTTCACAATATGCCTATTATGGAAATGTTTTGCATAACTACATATGTATAACCTATATTGAATGCTTTACTTCTCGGTAAAGGGATGTAGGGAGGGAGGAAGGGAGAGAATTTGGAACTCAAAGTTTTAAAAATGAATGTTAAAAATTGTTTTACATGTAACTGGAGAAAAATAAAATTATGAATTAAAAAAAAGAAAAGAAAATGAGTTTGGTGAGAAGGGTATATTGGCTCAGAAGGGTATGATGACTCACATACTAAGGGGATACTCATCAAAGTCTGAGGAACACTTGACTTCTTGTGGCCTGGTATTTTTATGCCTTAAGTGACAAGCAAGCTGCATCAAAAGCTGGAGCCCTAATCATCTGGTCCATTCAAGGCTCAGGGATACATTCTCTTCCTTTTCTGAGGAAAAACAGAAAAAAAAACAGCCCAACCTATATGCCTGGGACCATCTTAGCTATCGTTTCTGCCACAATCATGAATATTCTTGGAAAAAGACAAGCAGTGGATATGGTGAACCCTAAATAAAATCACAAAAAATGAAATCATTCCTATATTAGCCAACCAGAAATGACTTGTTACTTTTCAGAGTATTCCTATATCAAGTGTACAGCTGTGTATGGTCAGATCACCAACTTGTTTGAGCAAAAGTCAAAATTAATGTAAAGCTAGAGGAAAAATATAAATTGTTTGAAAGATATGGCACTCATTTAAAATAAATCCCACCTGACCTATTTAAGCAAGTTATTGATGCCCCAAAATGGAAATGGGTAGAGCAAAGGACAGCAACCCTGATTATAGCAATCTCATTTAAAAGATGAAACAAAGAAAATCAGTTGTCATTATGCATCTCTTGAAGGAGCATTTTTAAAAAGCCTTAGCAGACATTTAAAATCATAATATCATCAATTTAAAGCTTGAGAGGACCTCAGAAATCATCTAGTCATAGGATCCTAGATTTAGATCTGAAAGGGACACCAGAGATCATTTAGTTCAACCCTTTCTTTAAGAGAGACTAAGTGTCTTGCCCAAGGTCATTCAGTTAATTTCAGAACATCTAAGGAAACAGGCTTACAGAGTTTTAGTGTCCAAGGTCATATAGCCAGGATTTGAACTGGTCCTCTAATTCAAATCTAATGTATTTTCTTCAGTACTACTGACTTACCAAGTGGAGAGATGTGGAAGACAAGGAAAAAAGTAGTTTATAATATAAATTTATCTGTAAAATTTCAAAGAGAAGTATAGCAGATATTTGGGAAATATCACCTCATGAAACTAAGAGAAGCAGTGGAGGATAGAAAATCTGTCTTACAAAAGTTTGGCAAGACTAGCCAATTAAGCAAAATAATTCCAACATCATGTAAGAATAAAACTGGACAATGAAAAACAAAGAGATAAGTGATGGAAAGGATTTTAAAAGACTTTTACAACACTTTTTTTCTCACCTTGAAGGACAGCAGAGCCTTATATTTAGACATCTGACTTCACATCAAATGTGATTATAAATAAAGTGAAAGTGATACTAAGAGTATATAAAGATGGGAAAGATCCTGGACTAGATGAAGTATGCACAGAGATACTCTTTGCTGGAGGCAACACAATTTTAAGGATGTTGTGAATTCTCAAGATATCTAAAGAAGAGAAAAATACCAAAGGCTTTGAAATAAAAATCTCAGATTTTATTGCCTAACCAAAAGAAATGACTTAGAAAAATATCAATAACGCTAACTATATGCTTAATTTCCCATTTATATAAAATATAATGAAATTAATATTATATTCCTGTGCCTAGGTCACCTTTAATGATGGTATTATAATGGAAAGGAGATAATTTCACATTTTGTTTCACAGTGTTTTAGTTGTTGTTCAGTTGTTTTAGTTGTATCTGGCTCTTTTTGACCCCTTTTGGGGTTTTCTTGGTAGAGATATTAGAATGGTTTGCCATTTCCTTCTCTAGCTCATTTTACAGTTGAATAAACTGAGGCAAATATGGATAAATGAATTGCCTAGGGTCACACTCCTAATAAGTGTGTAGGGCCAGATTTGAACATAGGAAGAGGAGTCTTCCTGATTCTAGGCCCAGCACTCCATCCACTATGCCACCTATCTGCCCCTACTACTTCACAATAGATCACATCTTTACCATCACACAGTATATTAAAGATGTAAAGTATATACACAATAGAACTGAGTTTATTGTATATTCATTACAAAACATTTGATTCAGTAGAGAAAAACACAACTTTAAAGTCCCCTAGAGTGTAACTCTTTTCGATATGTCAGTCCTAAAAGATTCCTTGAAAAATATGAGAACAGATGTAACCTTGTTTGAGGTTCTTGGATCATTAAATAAAGCAAGACATAAAACATGAAGACTCATAATAACAATGTTTGCTGCTTTCAAAGAGATTTTTCTTATTCAAAAGCCAGATTGAGAAGACATTTACATCAGATAGTGAGGTCATCCAGATTCCCCTGTTGGAGGATGGCATTGTACTGATTGTGTCCAGTCTCAGATCATTGCAGAGGATCCTAAATGTTATGTCTCAGACCATCAGGCTGTTGAGGTTAACTACAATGAATAAAGCAAGAGATTGAAGAATGGTTATTGTTTCTAAACAATGATACGAAGTTGACTGAACAATCTCTTCTAAACTTTCTGCTGTTTCCATACTTCTTTCTGCCACCTTCTTCCTCCCCTTTGAAATCCCCTCTATCCATTTATATCACTCTGTCCAGATCATTATTGCAGTTAATTTACCAGTCTTCAAGTTATATTGGGTCTTTACTCATGGATCACAGTCTTCTCTACATCAATGTCTGTGTGATAGGAAACAATTATTTATACTGATGTCTCTCCACCCTGATTTCTTCACATTTCTCAATTCCCAGTTACCTAAATCTTCATTCCATCAGAGATATGAAAAGAAGTCATATTCTAAATCTTACTATCACCTACTTTCATAGTCCAGAATTCTGAAATTCTTCATTCTAATCATAACCTCCTATAAGTTCATCTCTCCCTCTGCCTCATTTTTTCTAAAACTATTTTTACCTTCACATTTACTTCCAATCCTTCCATCACTCTCTGCACAGCCAGTTCATCTCTGTTGTTAGGCCATGGAGTTAACCAATCCAACTATACTTTCTTTGAAAGTTTTATCTTCTTTGTAATATGGCTATTCATGCCTTGTCGTACCTAAGTTATGGACTGTTATACCCATCACCTACCTTCTCTATTTCTATTCATGCTTTGCTAATGCTATTGTAGCAAGTCATACAACCATATCATTTGTGTCTACCACAAATTTCTATTATTTAAACTATAGTGGGGCCCACAAAACTAATCATCAATTTTAAAATGCATCAGTCTAACAAAATAAACTTGCTTAGGAATTGTTTATGTTCAAATTAACTTCAATGCATAAAATTTGATAAGAATTTTTCAGGCACACCTTCTAAGTTCTCCTCAATCTGTTCATTCTCACTGGCTCTCCTTTTATATGGTCATTTTGTCCTTATATCCATTCTTCTGGTTTTGCTTTTATTTTTGCATTATTTCATTTCTTTCTAGATCAAAGTTTAGTGTCTTAATATTCCTGAGCCTTCTTCTGAATCTCTAAACTACTGCAAATAACAATAGTTTCCTTTAAAAAATTATTGTGAGGAACAAATGAGATAGTATATATATAAAGTACCTTGCAAACCTTAAGGCATTATGTAAATGTTAGATACTATAATTATATCACCCAACTTGTAATTAACTTGATAGCTATACTGAATGTCTGACACATATCATTCAGGATCCTTTGCAGTGCTTTGAGCAATCAGTGCAATGTATCCTCAAACAGTGTAATTTGAAGGACCTCACCATCCTATAGAGGGAGCTCTCAATGAGAATCTCTCTCTACCAATGCAGATCAATACTTTCCTAGCAATTTAGGGTCTCAGAGACCTGAGACAATGAAGTGATTTGCCCAGGGCTACACAGCCAGTATGTTTCAGAGGCAAGAGTCTTGCTCAGATCTTTCTTGCTCAGAGGCTAGCTCTCCATCCACTATATCTTGGTGAATGATAACAATTTCATGTAGATCTTTTCATAACTTCTGCATCTTTTTACTCATATCTTATGTTTATCATTATTAAACGTTTAAATCTAACACATAGCACAGTGCCTCTCATATAGTCAATGCTTAATAAACTGTATTGACCTGACTTAAATGAAATATAGTATTCCATTATATCAATGCAACATACTGTAGCTAAATAAGGGTACATTCCCCAAATGGTATTATTGCTTTAAGATAAATGGATTTATAACTTCTATTTTATAACTATGTACTACCAGATTACTCCCCAAAAGGAATCTACAACTTCGTAATTCCAACAGTAATGAATGACTATATCTACTACTCCATTTCCCATTTGCTCTGTGTGAGGTAGAACCTCAATGTCTCTTTAAATTCCAGCTCTTTGATTACCAAGAGTGTTGAAAATTTTTCAAGTAATTAGTAACATCATCTATTTCTTTTGAAACATTGTTAATATTCTGTGATCATTTATCCACTGTTGACTACAAATTACTACTTGGATTTAACAATTCCTTAAATATTCTAAAATGTTAAATTTAATAACTTATGTGCCATAAATAGTTTTCTAATCTGTTGCTTTTCTAGATGGATGCCACAGTTCTTTTATGATTTTCTGATACTCTCTGTGAGGAATGGGAGAGTGATTTCAAAACTTTCTTTTCTCTTTTTAACTGCCCTGTGTAAGCTCTCCCTTTCAGCAGAGGATCTTGATTCTACTTTGTCCTCCTTTCAATCCTTATTTCTACTTCTAACAAAGAACTAGTCCTCTGCCCTTGATCCCATTCTCTTTCATCACATCCACTGTTCTTATAATCATTTCTTCTTTCATTCTCTCAATCTCAACTTAACCAGCTCCTTCCTTGCTGCCTACAAATATATATTCAGGTTTCCCCTCATCCTTTGAAAACTTTCATTTGACCTTGCCATCACCTCAGGCTATCATCTTATATCTCCTCTCCCTTTCACTGAAATTTCCCTGAAATAATCATTAACATTTGTTGAACCCATTTCCTCAACTTCTGCTTACTTCTCAATTCCATACAGAATGGCTTTTGACATCACTGCTTGACTGAAACATCTCTCTCAAAGGTTATTAATGATCTCTTACTTGTCTTATCTAGTGGCTTTTCCCCACTCCTTATTCTATATGATCCATTTACAGCTTTTGATAATGTTGAACTCAATTCTTCTCTGAAACTTAACATCACATTTTATGGAATCACAGACTTTCAGAGTTGACTGGCACCTCTAAGATCATTTAACTCACATATTTCAGACTAATAATCTCTACAATATGCCTCATCTGGCATCTTCTTGAAGATTTTAAATGAAGGGGAACCTAGCCAAACTCATCGATTTCACTTTTCAGTAGCCTTAAGTGCTTTCAAGTAATTGTGTTGTTCGTTTGTTTTTATCCTCCTTACATTCAGTCACAATCAGCCTTTCCATCACTTCCATTGATTGATCCTAACTCTGGCCTCTGGGGTCAAACAGAACAAGTCTGTTCATTCTTCCACAGTATTGCTCTTCAAATGGTTAAAAGTTGCTGTTATGTCTCATTAGTTTTAAACACTCTTTCTGAGGTTATCTTTCTCCCTGGAGGGGCCTTACCAGTCTCTTTTATTACTCCTTCAATCCCTTCTTTGAGTGACGTACCATTTCTCTTACAAGAATGTTTCTATGTAACTTACCTATGTTGATGAATCATAACCCTTCTGCTATGTAAATCATCCCCCCACAATTAGTCCCAACTTAAACTTCATGAAAGCCCTTTTCAAAACTAAAGAGAGCTTCATTGACAAATTATAGTAACCATTTATGGAGCACCTACTAAGTATCTACACATGTCATTGTGACCCTACAATTCAAATGACCATATAATCAATTACATTATTAAGTGCTCTAGGACTCAAGAGAAGGCAAAACACAATAGAGCATTAAATTTGTGGTTTTAAATTTTCGCCTTCTACTGTGTGATAGAGGCACCATGGTGTGATAGGTAGATTTCAGGACTTGAGTTTGAGTCCTGCCTGTGACATTTAGAAGCTATATTAGCATTGGCAAATAAATTAACTTTTAATAGCCTCGGTTTCTGAACCTGTAAAATGAAGAAGTTAAATGAGGTAGCCCCTATGGTCTCTTCCAGCTCCAAATCTGTGAGTCTATAAACCTTAGGTAAGACATATTAACTTCTGCCTCAATTTTATTATCAGTAGGAGATGAGGGTTGGATCAGGTAATATCTAGAATGCCTCTCAGCTTTGCATCCTATAATATTGTGGGCAGGCTTCTTAAAGAGGCTCAATCTTGAGATAGGCCTTAAAAATATGTTAGGATATGAACAGGCAGAGTAAACAAAGGCTGAGGCAAAGGTTTAGCATCAGTTAAAAAGCATAGTTTCTTCCACAAGCAGTGAGAAACCTGGCCAGGCTGGAAGAGAAGGTTTATATTAGAAAGAAGTTGGAGAAATAAATGGTACGTGTCAAAGATGAGATATAGTTATGTTGGGACTTGAAAAGAATATAGAGGAATTTGGACATAGGTAGATACATACATAATCAATTAATCAATAAAGCATTTATTAAGCATTGGCTAGATGCCAGGCACTATACTAAGTGCTAGGGATACAAAAAGAGACAAAAGACAGTCACTGTCTTCAAAAAGCTTATGATCTAATGACATGGACAACATGTAAAGAAATATATACAAAGCAAGCTGTATACAGGAAAAATAGAAAAGAAATTAATAGAGGGAAGGTACTAGAATTGAAAGGGAATGAGAAATTGCAGGGATGTCCATCAATTGGGGAATGGCTGAACAAGTTGTGGTATATGATTGTGATGGAATACTACTGCACCATAAAAAATGATGAGTTCAATGGTCTTAGAAAAACATGGAAAGATTTGCACAAAATAATGACAAGCAAAATAAGCAAAATGAAGAGAACATTGTGTACAGTAACAGCAATATTGTTTTAAGAACCATTTTGAATGAATAAGTTATTTTGACTATTATAAATACCCAAATTAACTATAAAGGACATATGAAGAAAGACACTATCTGCATCCAGAGAAAGAACTTATAAATAGAAGTATGTATAGAATAATTTTCCATATATATATAATATATACATATATAATATATATATTATACATATATCTATATATACCTATTTGTATCTAATGGTAGCCATCTCTAGGGTCGAGTGGGGGAGAAGAAAAAAAGAAATTTACATGATAATTGTGTTGTACATTTGAAAGGAAGAGTAAGTTGTGCATAATAGATTTGCAGTTTCGTGTACAATCATCTTTTGTATTGTACTATGTTGTGGAAATGCTTATTTTGTTTCATGAATTAAAAATAAAATTAAAAAATAAACATTGTTAAGAAGAAAAAAGGGGGGTATGGGAGAGGCTTACAGCAAAAAGATAGGATTTTAGTATAGATGTAAAGAAAGTCAGGAAAGTCAATAGGCAGAGTTGAGGAGGGAAAGCAATCCAAGCATGGTACACAGCCAGAGAAAATGTCTAGACCCAAGAAATAGAATTTCTTGGTCATGGAACAACAAGGACACCAACATCACTATATCAAAGAATATATGGCAAGAATGGAAAGCTAGGAGGGTGCTACATAATGAAGGTCTTTGAGTGCCAAATAGAGGATCTCTTATTTGATCCTAGAGGCAATAGAGAGCCACTGGTGTTTATTCAGTAGGTGGGTGGCAGAGTGACACAATCGGACTTGGACTTAAAGAAAATCATTTTTGTTGTTGAATGGAGGATGAATTGGAGTGGAGAAAGACTTGAGGCAGGCAATCCACTAGAAGGCTATTTATTACCCAATAGTCCTTCCATGAGATGATGAAGCCCGCCCTAGAATGCTTGTAATGTCAGAAGAGAAAAGATAAGTAGATAGACATATAGATAGATAGACAGATAATATGGGTAGTTAGATGCCAGCCAGATAGGTAGATGATAGACAGTTAGATAGAAGAGAGGTAGATAGAAGATAAATATTAGCTTCAGTGCTTCCACAGTAACTTTGAACCTTTTACTTAACTTTAGGGACATCTAGACATGAGTGATTTTCTCGACTTCCCAGGGGAAGCCAAAGAGTGATTTATGAAAATTCCTAAGATTGAACCCAGTTCGTACCAGCCCAGAGCTTAGGATTCTAGATCACAAGTTACAATTATTATAAAGTAATGCAGTTTCTGAAAAGATAAATACATTGCAACCCACTTGAGTCTTAACAGATTTCATAAAATGTGCTTTGAAGAGAAACAGTTTTGATTTAAAGGGCTTTGTATTAAAAAAAATTACTAATGTTCAGTTTAAACATTCAGTTTAGGGATAACTTTAAAAAAGCATAGTCAATATGTTTCATATCATTCCAACTCCCTCCCCCATCTTTTTAAAGGAAGGGGGGTGAATGGACCCTATAAATACTCCCTCAAATAGCAATAAGTATCCAAAATGAATTCCTTACAGCTCTGAATTAATATCACCAAAGTCATTCTTGCTTTCTTTTCCTAATTGAGAATGTTGGTTATAAAAACGGATTGTTTGCAGAAGCTGTGACCTATTCAGCAGCTAATTTCCTAACCGTTAGAGCAATCTGTCATTTAAAGTAAGTTGAAAGCTGCAACCTTTGTAGGAGATGTGACAAATAATTGCTTTTTTACCCCTTCTATGGCATTTTCTAGTAAAAAGGCATCTCGTTGAGAAGGGTCTGAAATTTTGCCATTTATTCTATTGGTAGTAATTTACTGATAATTAAGTCATCGAGAAAGATGTTATGTGTCCCCCCAGGCTCTGTGGCAATACAACCTGGGTCCTATTTTCCAAACTGATTCATTTGCATTCATCTACTAGAATTAAAATGTAACATAAAATAGGTAAAGTATTAAATAATTCATTTGTGCATTATTGCATAGCCTTTAAGAAAGTCATTGATATTCTGCTGGTATCTTTGGGAACCTAAAACAAATTACAAATGTTTAAAATAATTAGATTTTTCCCACACGTAATTTGACTTAGATTAATGATTATAGATGCAGAATAAAAGTCTCAATACTAAATAATGTTATGATCAAAATATTGTATATCATGTAACCAGAATGAATCATATAATCTCAGAGTCTAAAGGTGCCTTGGAGGCCATCATGGCCAAACTATTCCAAATAGAAATTCCTTAAGAAGCATCTCCTACAAATGTTCATTCATCCTTTATAGAGCAACATCTAGTAATGGGAAACATGTGTTGTTGTTGTTGTTGTTGTTTTTCCTGTGACAGCTCGTCCAATTTTTGGAGAGTTCAAAATTGTTAGGAAGTATAACTACTTATGTTACTTATCTTGAAAGATAGAGTGCTGGGACTGGAATCACAAAGACCTAAGTTCAAATCCAACCTCATATACTTACTAGCTGTGTGACCCTTGGTAAGTCCCTTAACCTCTGTTTGCCTTAATCTACTAGAGAAGGAAATGGCAAACCATTCTATATTGAGAACACCCCATGGGCAGTATAATCCATAGGGCAGCTAGGTGGTGCAGTGGACAGAGCCTGGAGACAGGACAATTCATCCTCATGAGTTCAAACCTGAATTCAGCCACTTACTAGCTGTGTGACCCTGGGCAAATCACTAACAGTTTGCCTCAGTTTCCTCTTCTGTAAAATGAGCTGAAGAAAATGGCAAATCAACCCAGTATCTCTGCCAAGAAAAGCCCAAATGAAGTTACAGAGAGTTGGGCATGACTAAAAACACCTGAAAAACAAATTGAATTTTTAAAATCCACATAAGCAGGTTTTGAAAATAACCTAAAATATATTTCATACACATTTTTTTCCTGTTCTATACATTTTGGCAGGTTGGTATTCAATATAACAGTTAATTATGCACTAACTTGTTTTGCACTTAAATAGGTTATATCTTTACATACTGTCTCACTTAGATGTCCAGCTCCTTCAGAACAAAGACCATGCCATAGATTTATTTTGCATGTTAAACAATACTTCCGATGTCATTAGCAACTTAAATAAGTCTGAGTGATTATTTGTTAAGATGAATTGTTCAGCATGTTGCCTGCATATAGGTATAATCTGCTGCCTGCTTTGTCCAACTTATGTGTCATGCTTCAAATCTTGATAACTTCTGCTAAGTTGATAATTTATTGTCATTTATTTAACAGTAGATAAGTACTTACTTGATATAGACCACTATATTTCTTTCCAAGCCTATCATTTTACTGGAATAGGAAGGAACTCCTGAAGAAGAAACTCCCTTTATCAGTACAGATGAGAACCTGCTTTACGACTTATACTCTTAGAAAGTCACCAGGCTTACTTAGAGATGAAATAACTTTTTTTCAGAATCACGGCCAGGACGTGGTAGAGGGCAGACTTGAAGCCAGGACTTTGGACTCTGAGTTCAGTCCTTTACATGCACTACATCATTTTCTCAGCATATATAAATATTCCAATATACACTCCTGGAGGGTTACCTGTGAAATAAATTATAGCACCTCAAGTTCCTTGTTCTCTTTTTCTTCCATCTGGATATCAGAAATAAAGTCCCATGGATGCCAATTAGTAATATAGAAAGGAAAGAAGATTGAAATTAGCACCAAAAAGCCTAGGCTCAAGAAGCCCTTTTGCCACTTATATATTGGGCAAGTCATTTCTCCTTCCTGACCTTCAATTTACTTACTTTAAAAATGAACATATAAAGCCAAATGACATTAAAGGTCCTTTCTAGCTCTAATGTTTACTAATCTAAAAACTTTTGACAAGAAATGTGTTATGACTGCCTAACTCATGAGTACAGTATTTTAACATCATTATAACTTTTAAGCTACATAGCCCCTGTTTGGAATTCCATAGTCATTATTTTATTTATTTGCTTTACTTTGATGCAAATTTTCCAATACCAAAATCTCTTCCCTGTGCCATCATTCTGCCATCCCACTCCTTATCATCATGCTTGGAGATAAAATGATTCAATACACAGTTATCCAGTACACAAAACTGAATCACCACACAAATTTACTCAATGATAATATCATTTAGTCAGTCAGAAACAGGATCTACAAATAAAGTTTGTGATTTCAACATACAAGGCATCAAAATTTACCATATGGATTCTTTAGGGCTGGGTTCCCCCACCCCACTGAAGGTGAAAGATTTAGAGTTTCTTCTATAAAGTACAGTCTCAAGCACAATGGAAAGGAAAGACAATCATTTATGATGACTGGCTAATGAAAGCCATTGGTTATAATTATTAGGAGTTCTGATATAATTCAGTGGGTGATTTGGAACACTGGACAGTTTTTAAATGTGTCTTTGCTTGTATAGTCAATTAAAGCTTAGAATACATGAATGGAGGTTTAGAGTAAAGCAAGTTCAACCTTCAAAAAATTGCTGATTTGATGCCTCATTGTGTTAATTAGAGTGTTAATGGTCATTATGTTAATCAGAATTCTTAATGCTGTCAAAGTTGTTCATTTATACAAGGTTGACATTATATTATAAACTGTTCTCCTTGTTCAGATCATTTCACTATGAATCATTTTCTGGTGCTTAACTCCTAACAGAAAGGAGATCAACTAAATATAAAGAATGGGACATATTTTGA
The DNA here is from genome assembly GCF_003287225.1 of Phascolarctos cinereus. Classification (NCBI taxonomy): domain Eukaryota; kingdom Metazoa; phylum Chordata; class Mammalia; order Diprotodontia; family Phascolarctidae; genus Phascolarctos; species Phascolarctos cinereus. The sequence continues at coordinate 206,586,062 of NW_027555958.1, forward strand.
GACATGGTCAATATGAGAATTTACTTTGACTATGTACGTTTGGTACAAGGTTTTTGTTTTGCTTTGCTTTTTTTTTTTCAGTGAGGGAGGGGACAAGTGGGAGAGAGAAAAAAAACCTTTTCATTGAAAAAAATTAAAGAACTTTAAAAATGTCATGCTGCAGGATGGAAAGAGCCACATTCATCTTGGTATTCTCATTTTAAACAAGACCAGAATACACAGGAGTTACAATGAATTGAAAGGATGGCTCACAGATTTTTGTTCTGGAAAAAAGTAAAGAATTGATAAAGTTGGTTTCATCTTAAGTCCAAAGCAAACAAGAAACATCATATCATAGGAGTCTTAGACATGTAGCCTTGTATTACTCATGATAAGCACAAACAGACCATAATAAATACAGTTTCAACTTATGTTTCAACATTCTGTGTAGACTAAGCACACAGAGAAAATCTGCAAGAACTTAACAAGACTTCAAACTAAGCTGATATAAATCATCTAGCTATTTGGTGGCCACATTGGGAATGACAGCACAAGACAGCACCATAAAAATAAAGCCAATGGCTTACAATTTAGTATATGAATCAACAAAATAGCTTTATTTCATCCATAGTTATAAGCTAATGCAGGAAGGAGCATCAGTTGGCATTCAGAAAGGAAGTGTGTACAGTGCTATTAGATACTAGATATTATATTAGAATAACAGCTGTTTTAATAGATACTTATAATGCACAAAAAATACTGGGTTCCTAACAAGTTAGCCACTACCCTTGTGGGCAGTTTGTTGTGTCTAGGGGAGGGAACAGACACTTCCTAATTTCCTTTTTTTGAAATATGGAAAATATGGAAATGTTTTACTTGATTTCACATGTATAATTGATTATCATATTGCTTACCTTCGCAGTGAGTGGGAGAGGAATGAGAGAGAGGGAAATTGGAACTCTAAAAAGAAAAGAATGCTTAAAATAAAGAAATTATAAAATTTTTTAAAGGGAAAAAAAAAGAGTGCCAGCTCAGGACCTGGAAGACTTGGGTTTGAATTGTGAATCTGCCCCCTGACTACCTGTATGATGTTGGTCAAAACAAAAATGTTCCAGACCTTTTTTTTTAATAATGGAATTAAACTATATGACTATTTACATTCCTTCATACACATATTCTAAAATCCTATGATTCTATGTTAGAAAATCTCATTTGAGATTTAAAAAAACTAAGGGGGCAAAAGCTTCTCAGAAGCTTCACACATGCATATTATATATGATTACCTCTATGAAGATATTTGGAATCCACTGCACATGATCAACATTAAGTGATATAATATCAATTGACCATAACTCAACAGACAGCAAACAACTGAATATAGATGTAGCAGTCATTTCTTAGCTGTCTGTATAGTCAGATCATTTGGTTTGCACAGATAACAGTAAACACTAAATTAGAAGAAAAAAAAGTAAAGATGAGATGGCAATCAACACTGCATATAGTTACGTGTCTTCAGTCTGACCTGTTGAAAGAATCTATCTGATTAAAAAAAAAAAAGTAAAGATGCTGATTCAGTCTGTCAATATATTATAAAGTTTAACTGGTACAAAACCATTAACATAAGGAATCTGAAAAAGCCTGGAAATTGCCACTGACCTTCAAATATTTAATCTCCTTGACAAGTGGAGATGCATGGCTGCCTATGGCAACACATTTACAGCATGTGCACATTTGCAAAACTTGTCATAGCATAGTAGCATGACAGAAGCCAAGAAACAGTATCAACTTATGTAAAGAGTAACATTGTGGTGGAATAATCACGATTTTAAAGTCATTCAGAGACTAATTTTGAAGATATTTCAAAGAATAAAAGCTCCTAAAAGAAAAGGACATAAATTGTGCTTTGATAGTGGTAGAGGGGGAGGAGCGTCAGGGGTGTGGAGGAAGATGAGAGAGAGAGAGAGAGAGAGTGTGTGTGTGTTATTCAGGTCATTGGCAATTAATCTTTATAAGAATGATCTATGTACACATTAAGGAGTATGCTTTATGAAAATATGAGTCAAAAACAGCTTTTCCATACACAGTATTCAATAACAGACCATATTTTTGCAAACACATAATTTACTGAGAGCTATAGAGAATATTGATGAATCAATGAATCAGTAAACAGTTGTTTAGCACCTACTATGAGCCAGCTACTCTGCTACATTCTGAGGACACAAAAAGAGGAAAAAGATAGTCTCTTCCTTCAAAGAGACAATGGGAGAGACAAAAATGCGAATAACTATGTACAGAGAATGCTATATAAATGAGATAAATGGGAAATAACAAAGGGAAGGCACTGGAATTAAGACAAGTTGGGGGAAGTTTCTGCTAGAAGATTAGATTTTAGTTGGGACTTAATGAAAGCCAGGGAGGACAGCAGTCAGATCAAAGGAAGGAGAATGTGTCAGGCCTGGGGAAAAATCTGAGAAAATGACTGGAGTAGGGAAATAGAATATCTTGTTCATGGAATAGTCAGGATGTCACTAGATTGAAAAGTGTAAGAAGACTATAAAAGTAGAAGAGTCCACATTATGAAGTGTTCTGAAGCTGGAGTATTTTGTATTTGTTCCTGGAGGCAAAAAGGAGCCGCAGGAGTTTATTGAGGAAGTGGCTGACATAATTACAATTGCAATGAGGAAAATCACTCTAGTGGAAGAATAGAGTATACGTTAAAGTGAGGAGACTTGAAGAAAGCAGAACTACCAGCCAGCTATTGTAATAGTCCAAGCATGAAGTGATAATAACCTACACTAGAGAGGAGGCATTGTCAAAGAGAAGGGAGTGTATTTTAAAACTGTTGCAAAGGTGAAATCAACAGGCCTTGGCAAAAGCTTGGATATGTGGGGTAAGAGAAAATGAGGAATCCATGATGACTCCTGGGTTGTGAGCCTGAAGTACTAGGAGGATAGTGTTGCCCTCTACCATAACAGGGAAGGTCATAGATAAGAGAGGGTTTAGAGGGAAAGATAATGAGTTCTATTTTGATTATATTGAATTTAAGTTGTCTACTGGACATACATTTTGAGATGTCTGAAAGGAAGTTGGAGATGCAGGATTAGAGGGGAGCAGAGAGATTGGGGCAGGAAAGATGGATTTGAGAAGCATCAGCTTAAAGACGATAATTAAATCCTTGAAAGCTGATGAGATTACCAAATGAAGCAGTTAGCAGGAAAAGAGAAAATGGTCTAGGACACAACCCTGAGGGATACCTACAGATAGAGGGCATGATCTGGAAAAGGATCCAGCAAAGGAAATACAGAAGGAGCAGTCAGGAGGAGAATCAGGAGACTGATGTCCTGAAAACTAGAGAGAAGAGAATATCAAGGAAGAGAGAGTGATCAGTACTGTTAAAGGTTGAAGATAGGTCAAGAAGACAGAGGATTGAGGAAAAGGCCATTGGGTTTGGTAAGTAAAAGATCCTTAATAACTTTGAAGAGAGCAGTTTCAGTGGAATGATAAAGTCAGATGCCAAATTGTAAGGGTGTAAGAAGAGAGTGAAAGGAGAGGAGAAAAAATAGAAGTGTCTATCGTAGATAGCCTTTATGAGGAATTTAGCTTCAAAGGGCAGAAGAGATACAGGATGATAGCATGAGTAGGAGACAATAATATACCACCATGTCTTTTGTTTAATGATTTTGAAAAAAGCATTTGACTCTGGATTTTAAAATGCAATCTCAAAGGCTGTCCTCAAACAAGACGTCTCCTACATATTCTTGTTGTTTATCCTTCATTTTCAAAGAGGACTAATGACACCATGACACTGGGGTCAGGATACAGCATGTTTTGCTGTGACTGATCAAGCCATTACAAATTTGGGAGGCTCTACCACAGGACAGGCACAAGTAGTCTTCAGAACATCAGAGACTGCGATGTCTCTGGATTTGTACAGCTCACATTTCCTTTGTGCTACTGCTATTCTGCTTTGCTTATGGAGTACAGCAACTTCTTGGATGTGCACATGTCATGCTGGGCAGTTCTGTACCAACATCTCCCATGTCTCACAATCAATATTAAAGTTCTTCAGAGATACCTTGAGAGTGTCCTTGTATCTCTTCTCCTGACCTCTGTGTGAGCACTTGCCTTGTGCAAGTTCTCCATAAAATGATAGCCCGAATGCCAAAAACATACTTATTTAAACTATGTGACCAGCCCATTGGGGTTCAACTCTGGACTTAGATGTTTAAAAAGTAAGACATTGAAAGTATAAATGTGTGTGTATACATATACACATATACATGCATACACATACATATGTGTATACATAGACATGCATGTATGCATGTGTGTATGCATAGATATGTGCATATACATGTGTGTATACACATGCATACATACATACTGACAGATACAACAATGGAGATAGCTTGGGTAAATTTCTGAGTACTGTCATTCAGCAAAGTCCAATACTGAGATGTCCTCTACTCAAGTATTTCATCAATACCTTACAAGATGTCCTGCAAAGAGTACAAAAAAAGTTTTTTAAATATATTTGCTATTGAAAGTTAAAACACTATTTGCAGAGGATGCTGATTGTACTGCTTATTTATTTATTTCTTTTATTCTGAATTTTAGAAATAAAACAAGCATTTCTATAACAGTAGAATAGGGGGGAAAAGATGATTGCACATGAAACTACAAATCTATTATATACAACTTTCTATTCCTCTAAAATATATAAAAAGTTATCATGTAATTCTTTTCTTCCCTCCCTGCCCCTGCCCTAGAGATACATCAAGTCCCAGAATAATATAAAACTTTCTTAGTAAATTCCACAAAAAGTGACCTACCAACACTTGAAAAATAAAGTAAATGATACATATCTATATAGAGACATGTAGATATATATAGAGATATAGGTATAGATATAGATAGATATAGATATAGATAGATATAGATATAGATATAGATATAGATAGAGATAGAGATAGATAGAGATAGAGATAGAGATAGAGATAGAGATAGAGATAGAGATAGAGATAGAGATAGAGATAGAGATAGATATATGTATATCAGACTCTAAACACATACTCAGATGCTCAGCCCCTCGAGTTAGTCCTCATATATTGGATGAGTACCACAGATAGACAAAGAACAGGACCTAGAATTGAGTCATGGTAGTAGGTTAGGCTGGATTGAATTTGAGAAAAATTAAAATGTTTCAAATATTTCAAACCACCAAAATTTATTTTTAACAAAAGTATTGGCCAAACAGTGCTGTATGCCTACAATTCATGTAAAACTATGATCTCAAAAGAATCAAAATTATAAATAACCCAAAGTGCAGTGGAAGAAACTATGGTGGTTCTAAGTAAACATGCTATCAGCAATTACCTGCATATGACAAATGACATAAAAAGATCACTGTGAGTCATGTAGTATCTGTATGTCTGAAAAATGAGATGCACTTATCTTGTAGGCAGAGAGAGCAAAAGCATTCTCATTGATAAATTGGTGCCCCAAAATAACCACATATACACACAAAAAATAGTCATAGAGAAGAAACCCTCTACTGTGTTGGATGGATCCTCCAGGGGCAATTTATTGAAATGACTATGCAAGAATTATATAGCATGAAAATAACCAAATTTATAATCAAAATAGCTCCACTTACATAGCGCTTTAAGGTTTACTAAATACTTTATATGTATTATTTCAATTGACTCAGAAACCTTATAAGGTAGATATTATTACTTTTTTTTTTATTTTACAAATGAGGTAACTGAGGCTTAGAGATATTAAGTAACTTGTCCACTTTCACGCAGCTAGTTAGTTTCCAAGGCAGGATTTGAACTTCTGCCTTCTCAGTTCCAGGCTGTTTTCCATCCACTTCAACATCTAGCTGCTTCCTAGGTGTCAAAAAGACACTGTAATCTGTATTAGAAGAAGGAATACTTACACCAATGTAATCACAAATCCTTCAAAGTATGAGATTGTCAAGCAAATTCAAGATTCTTTAGAGGTTAAACTGCTTTATTTTTGTGAAGAGAGTTCTTTGTAAACTTTAAAAGCATTGTATAAATGTGAGTTATATTTTTATTATTGCATCCCCATTAAAGTCTTACTCTGATGCCTCATCATGGCACAGAGGTGAACCTCAACTCAGAGATTCTGTCAGTTAAGTGCATATTTTTGTAAGGCCTACAAGACAGAAAGGTTTTATACAGTGGCCTGGTGACAGTTCGCATGCCTGTTATCTAACAATCAGCTGGGAATGCTCATCTGGTTTGCCACAAAGCGCTGAGTTTTTTTTAATAACATACTCTCTGAAATCTGTTAAATTAGTCAACAAAAATGTAATAATTACTTACTATTCATTGTGCTAAGTGCTGAGGATACTAAAAAGGCAAAAAAACTCAGTCCCCTATCTCAATGTTTGTGTGAGTGTGTGGTGTGTGTGTGTGTGTGTGTGTGTGTGTGTTGTGTGTGAGTGAGTGATATATGTTGCCTAGAAGCAGCATGTAGTAGAAAAAGCATTGAATTGTTAATGAGATGACCCAGAGGCTAGTCCTGTATCTGCTATCAACTTCCCAGTTGATTTTAGGAAAGTCACTAGTCATCTATGAGCCTGAGTGGACATTATATGTGTGCGTGTATGTACATATGTATATGTATATGTATATGTATATGTATATGTATATGTATATGTATATGTATATGTATATGTATATGTATATGTATATGTATGTGTATGTGTATGTGTATATGTATATGTATATGTATATGTATATGTATATGTATATGTATATGTATATGTATGTATATGTATATGTATATGTATATGTATATGTATATGTATACGTATACATATATGTATATATGTATGTGTGTATGTATGTGTGTATGTATATGTATGTGTGTATGTATATATATGTGTATATGTATGCAAATATACATATATATTAAGGGGGATGGGAGGGCTGGTACACAAAACATTATTTAATATAATAATTTTTTTTCTTTTAAACTTAAATATGAAATGAGAAAAAAAAAATTGCCGTATACAGCTGACCATAGGAGAGGATTCAATATAAGATAGTAAATTTCCATGTCAAGAAAACCTGTATATTAAATACTACATATTGTTTTCACAGCTCCCCAGCTTTTCTTTGCTTCCTTATCAGTTTTCTTTTGTTCTTCGCTGTGCACTTTTTATTTTATTTCCCCTCCCTACCCACCCCTAAAGAAGGCTACAATTAAACATGGAGAGATACACACACACACACACACACACAAACACACACACACGTACACATATATATATACATATACATATATACAGTCATACACATATATGTAAGACAATATTATGCTTATTTCCACCTGTCATCTGTTTCTCTAACAGTGGATATCATCTTCATAAGTGCATCGTTTCCTATACTACAATGGTATTTCAATCTAATCACATCTTGTCTGAGAGATTGTCTATGGAAGTTTTTTCTTGATTTTCTGTATCCTTCTATTCTTGCTACATAGATTTTATTTATACAATTTTTTTTAATTTAAAATAATGAAAATTATCCTTTTTTCACTTCAACAAAGCTCTCCCTTATAACATAGTTTAAGATCTGATACTGCTGAATCTACTTCCTTTACATCTTTTTCCCATTTTCTTTCAAGTGCCTGACCTTTTGCTCTTTCAAAGGAACTTTGTTATTTTTTTCTAACTCAGTAAAATAATTTTTTAGTAATTTAATTGGGATGACATTTAATAAATGGATTAGATAGATAAAATTGTCATTTTAAAATTTATATTGGCTCTACCTGCCCATGAACAATAAATATTGCCTCAATTATTTAGATTTGAGTTTATTTGTATAAAAAAAGTGTTTTATATTTATGTTTATATAGTTCCTGTATCTATTTTAGCAGGCTGCACTCAGATATTTCATAATGTCTAGTATTTTAAATGGTCTTAATTGAAGCTATATTGAATGATATTGCTGACATATGGTGTAGTTTCTCTGTTTTTCACTTTTCATTAAATCTATTTTAACTTTAACTTTGAGATCATTTTCACTATCCCTGCTTTTTTTACAAAATAAATTCTACTCTATCCCTTTATTTTATCTTTGTGTGTATCTCTCATTTTATAATCTTTCCTGAAAATAATATATTGTTGAATTCAAATTTTTAATCTGCTATCCATTTCTGTTTTATGAGTAAATTTGTCTCATTCACATTCTAAGCTACAATTTCTTGTGTATTTCTCTCCTTGTTTTTCCTCACTATCCTTTCTCATATTATTTATCCTATCTCTCCTCACTTCTCTGCTTTACTTCTACCCACTACCTTGCCCTCCTATTCCTTAACCTACCTACTTTTCTAAAAGTCCCTTATTCTCTCCCCCCCACCCAAATATAAATGATAGTCACAAAAAAACTGATAATATTTTCACATATAAGAAGTAAACAGTTTGACATTATTGAGTCCCTTATATCTGGTCTTTAATCTTTATATTTCTCTTGGATGTTATATGTCAAATTTTCCCTTAAGTTCCAGAGGTTTTGTCACAAAGACTCAAAAGTCTTTGATTGTTAAATGTCCATTTTTTTTCCATTCAGGATTGTACTTAATTTTGCTGTGTAAATTATCCTTGGTCATAATCTCGGTTCTTTTGCGCTACAGAATATAATATTCCAAGCCCTATGGTAGCTGCTTATAATCCTTATTGTAGCTCCATGTATTTAATATTTTTTGTTGTTGTTTCTAATAGTTTCTCCTTAACCTGGGAGCTTTGAAACTTGGCTATGCTATTCCTGTGAGGTTTCCTCCTGGGATCTCTTTCAGGTGGTGATTGGTGGATTTTTTTCTATTTCTGCTTTGCTTTCTTGTCCTAGAATTTAAGGCAATTTTCCTTGATAATTTCTTATAATAGTGTATCAAATTTCTTTTTTTTATCATATTTTTCAGAAAGTCTGACTATTCTTATATTATTTCTCCTCAATCTCTTCTCAGATCAGTTTTTTTCTGATATGTGTCACTTTCTCTTTTATTTTTCATTCCATTGATTTTGTGTTATGATTTCTTAGTGTCTTAGAATGTCAGTAGCTTCTCCTTGCCCAATTCTATTTTTCAAGGAATAATTTTCTTCCTTAAGTTTTTTATTCTCTATTTCAAGTTTATTGACTTTCTTTTCATAATTTTCTTGATTTTCTTGGACTGCTCTTATTTTTTTCCTAATTTTTCCTCAATCTATCTTATTTCATTTTAAAGTCTTTTTTTATTTCTTCCCAGAGCTCTTTTTGGGTTTGGGACCATTTGACATTTCTTATTGAAAATGGAGTGGCTTTTTAGCTCCATTTTCTTCCTCGGAATGTAAACCCAGATCTTCTCTATTCCCATAGTAACTCTCTATGGTTGAGTTCTTTCTCATTTGCTTACTCATTTTTAGTTACTTATTTGTTTGTTTTATTTTGGTTTTCGCCAGTATTAGTGTAATCAAATTATAGTCACAAGGTCCGGGAAATGATGCCCCTAGTCTCAGATTCTTCTTCCTGTTGTTTTCTGAGGTCTGTCTTAAGGACCCAACATTGGGCTCTTCTCTTTACTTCTAAGGCTGGGGTAAGGCTCCCAGACCCATTATCCCGAAGATGATCTTGTTCCCTGTGATCCCTCTGGTGGCTGCAAACTACAACTGTCTTCTCTGTCCTGGAACTGAAACCAGGCACTGTGCTCTATTACAAGTGCCCACAACCAATAGAATCCTACCCCTCCCTACTGCATTCACCAGGTGTGTGATAACTCCTCCCAGCAGCCGCAGCCTAGGATGCGTCTGGTCAGCACAGCTGTGCCTGGCATCCCTTAAAAGTGGCAGGTCTTTCAATCTTCTTCTACTCAGCGTTCAGACCCCCATTCTGTCTGCAAAATAAAAATTTCTAAGGCTGAGGCTGCCTCTCAACCCAGCTGCCCCCAACGCTTATTTGTTGATTCTGTAAAGTTGGCCTGGGGGTTTGCACTTCACTCAGGCTGAACCTCTGATCCTGGAGGCTGGGTCTTTCCTGGGGTGTTCTCAAATTGTCCTAGGGGGACAATTGTTTATTTCTGTGGCTCTGAGGCTATATTCTGTCTTTTTTTATGGAGGAATTTTAGAAAGTTGAAAGTTTTCTGACCTACTCCACCACCTTCCCAGAATCCTCTCTGGATATATTTTAAAATAAGAGGTTTGAATTACATCATCCACTTTTTCTTCTTCCTCTCCCCCACTTCTCACTTGTGTTCTCATTGGAAAAGGAAATTCCTTCTACCCATGCAGATTAGTACCTCCTTCATGTTTTAGAAAGTTTCCTGGGGAACTGAAAATAATACCTAGCATTTATATAGGGCAGCTAGGTAGCACAGTGGATAGAGTGGTAGGCCTGCATTCAGGAAGACATGAGTTCAAATCTAGCTCAGTCATTTACTAGCTGTGTGATCTTGGGCAAGTCACTTAATCCTGTTTGCCTCAGGCCCTCATCTATAAGGAAAAGGCAAACCTCTCCAATGTTTTTGCCAAGAAAACCCCAAATGGGGTAATGAAGAGTTGGACATGACTGAAATGACTGAACACAAAACAAAAAGCATTTATGTATCATTTTAAGGTTTGTAAGCACTTTACATACATAGTTTACACATGAGGAAACTGAGACACAGAAAAGTTCAGGGACTTGTCCAGGATCCTAGGATCAAACAATTAGTGTCTGAGGCAGGATTTGAACTCGGGTCTTCCTGACTCCAAGTCCAGCAGTCTCCTCTGCACCCCTCAACTCCCTAAGATTTAGCAACTCATGTTTATACAGTGATTTTAAGGTTTACAAAGAGCTCTCTTCACAAAAACAAAACAGCTTAACCACCAAAGAATCTTGAATTTGCTTGACAATTTCATACTTTGAAGTATGATTTTGTTGGGGCAAATATTCCAACACAGGTTACAATGCCTCTGTTTCTCCTGGGAGGCAGTTGCAGTATGGATAGAATATTGGGCCTGGAGTTGAGAAGACCAAAGTTCAATTGGATACTAACTAGCACTGTGCCCCTGGAAAATCACCTCACATCTCTAAGCCTCAGTTTCCTCATCTATAAAATGAAGGTAATAGCACCTACCTAATAGGGGTGCTGGGAGAGTCAAAAGAGATAATATATGTAAAGCATTCTGTAAACCTTAAGTATTATATGCAGGTTAACTATTATAATTGTGATCATTTTACTGAGAGATAAAGTGACTTGCCTGGGATCATGACATATTATGTCTCAAAGGTAGGGCTTAAACCCAGATCTTCCTAAAAGGGTGACTCACTAGCTACTAAGTCACATTGACTCTTATGAATAACGAAAAATGTTGCATTACTTTGGCTTTAATGAAGATAGCTTAGTTTCTCCTCAGAGTACCTTATTACTGCCTCCCAAATTTCCCTGTGTATGATTAGTCTAAACCCTAGTATCTTTGATACTGGTAAATAACACATTGTCACAGAAAGTAACCCAATAACTCTTTTGCAGAGTGATCTCCTGGTGGAGGAGGGGAGGTGGGGAGGGGGACCGTGTTGGGAGGTGGAGTCAGACAATATTTATCAACTGCCCATCAAATACTTCGGGAAAATATATCAAAGGACAAACATTCCCATCCACTAAAGTAGCCTCTCTATTAATAGAATCTTAATAAGAATACAGAAATCTTCATTAATTGTTTCATACATCAAGTTTAGAATACGTGATATCTGCCTTTTCTATGTCTAGATGGACAGACAGGTGCTAGGAACTCTGAAATCAAAAGCTGTCATGCATTGTCTACAGTAAGGAATTTTGGGACCTGAGCTGCTATATGCGTACCTTCCTCTGTGCCAGAGAGCCTATACAAGTGGTAAAGATACTTCCATTGCTGGATAGAAGTATATACCTAACATCTTGTTTAATTTTTACTAAACATTCTTGCTTGACCAAAGGTCGCTTATAATTATACATTCAGGTTCCAAGAACTACCGCCTTGCTGTCTTCTGTGTTCTGTCTGACAAATTCTGTCTGTCTCTTACATATTCATAAACTCTCTCTCTCTCTCTCTCTCTCTCTCTCTCTCTCTCTCTCTCCTCTCTCTCTCTCTCTCTCTCTCTCCTCTCTCCCTCCCTCCTCTTGTGGTTTGACAAATGGTACATCCTGCCATTACTTTTTAAATGTCACCAAAGGGGTGAGATAAAATATTCACTCACTTCTTTCCTCTTACACTATCTATGATCCAGTCTCCCAAAGTACCCTGACACTGGAATTATTAGAGTATTTCCCCTAATTTGAGGGGCATAGCACATAGCTACTTGGTATCAGTAAGCTCCTATTCTGTGACTCAGAGAACTCAATCATATAGCCCAAAGTGCTCCTCTCTACTTTATTCTGAGACATTATGGATTATCAGCAGCTGCCCCTTAAGAGTACCCTTCATGTCCCAGTGGGAATTCAAAGCAAATGCCATTCATTCATTCATTCATTCATATATTTCATGTCTAAATAGGCACATAGCCAATAACATTGTGATGTCTGTTGTTTTCCTTTCCTCCATTCAGTATGTTGTTGTGCCTTTGGGTTTCAATTTAACACCAAGGAGGTGCCTCCTAACCATAAAAGCTGATAACTATAAATTTACTGAAACCCTGTGGCAATTATTTCAAATTACAAAGCAAGCAGAAAAGTAAAGGAAGATAAAGCAAACATTTTTGCCTATGAAGGCAATACTAGTGACTTAACTTGGAGGCCAAACTTGGTTTATAAATTTGGGTCTCCTGGTAATAGTGATTTAATATTATTGTGGAACTATAAGCACAGAACTTCTTGTATCATGAGCAAGGGATTATTTATTATTTATATATATTACATTTTATTATTGGTGCTTTTCTTCCCCTGAACTTAAAGTGCTCTTTAAATGTCCTCTTGGCAATACTTAGGATGCTTTTGTTTGTCATGTGGCTGGCAAGTATAATTCCATCCTTTAGATTGGAGAATCTGAATTAAAAGGGTTGTCATTTGCCAGAAGTCACAACTCTCTAAATTTCAATAAATACTTGATGCTAAAGCCAAGTCTGTGATTCCATTATCTCAACTTCCTTGCTCTTAAAAGTACCTCAGGCCTACCTCAGCCATGTTGCTCTGGAATTGATGGGACACATAAAATAGAATAACATTTTGATTTAGAAAGGTTCTGCTTATATTAATGTAGATTTTCCTTCCTTCAATGTTGATCATAATAATCATCATAATAATTATACCAATGTAAGGTTTGCAAGATGCTTTACACATATTATCTCATTTGATCCATACAACAACCTTAGAAGGAAAATAGTGTTATGTTCCCTGTTTTTCAGATGGGAAAATTAGGTCAAGAGAGGTTATATGCTTTGGTCAGGGTCACATAGTTAATAAGGAAAAGTAAAGGTGGCAAAAAAAAAATCTTTGCCAATAAAAGCAAATAGTAGCCTGAGGCAGTCCAGTACTCTACTACACCACATGAGATTTTCCCCTTTGTTTGATGAGCAAAAACAATGATAATGATAATAATAATGACAATGACAACAAAGGTGTCATCTGACAGCCAACTACTAGGCTTTCTCTATCTAGATCAACTGCTCTGTATGGCATGTTCTGAAAGCACTAAGAGAATAATTCTGCATTTTTAAAGGCAACAACTTTTTTTCTTGTTTCATTTGTCTATTTTATTTTTTTCCAATTACATATAAAGGTTGTTTTTAACATTCATTTTTATAATATTTTGAGTTTCAGATTTTTCCTTCTTCCCTCCCTCCCAAAGACAATAAGCAATGTGATATAGGTCATACATGTACAGTCATGTGAACATGTCTCCACATTAATCATGTTGTGAAAAAAGAAATACAACAAAAGGGAAAAGCACCAAAAAAAACAACAACCAATGAAAGTAGTATACTTCAATCTGCGTTCAGACTCTGTAGTTCTTTCTCTAGGTGTGGATAGCATTTGTCATCATGAGTCTTTTGGAATTGTCTTGGATCATTGTATTTTTTTTTTTTGGCTAGGCAGCAGGGTTAAGTGACTTGCCCGGGTCACACAGCTAGAAAGTGTCAAGTGTCTGAGTTCAGATTTGATCTCAGGTTCTCCTGACTCCAGGGCCAGTGCTCTATCTGCTGCACCACATAGATGCCCCTTGGACCATTGCATTGCTGAGAAGAGCTAAGTCAATCACAGTTGATCATCACACAATGTTGCACAATGTTCTCCTGGTTTTGTTCACTTCACTCAGCATCAGACCATATAAGTCTTTCCAGGTTTTTCTAAAATCTGCCCTCTCATTATGTCTTATAGCACAATAGTATTCCATTACATTCATATACCACAACTTGTTCAGCCATTCCCCAATTGATGGACATCCCTTCAATTTCCAATTCTTTGCTACCACAAAAAGAACTGCTACAAATATTTTTGACAATGTAGGTCCTTTTCCCTTTTTCATGATCTCTCTAGGATACAGACCTAGAAATAGTATTATTGGATCAAAGGGCACACACAGTTTTATAGCCCTTTAGGCATAGTTCCAAACTGTTCTCCAGAATGGTTAGATCAGTTCACAACTCCACCAACAATGCATTAGTGTCCCAATTTTCCCACATCTTCTCCAACTTGTATCATTTTCCTTTTCTGATAAGTGTAAGGCGGTACCTCAGAGTTCTTTTAATTTATATTTCTCTAATCAATAGTGATTTAGAGCATTTTTTCATATGATTATAGAGAGGTATGGTTTCTTTTTCTGAAGACTGCCTATTCATATCCTTTGACCATTTTTCTTTTTTTAATTAATTAATTTATTTTTAGTTTTCAACATTCACTTCCACAACATTTTGAGTTCCAAATTTTCTCCCTATCTCCAAAATGGCATGCATTCTGAATAACCCTAATCTGCCCTCCCTTCTCTTATCCCCTTCCCCTTCAATTTTCCTATAGGGCAGGATAGAATTCTATACTCCATTGCCTGTATATCTTATTTCCCAGTTGCATGTGAAAATATTTTTTTAACTTTTGTTTTTAAAATTTTGGGTTCCAAATTTTCTCCCTTCCTCCCTTCCCAACCACCCTCATTGAGAAGGCAAGCAACTTGATACAGGTTATACATCTGTAGTCATGCAAAACACTTCCACAGTAGTCATATTGTGAAAAACTAAGTATATTTCCCTTCATCCTATCCTGCCCCCCATTTATTGTATTCTCTCTTTTGACCCCATCCCTCCTTAGAAGTGTTTGCTTCTGATTACCACCCCTTCACCTTTAACTCACCCTGTGCCATCTGTGTATCTATCTATCTATCTATCTATCTATCTATCTATATCTACATACATACATGTAATTTTTCCCTCCAACTACTCTAATACTGACAAAGAACTCATGAGCTACAAATATCATCTCTCCATTCAGAATGTAAACAATTCAACCTTAATAAGTCTCTTATGATTTCTCTTCCCTGTTTACCTCTTCATGTTTCTCTTGAGTCTTGTATCTGAAAGTCAAATTTTCTATTCAGCTCTGGTCTTTTCATCAAAAATGCTTGAAAGTCCTCTATTTCACTGAATGTTTATTTTTTGCCCTGAAGGATTATGCTCAGTTTTGATGGGTAGGTGATTCTTAGTTATAATCCTGTCTTCTTTGCCCTCCGGAATATTCTGTTCCACACCCTGCAGTCCCTTAATGTAGAAGCTGCTAAATCTTGTGTTATCCTGATTGTGTTTCCACAACACTCAAATTGTTTCTTTCTGGCTGCTTGCAATATTTTCTCCTTGACCTGGGAACTCTGGAATTTGGCTACAATATTCCTAGGAGTTTTCCTTTGGGGATCTCTTTCAGGAGGTGATGGGTGGATTCTTTCAATTTTTCCACCCCGGAAAATCTGAATCTTGACCATTTTTCCATTAAGGAATGACTTATGTTCTTATAAATTTGACTCCACTTTCTATATATTTCATAAATGAGGCCTTTATCAGAAATACTTGCTATAAAAATTGTTTCTCATCTTTCTGCTTTCCTTCTAATCTTGGTTGCATTGGTTTTGTTTGCGCAAAAACTTTTTAATTCAATCAAAATTACCCATTTTACATTTCATAATGTTCTCTGTCTCTTGTTTGATTATGAATTCTTGGCCGTAGATGTGACAGGTAAACTATTCCTTGCTCTCCTAATTTGCTTAGGGTATCATCATTTATGTCTAAATCATGTACCCAATTTGACCTTATCTTGTTATACAATGTGAGATTTTGGTCTAAGCCTAGTTTCTGCCATACTATTTTCCAGTTTTCCAGCAGTTTTTGTCAAATAGTGAGTTCTTGTTCCAGAAGCTAGAGTCTTTGGGTTTATCAAACAATAGATTACTAAAACCATGTACTACTCGTGTACCTAATCTCTTCCATTGATTCTATTTCTTAGCCAGTAACAAATAGTTTTGATGATTGGTGCTTTATAATATTGTTTTAGATCTGGACTGGCTAAGCCGCCTTTTTTTGCATTCTTTTTCATTAATTCCCTTGATGTTCTTGGCCTTTTGTTCTTCTAGATGATTTTTGTTACTATTTTTTCCTAGTTTTATAAAATAATTTTTGGTATTTGGTATACTGTATCAATAATTTGATTGGCATCGCACTGAATAAGTAAATAAATTTAGGTAGAATTGTCATTTTTTATTATATCAACTCGGCCAACCCATGAGCAATTGATACTTTTACAATTGTTTAGATCTGACTTAGTATGAAAAGTGTTTTGTAATTGTGTTCATTTAGTTCCTGGGTTTGTCAGCAAGTAGACTCTCAAATATTTTATATTGTCTACAGTTATTTTATTTGGAGATCTATTTGAGGAGGTGATTGATGGATTCTTTCAATGATTGCTTTACCCCCTGGTTCTAGGAACTCAGGGCAGTTTTCCTTGATAATTTCTTGAAAAATGCTGTCAGACACTTTTTTTGATCATAGCTTTTAAGTAGTCCAATAATTCTTAAATTATCTCTTCTGAATCTATTTTCCAGGTCAGTTGTTTCTCCAGTGAGATATTTTACATTATCTTCTATTTTTTTTCATTCTTTTGATTTTGTTTGACTGATTCTTGACATATCATAGAGTCATTAGCTTCCACTTGCCCAATTCTAATTTTTAAGGAATTATTTTCTTCAGTTAGCTTTTGTACCTCCTTTTCCATTTGGCCAATTCTACTTTTTTTTTTTTTACTAAAAGCATGTTTTATTTTCAGTTCAGTCAAGGTACTATATAATGGCTACAGTTACAGTCCCATCTGCAGAACATTAACATTGTTAGCATTATCTTTTTGAAAACCAAATAATAAAATTATTCAAACTATGTCCCTTTGGTGGTAATAACTGCTTCTGGATTTGTTCAGCAGATCAAGAGTCCTTTACAAATCTTCCTTGGCTCTTAGTTCCCATTTATACCTCCATATACAAAAGAGCTGAGAGCTTCCTGTGGCACTGACAAAAAAAAAACTAACAGCAAACAGACTCCAGTTTTTAGGCATAATCACAAAGGAGTATCTTGACCAAATTAACCCTGTAGCCACTAATACAGCAGACTGTGCTGTGTTGAGTTTTTCTGCTGGCCTGGCCATGTTAGCCAATCCAGCACAAACTAACCCCCATTTCATAATTGGTGCCCAGAAAAACACAGTTCTAGGACCTGCAAGGTGGTTGTAGAGGGGCCTCAGCTTTTTGGGGAGCATTGGCTTTACCTTGTTGAGCATGCGGTGGTAGGTGGCCCGTAGGCCTCGGACTCCCATGCATGGCCATCCTCTATGAGACTTGGTGCACCCACTCCCCTAGCCAACCAAGGGCAGCTGGTAACCTTTGCCTGCCTCAGACACCAGCTTCCTCCACTCCCCCCAATTCTACTTTTAAAGGAGTTGTTTTCCTCACTCAATTTTTGTGCTTCCTTTTCCAAGCTTTTGACTCTTTTTTTCATAATTCTCTCACATAACTCTCATTTCTTTTCCCAATTTTTCTTCTACCTCTCTTACTTGATTTTTAAAATCCTTTTTGAGCTCTTCCAAAAGGACTTTTTGGACTTGAGATTAATTCATATTCCCCTTTGAGGCTTCTCATATTGGCATTTTGACATTGCTGCCCACTTCTGAGTTTGTATTTTGATCTTCCCTGTCTCCATAGTAGTTTTCTGTGGTTAGGGTTTTTTTTCCCTCATTTTTAAAAGTTGAGCTCTACTCCTGGGATACAGGGGACACTGTCCCAAGCTTCTTGCACTGGGGACCAAGGGCCTGTTCACTGGTTTTCTGCCCTAGGGCCTCTGGGACTGTGGACTTGCCCATTGTACTAGGGTGCCCTGGCTTAGTCACACCTGTTGTTGCCTGAGTTCTGGGGGTGGCAGTTTGCCTTCTGTGCTGGAGCTAGAGTCCTTACAGCTGGCCTGCTGTGCCACTGGCCTGCTGAGCCTGAACCAAGGGGCCTAGATTGCTTATCTATGCTGTGACTAAGAGCTTCCCACTGGCTTGTCCAGATTCTGCCTGTGCTGGGCTGTGCTCCACTTTTACCCAAGTGAGACAGATCTTTCCTGGAGTCCTTCCAAGTTATCTTGGGCTAGAAAATTGTTTCAGCTCATCTTTTCATGGATTCTATAGCTCCAGAATTCTTTTAGAGTCTTGATTTAACGTTGTTTCTGAGGGAAGGTGGAGAGAGCTCAGGCAACTTCCTGGCTTCTTTCTGCCATCTTGGCTCCACCCCCAACCAAAAAAAAATTAAACCAATTTTTTGGACACTACTTGAAGTCTTTCCACCTTAGAAGAGTCTAACAAAATCCACATTCTGCTAACATAGCGATCAAGAACCCATGATCACTTCCATATCATATTGAAGTAATTTTTTAAAAATTGATTGATAGATCTAACCCTTGGTCTAGCCAATCTGTTTTCTGACTCCAACTTGCTCTTGACTGAATAAATGAATGATAAGATTTGTAGCGGAAGACCTCTGATAGTGACTATGGTTATTATAATGATAATTGCACTTGTACCAATGATACTAAAACCTCACATTTGTTCCTGTGCTTTATTCAATTAAATTTCCTCTTTTTTTAAAAAAATTCACTATTTTTAAAAGTATCTGCTATGTGTAGATGTGGTAAATGCTGAAATATCTCAACAGAGGCAAAACCACAAAAGTCACTGCCCTGGAGGAGCTTATATTCTCTTACTTTGTGGTGATAACACACTTTCACATAAATTATCTAATTTGATCTATTCAGCATCCCATATGAATTAGCCAGGATCCCCCATTTTACTGATGAAGAAGTTGACTTCAAACAAGTTAACTGACTTACTTACCCAAGTAGAATGGGCTGGCCAGACTTGGACTCATCACTGTTGAATCCAAACCCTTTGCTCCTTGTACTCAGTCATTGTCTTTATTAAAGATAATGAAAAAAGCTGTAATTAGGATAAAGCAACTAGGACTTTGCCCAAAGTTTGTTCCCAAACTTAGAGAAGCCCAGAGAGTGGTTTCAGTCATTAATTGGCTTAGAAATGGCTGGCTTTTAGCACTGCATTAGCATCTATAATGAATTTTAGAAAAAAGAAATGGGAATTTTGCCAGTGAGCTCTTCTCTGGACTACGCTGACCTGTTCCTCACTACCACCATATTATTTTCTTCATTGGAGACCTTGAAGTATCTTACATCCATCATCTCTCCCCAGCTAAATTAAAGGCATGGTTTCTGCCACTTTCCCTAGGTTAAATTGTGTGTGTGTGTGTGTGTGTGTGTGGTGTGTATATATATATATATATATATATATATATATATATATATAATATATATATATATAAAACAGAATAATCTTGTAATATATGTATATATATATATATGTGTGTCTGTGTGTGTATACACACATATATACACACGCATATATACATACATATATATGTAGATAGATAGATAGATAGAGATAGAGATATAGTTACAGCTCTAACAGTTAGTAGATTCTAATTACTTTTGCTCCAAAGTGACCTCTGAAGGGGCAGCTAGGTGGTGCAGTGGATAGAGCACCGGCCATGGATTCAGGAGGACCTGAGTTCAAATCCAGCCTCAGACACATAACACTTACTAGCTGTGTGACCTTGGGCAAGTCACTTAACCTCAATGCCTAACCAAAAAAGGGGGGGGGGAGTGACCTCTGAATAGAGGCTAATATTTTGCCACTTATTCCTGCTAATTTCATCCAAACCATAGAGGAACAGATTTGAACCCACTAGAATAAAAAATGAAGGAGGAGAGAGACAATTCTTTAATAAAATACCTTAGTACAAGGACTTAGTACATAGTAGGCATTTGATAAATGTTTGTTTAATTTTAAAGTCATAGAATACATAACTACCGAAGCAAGGCCATAGATGAGAAAGTAACAGAATAAACTTGTAATACCTTGCATGGTGCTTTGCATACAAGTAAATACTGTATGGTGATGAAAAATACAATTTTATGTGGGTGATTATCAGTGCATTCAGTATATGGAATTAGAATGGACTTTTATGAAAAGTGTGTATCATTCATATTCATACCAAAATAATTAATTTATGGGATTAATGACATTTCAAAGAGAAAGAACCAATTAGGAGGATAATTTAAAACATAATCTCATTAATGTTGATTAGTTTTATAATAGTTTGTAACAACAAGTATAGAGAATTAGAGAAGAAAAATATGGTTAGTGAAAAATAGATTAGCTACTATAAAGAAATGCTTCTAAATATAATTTCTGAGATTAGATTCAAAGAAAAATGTAATCAACTTTTTTTGTTTTTGATAATAAATAAAACAAATTGTTGTTAATAAAAATACTAATGAGAACTCAGACTATAACTTTTTTGTTGTTGTGATTCAGTCATGTCTGACTTTTCATGACCTCATTTGAGGATTTCTTAGCAAAGACACTGGAGTAGTTTGTCATTTCCTTCTCCAGTTCATTTTATAGACAAGGAAACTGAGGTAAATAGGGTTAAGTGACTTGTCCAGTGTCATACAGCTGGATTTGAACTCAGTTCCTCCTGACTCCAGGCCCTATACTCTATCTACTGGGCCACCTCGTTGCTGAGGCTATTATAACTATAATACCTTATAGACTGAGTAATTCTTAATGAACTCCCGTCAAAAAGCAATAGCAATTATGATGAGTAAAAGCCAAAGTTTATTTGTAAGTTATTAGTAAAATTTAAAAGAAGCAAACATGTAAATTGGATAGGACATTGAACACGATAGGAAAAACAACTTTGCACCCCCCATAAGTGATTTTTTTATGGTCTCTTCAAACCAAATTTTGCAAAGGGAACCTCCTCAACTTCCAGGCACCTAGAATTACTTTTGTGTCCTGCCCTGAACCCCATATGCGGCTGCCTGGCAGATAGCTTACTTCCTTACAGCACATCCTTCATGCTTTTTTTTTTCTATGTGACTTCATTATATGATTTGCAGCAGAGCAGATTTTTAAGATAATTAGAACAAATTGTTGCATCCAGTGTAATGAAATTTTTGTTTCATTTAGGGCAAATGCTGTTGTCAAATTCATGAAATAGATGCTAGAGATCTGCTGACCTCATCTCCTTCCTGCCCCAAGAATCACTCTTCAGGCTTCAATATATGCTCCAGTGTGTTCCATCCTATCCTAAATTGTTGCACAGAATTGCTGTTCTGTTCTCTAAAATGGCTGTCATTTTTCAGGCTGTGAAAATCTTTTCTGTTGTAAGTTAAATGATTCCTTTACCAATGTAATTTAGAAAGTATGCTTTTAGATGGCTGGGATGAAAAATACTTAACAAAAATACTTAATAATGATAAATGCCTTTATAAGATATATATTGAAATACAGTTTTCAAAATTTAAAAAAAAACAATTTTATGGACACCAGATTAAGAATCTCTGTCTTAGATACAGCAAGCAGCTGAGCAATAACTCAGGTCAGGGCTACAACAACCCTAAAAATCAGTCTGAGCACAACTTCCATTGCTTTCTCTATCCAACAGGATGTATACCTCTGTTTTGCTTTGTTTTGTTTTTTTTCCTTTTTTCCCTCGTACTCTAAGTAGGTAGAGAGAAGGAAAATTTCTCAAGGATCATGGAAATTGAAAACATGAGGATTTGGAGAAACATATATTCATACACATTTCCTCCTTTTCCAGTAACTAACCAATCCCTCACCTTTTATCACTTCCTTATAGACACCCATTACATTTATGTAACCTAACAAGATGATCTCTGAAGTCATTAGATTCAAATCAAGAGATTCTAATTTAGAAAAGTAAAATGAGATAAGAAATTTTCATCTATATAGAAGATAAATAAATTAGCAAATCAAAAATCAAGAAAAAAGAGCTAGGAAAATCTTTAAAGAAAACTAAGATGTCTGAAGAACATAAGTGATAGCAGTATTAATAATATCCTCGGAGCAGCATGGATATTGTTCTAAGCTCAGAGTTGGGAAAATTTAGTTCAAATCCTGCTTTGATACTAAATAGTTGTGTAACTCTAGGAAAATAAATTAACCTCTATGTATTGCAGACATTTCTATTGGACTTATCTACTAATTAGCATGCTAGTAGAGTTTTATATTAGTGGCTGGTGTTGCTGCTACAGCATTTCCACACAATGATAAAGTAATAGATGCTTCCCCTATTCTTGTAATGATCTGACATTCACATAGTGCTTTAAAGTTTACTATGTTTGACCCTTGTAACAACCAACCCTTTGAGGTAAGTGATTTGTATGGTAGGTACGTATAGGGAAGCCAAATTTAAAATACTGTCATTTAAAAAAATAAAATGACTGTCTTCAGACAGTTATATTGTCCCCATTTTATGGATGAGGAAACTGAGTCTTAGATCAGTTAAGTGATTTGTCCAAAGTCACACAGTTAGTAAGCAATAAAGCCCAGATTTGAATCTTAGTTCTCTGATTCCAAGACCTTTCCACTTTCCACAGAACCACCTTACCATTCATTTAGGTAGGCAGATATATAGTCCATGGTCAGAGTACTGATGGATCATCAGTAGGGTTAAGCCTCAGGTCTTATTGGTCTCTGAATTAATTTTAAATGACTGATCCATCTTATTAACAAATTACACAATGTTTAGTCAAAGGGTTTTCTTGTTATTGTTCCTTTTGAAACCTTTGTTAAAAGGAGAGGATAAATATTTATTAAGTACCTACTAGCACAAGCTAAGTACTTTATAAGTATCACCTACTTGTCACACAGCCCTCATTTTGTGGCTAAGAAAGTTAGGCACACAGAGGTTAAATGACTTGCCCAGGGTCACCCAGGTAGTAATTGTTTGATGCCATGTTTGAACTAGGTTCTCTCTGACTTCAGGGCAGTGCTCTCTATCCATTCCACCATCCAACTGATAAGATAAACAGAAAGTAACATTAAGTTTAATATTAAAGTAGTTTATTTTATAAGAAAATTATTAAACTGGCTGTTTTCCTTCATTTTCATGCCTTTGAAATTATCAATATCAGACCTACATTGCCATTTATAGGCATCACCAACCAGATATAATGACAAGCATCTGACAAGAACTTGACAAGCTAGAATATTAAGTGGAAACTAACAAGATGAAATTTAATAGAGATAAATGTGAAATCTTATACCAAGGTTCAAAAAAATCAATATTTTACAAGTATAAGTTGAGAGAATTATGATTAGATATCAGTTAACCTTAACATGATCTCAGTTTTTTTTGTTTGGGGTGAGTGTGTATGTGCATGTATGTGTACATATATGTGCGTGTGTGTGTGTGTGTGTGTGTGTGTGTGTGTGTGTGTGAACTGAAAGGTCAATATGAGTCACTGATGTGAATCAATAGTTAATAAAGTTGGCATAATATTAAGAGAATCAATGTATTAAGGGCTAGAGAGATGATAGCTCAAGTATAATTTGACCTCATCCAGAGTATTGTGCTCAGTTTGGGGGACCATATTTTAAAAATATCCTTAAGGTAGAGCATACAGAGGAAAGTAAAGGACTTCAAGGTCATGCGATAAACAAGTTGAAAGAATTGTGAGTGTGTGGCCTAGATAAAACAGAATAAGAATAAAAATCACTAGCAGTTTATATAACTCTCTAAGGTTTTCAAAATGCTCTGTTATTTTTTTTTCCTTACAGCAGCCTTGGGAGGTAGGTGCTATTTGTATCCTCATTTTATAGATGAGGATCTCAAAGCATATAGAGGTTTAATGATTTACCCAAGATCATGCAGGTAGTAAGGGTATGAGGCAAGACTGAATATTCCTGAGTCTAGGAATGGCACTATATCCACTGTGCCATTCAGCAAAGGGATAATCTAATGGTGTAATTCAGTCTTTCTTGACCTCTCTTTGCAGCTTTTGATATTGCTAACCACACTCTTCCTCTGGATACTCTCCTTACTGAGTTTTCTTGACATTGATCTCTCCTGTCATCCTGACTGACTACTCTGACATTTCCTTTGCTGGACAGCCATTTCTTCTTTAGGCTAAACTTACGGTCCCCAATGTCCACAACTTAGAGTCATCCTTAACCTCTCCTTCAACCCCCATATCAAATAGTCAATCAAATCTTGCCAGTTCTACCTCCACAACAGCTATTCTTCACCTTCACTCCACCCACATGTCAACCACCCTGTGTCAGGACCCTGTCACCTTTTACTACTTTGTTGCAACAGCCTTCCAATTCCCTTCTCTTCCCTCTCCAATCCATCTTCCAAACAGCTGCCAAAATAATCTTCATACAATACAAGTCTGACCATGTTTTTTTTCCTGCTCAACAATTTTTTAGTCACTTTCTGTAAGTGTAAGATAAAATACCTGTTACCTGTAAGATAAAATACAGCTTTCTCAATCATTTAAAGCTCTTCAAAAATTGTCAGCATAATTTTTCAGTCTTAATGTATATTATTCTCCTACATACACTCTTCATTCCAGCCAAAAATGGCCTACTTGCTCTTCTCCAAACTCAATATTTTATTTCCCATCTTTATCTTTTCAGAGGCTGTCCCCCACACTCTAAACCTCAGTCTCTTAGAATCACTTAGCTTCCTTCAAGGTCCAGCACCTATTGGTAGACTTTCTTAATTTCTTTACTTGCTATACTCTCCCTACTCCTTAAATTAACATTTGAATACTTCCATATATGTGTATGTTTCCCTGCTCCTGGTAGAAAATAAGCTCTTCATAGTGGGCATCATTTTACAATTTGACTTTATATCCCTAGCACTTAGTATAATGCCTTGTATGTGATAGGCATATAACAAGTACCTATTTGAATGGATTGGATTACACTTGGTTGTATATTACAACTTCCTTTAAATATTGAAGAGCAGTGACTTGGAAAATACAATTGACTTGTTCTCATTGGTTCTTAGGAGCAGTATTTGGACAAACAGTTGAAAGTTGCAAAGAGGCAAATTTAGACTTTAATTTCCCTCTTCCAAATATTTGAATGCAACTATCTCATCCTTTGGTTTAAGGGAAAAGTTGCTAACAATTAGAGCTATCCAAAAGTGGAATGGACTGACTCAGGAAGTAATTATTTACCGAACAATAGAATTTGAAATTAGGAAGGGCCTCAGTTGGGCCTCTAGTCAGATCTATCCATGAAGGAATCTCTAATACATATGACAAGGGATTGCCCAGACTCTACCTGAGGACATCCTAGGAGGAGGAATCTACCACCTCTTGAGGCAAGTCATCCTACTTTTAAACAGTTTTAATTATTAGGAAGTCATTTTTGATTATTTTGTTTTTGTTTTGTTTGTTTTCCTGTCATCAAGCCTAAATTTGGTTCTTTGTACCTTCTGTCCATTGCTCTTGGTTCTATCCTCTGTCCTCTGGGGCCTAACAAAGTCTAATTTTTCTTCCACACAAGAAATCCTCTTACTTAAATGGAGTTATATCATCCCTACCATCACTACCACCACCCTGAGTCTTTTATCTAAAACTAAACATGCTTAGTTCCTTCAACAGATTTTCATAGCCCATGTACTGAAGGCCTTTCACCATCATGGTTGCCCTTTACTGCACTCTTTCTATCTTATCAGTTTCCTTCTAAAACCATGATGCCCAGAAAAATACTCCACATGAAATCTGATAAGGGTAGAGTATGATGGGTTTATCACATCAATGGAGGTCTTCAGACTGATTCTGGATGACCATTTATTGGATCCAGTACAGAGAGGATTTTTGGTCAGGTATGAATTGGAGGTCTCTTCTAACTCTGAACTTCTGTGACTCCTCCATCAATTCACATAAGCACTAACTGAAAATGTAAGGATTTATATTGTCAGTGAAACTTCGCTTACCTCTCTGAAAAAGGCATGTTTAAGCTGGCAAAGGATATAGCTTTTATAAACATAATGCTTTGGAAATTATTAATATTTAATTCATTTGCACAGAAAAATCATTTAAACAGACCCATGAGCATGCTCTTAGGAAGCTCTAATTCTTTTGGACCCTCAGTTTCAAATTAAGCTTTGAGAATAAAACCAATTATTTTGATAATTTTATTTTGGTTGAGAATTTTATGAAGATAGTTCTTTCAAAAAACACAGAAAATTCGAGTCAAAATGCTATGTCATTGAGGTTTGAGAATCTTTTGGTATAAATAGGTTTACTTTTAAGGGAACAGCCATCAGACAAGGTCAATTAAGACAAGCATCGTGACACTTTTTCTATTAGAACCAAAAAAAGCCCTGTCCCACACTTAATGAGCAAATTATTGATAATTGTTCCCAACCTGAAATAAAAGGGGAAATCCATTTTCTTTGTTTTGATATTATTGATTGTGTCCTCCCAAAACGCTTCGTTAGCACTAGCTCTGTGCTGTTCATAAATACACTGCTGTTCCAGGATAGATCACTCATTGTTAAAATTGGCAAGTTAATCCCTTTAGGCTGACAGAACCCAGCTGTGTGTGGTCTCCTGCCTATATCCCCTCTTGCGTTTCTCCTACTTTTTTCTAGATAATTTTGCTACAGACTATAAAATATCCTATTGATTGAGGACTAAAGTTATAAATGTGATTTATGAGCTATATTGGATTAAAAGTGTGACTGCTCCAGGGAACTTAGACATTTCTTCCTGTTAGTGAAAAACCTGTGTAAATCACTTAAATTTTATCCATAGCCTGTAAGAATACCACTTTAAAAAAGGCCAGTGCAAAGAGTAGGGCCATAGTAAGCTTATAGACTTACTAGGGCAAGAAAACTTGAATCTTTAGTTGCATTCCTGACAGCAAATGTGTCTATAACTACTACATATTGCATACCCCCATAGTTTCTTTAGATGCCACTTTTAGTACCACTTCAATTCAAATCATCTCAAAGAGCATTTATTAAATACCTGCTTTGTGCAAGGTACTGTGGTAGGCACTGAGAATACAAAGACAAAAATAGAATAGTCCCCATCTTCTAGGAGGATTATGTTCTAATTAGGGTGGGGATTAAGGGGCATTGGGCAGCTAGGTGGCAAAGTAGATAGAGCATTGGGCTTAGAATCAGGAAGATTCATATTCATGAGTTCAAATCCAGCTTCAGATGCTTTTAGCTGTGTGACCATGTGCAAATTGCTTAACCCTATTTGCCTCAACTTCCTCATCTGTAAAAGGAGTGGGAGAAGGAAGTGGCAAACCACTCCAGTATCTTTGCCAAGAAAACCCTAAATGGGGTAATGAAAAGTTGGACATAGCTGAAATGATTGAACAACAACAACAAGGTGTATTAGATATACACAGAGAAATATGGAATTCATCATGAATTTAAATGTCATGATTGTACAGGGTCACAATCATCTCCATATCTGTCCCCGTGTCTCTCCTCATCGGTCCAGTATTCTACTGCAGGCCTCTATTACTTTTGTGTTGAATGACTGCAGTAGCTTCCTAATTGGGCTCTCTGTCTCACTGATCCCTTCTATCACATCACTGCCAGAAGGACTTTCCTAACGTGTAGTCTTGAACATGTCATTCCCCTA
Organism: Phascolarctos cinereus; assembly: GCF_003287225.1. Taxonomy (NCBI): domain Eukaryota; kingdom Metazoa; phylum Chordata; class Mammalia; order Diprotodontia; family Phascolarctidae; genus Phascolarctos; species Phascolarctos cinereus. Next base: position 206,614,066 of record NW_027555958.1, read on the forward strand.
CTCAGTAAGCTTCAGCGGCTATTACCTCCGAGATTAAATATAAGCTTCTCTACTTGGAGCCCCTCACAACCTGGCCCCAACTTATGTATTCAACCTTTTTATATGTCACTCTCACCACACTCTGTGGTCCTGATAAACTGATCTTCCTGCTGTTCATCACACAGGGTACTCTGCCTCCCATCCACACATCTTAGCACTGACTGTTTCTCATGCCTTCAAAGTACTTCTTACCTCATCAAAATTCTGCTCAAGCACCTTCTCTGTTAGACCTTTCCTGATTCCCCTAGTTCTCTTCCTTTACAAAAATCTTCTTTGTGTTAAATTTTTAAGATTCTCTATATGAATATAATGCCCGTACCATAACACTGCAGTGCTGTTTGCCTGTATCAGTAGAGAAGGGATTTCTTCAGATTAAGATAACCCCCCAACATGTACCAAGCACCTGGCATCCTAGGGACTGCTAAGAAAGGACACCCCTTGGTGAGATCTATCCTTGCTAGGACTGAGATTTTATCTCATTCCCAGCTGAACTCATTTACCCTTGTGTAATCTTTGATGTGTTCTAATCTATATAACTTTCTCTGATTTCTATTTACTATAAAATGATAAGAAGGTGTACTAGTCATTCCTGACGATCTTTTGATGAAAAGCACAAGGTGGGGCAGGGGAGAAGGAGGAGCAGAGAAGCTAAGATGGGTGATGGTAAGGTATTACTCTCTCTTTAAAGGAATCAGGGAAAGTGTCTTTCATTCCGAACCTCTTAAAATTATATCCCTAGGTCAAAGATACTTAATGTGTGGTAGAAATGTTTCTGGACTGATATGGCTAAAGAGAGCCTTAGAAATAAGAGAGATTGCTCGGACTGGATCCTGCCCATCCCTCCCCCACCAGGCTGCTGGCCATGTAGACAACAATCATTTCAATCTAAAGTTGAATAAAACCTTGTCCAGGTACAAAAAGAAATTTGTTTCTGTTAGCAATCCCATGTTATCGCAAAGGTGAATTGATTTTTAAATCCATTAAAGGTTTCAAAAATTGTTTCAGCCCGTATTGCTATCTTTAAAGCTATAACTAGGTAACTAGGGCAGGTCAGCTGGGAATTTGCCTATGGGCTGGTGACAGTGCTTATACTACTCTAAAAAAAAGCAGGTGGTGGGACAGGAGAGGAATGATGTCTGGTCAGAGATGGTGAAAATAGAGATGGGAAAAAGAAGAAAGCAGCGCAGCTCTCATAGGATTACCCAGTGTGGAGGCAACTATTGTTCCTACAGCACATAATCAGTAGTGTGGCAAAAAGAAAACAAAGGAAGAAAGAAAAGAAAAAAGAAGAAGAGGTAGGACCACTAACAGTATGGAGTTTGTCCTTCCAGCAGAATCTGGGGAAGTCACAGCCAGATATCCCTCTCTTTAGAATCCTCAGCTATAACATTGCCTTATCCTTGCTGAGATTTAGAGAGGAATTAGGGAATACAAATGGTAGAGATACTAAAGTGAATTTGAGGGGAGGGGAGGAGAATTAAGACTGGGTGCTAGGTCCTTGTGTTTTCTGCTTAACTTCCTTTCTGGTCTTCCATTTGCATATGAAGCATCAAGGTTTTTTGTTTTGTTTTGTTTCGTTTTCAGGTTTTTAGCTCACCCTTACAGGTTAATTATATCTTAGCAAATAACTTTCATATCTGTATATCCAGTTTAATCTCTCTCTCTTAAGTTCCATTTCCATATTACCAAATGTTTGTTTTATATTTCTAATTGAATGTCCCACAAGCATTTCAAAATCAGTATGTATAAAACAGAACCCAGTATCTTCCCTATTCCTCTTAACTATCCCCTTCTCCAAACCTGCCTTCCTTCTATTTCTATTGAGAATAATGCTATCCTTCAATTTACCCAGTTTCACAGCTTCAACATTGTAATTGACTCCCTCTCTCTTACCTGTCATATCTAAAGAGTTTCCAAGTTCTACCAATTCTTTCTCTCCAATTTCTCTTTCATCTATCCCCTTCCCTCTACCTACATAGACATCACCTTTGTTTAAGCCCTCAGTCCCTCTCATTTGGATCATTCAGTAGACTCATAATTAGAAGTCTTGCTTCATTTTTCATCTCTTCAATTCACCTTCCACATAGTTACCAAAATTATGTTCCTAAAATACACGGTGCCTCTGCCACTTCTCTGTTCAAGAACCTTCTGTGACTCCCTATTAATGATAAAATAAAAATACAAACTCTTTAACTTGGAATTTAAAGTTTTTTCCAGTCTAAATTTACCCTATCTTTTAGGCTTATTTAATTCACATTTTTGCCCTTCATACAATCTGCCTGCCAACTTAACTGACCTACTTGCTATATTGAAAAACTCGATATTCCATCTCCTTCTTCTACATATTTGCATAGGCTGTTCCTCATGCCTGGAATGTGCTTCTCTTCACTTTGCTTCTTGTAATCCTTAGGTTCCTTTCAAGTTCATGTGTTACTTCCTATAGAATTCTCCTCTTGATGATAAGGTCCTAGATTTCGATACCATTCAGCACAGAGCCCTCACTTTACATGTGAGGAAATTGAGATCCAGAGAGGTGAGGTGACTTACCCAAGGTATCAAGAAGAATCACAGTAGTACAGAAATAGGATTTGAACTCAGATCTTCTGAATCCAAATTGAGCTCTCCTTCTTTCATGTTACCAACTTTCCTGATTTGACCAGTTTTGATGCCATCCCTTATCTTTTTGTACTTATTTTCTAATATAATCTTTATCTACTTATCTTTGAACCAATTGTATTCCTCCCACCCATCATAGAATGTAGGCTCTTTAAGGGTGGCAAAGTAGATACAGCACCAGTCCTGGAGTTAGGAAGATCTAAGTTCATATTTGTCCTCAGGCATTTACTAGTTCTGTGACACTGGGTAAGCCACTTAACCTCAGGTCACAACTGTAAAATGGGGATATTAATAGCATTTACCTCTCAGGGTTATTGTGAAGATCAAAGAGATAATAATTATAAAGCACTTAGCACAGTGTCTGGCTTGTCTTAGGTTTTTAATAAATATTTGATTCCTTCTTTCCTTATCATCTCCACTTTACTGATGAAAAAACTGAGGCTTAGAGGAATCAAATGACTTGCCTAGGGACATACTGCTAGTAGTTATCTAAGACAGAATTTGAACTCAGGTCTTCCTGACTTCTAGTACTCTGTCCACTGTGCCACCTAGTTATCATCACTACCATCACCACCAATAATCATTATCAGCCATCATGGAAATTGTATAAAGAGTGAAGGGCCTGGAGCCAGCAACGCCTAGATTCAGGTCTTGCCTATGAAATATACTCTCCGTTAGTCTTGGGCAAATCATTTAGCCCCTCGGTTTTTCAGGTAACTCATTAAGGAAAAAAGTTAAACAGTCAAATGCTCAACTTTCATGGGGTAACTTCGCTAGAAAATGATGTGAAGGTCAAAAATGTGATGTTGATACATTGAATCTATAGGAAATAGGTTAGGTCCCCACAACCACCGAAAACTATAATCTTCCATTAGAGATTGTTGAAAATATGCTTTTCTGAAATTCTTTATAACAAAACATTAATTTTATAATATGCACTTTTTCTAACACAGTAACCATGAAATAACTTATAAGATGTAGTAAGAAAAATAAAATTGGTAACATGCAAAACACTTTTTCTCACTAGTAATTCCTAGAATTCTGTGAACTTTTGTGCTAACATCAATTTAAAAAAAAAACCTATTGATTTGAGACAACATTCACTTTTTATAACACATGAAATCTACAGTACCATAAATACTGTACAGCAAATGAAATTTCTTAACTAAAACATTTTTAACCTGAATCTTATCTTCCACTGTGTCATGGTGGTGTGAGGATGTTCCACTGTATACCATACTGCTGTAAATCTTGGTCACTCTCTGAAAACTTAAGGAGAAATGTCTGGGATTTTAGTCACTTCTGCCAGAAAAGCACAATGGTCCTTCATGGCTGGTGTATGGTGTTGGACATCATGATGGGAAGCACTAGTTTGAAATAATCCATCAGCAACATCTGTTTTGTGCACCATTCTTCAAGAATGGGAGCATAGCAGAGGCGACTTGAGGTTTAACCTTGAGGCTACAATGGATGATGGGGTTGGCAGCCTTGATGTCTCTTGCCAGCTAGTCAATTAGGCTGACAGCAGCTGAAGACATTCTGGCATAAAGTTTATCTAACACCTTTATTTTCTCACCAAGTCACATCACTGACTTTGCACACTTGGCCTTAGAGCCCAAAGGTCTTGCATTATACTTTGGAGACATAATTGCAACCCAAAACTTGAGGTTTAAAACCAATAAAAATATGCAATGAATATGTGAGGAAATCTTTACACTATAATGACAGGGTGAACAAGACCAGTGAAGGGCCTAATAGGATACCAGTCACTCCACAAACTTGCATGCATCATACATCTCTTTTTTTTTCTCTGCTGAGCATAGCTGCAAATGTGCATGGTTACCAACTAAGTTACCAATAAAATCATGTGAATGCTTTAAGTTGAAAAAGTTAAACAAATGAACATTGATGATTGAATGTATATGTTAGTTTCAGATTGGTATCAGTGGAAAGATTTATTACATTCAAATATTCTACATGACTTAGATCACAAGTCCTTACCCATACACTGTTCACCTCCAATATTGTCATCTCTGTCATGAATTATGTCATCTTTAATTAACAATCTGATTTCAGTGTCTGTTTTGCTTCAGGAAACTACGGCAACTGTTTTTTAAGAAGATATTCTTTTTCATGATTATCCGTAAACCTAATTACCTAAAAAGTAACTAGCCATGCCCATTGATCAAAGTGCCTTGTGAGGACAATCCTACACTTTTTTAGTATTTATCATATTCCAAATGAATTTCACTTATTTCAAAGGACAAAGGGTTTAAAAAATATCTCACAGGAATAAACAAAAAAATCAAAGATCAGAATCGATATGACTTCAGAAGAAACTCAGTTCAGAAATAATACCTATTTCTTCACAACTCTTCATACATCAACTGACTTTTGAATTTGTAAAGATTGGAATGAAATATTTCTAATCAGAAAACTTCTCTTTTGTTCAATTAAATATGTTCACTCTTACCGTAATACAGGGAGAGACAGTGCACTGATTAAAAATCTAGTTAACTATAGGTATAGGAAGACCAAGATTTTGGTTCTGCCACTGACACTAGGCATGTGGCCAAGAACAAGTCATTTCAAGGTCCCAGGGAATTCTAAGACTATACTCAAAGAGGAATTTTCAATCTGTGATGGTGAAGAGAATTTTCATTCTGGGAGTTAGATTGCTGGCCAAAATGATATGTCCAGACTAAAACAATAACAAAAGTTCAGAATAAAAGCAAAGCATTGATCTAGAGCTCAGGAAAGCCGTGCATCTGTGATCTCCTTGATATTGGTAACACCTCCAACAGTGCTGATCACAAGTCATGCATTCTGTATCTTCAAAGGCCTCTGTCTGTGTCATCCTGTAAATTCTCAAAGATGAGTAAAGGTCTATCCAAAATGCTAGAGGCCCTCCCCTTCATCTCTTGATATTATGTAAATACCAGTGGAACATGCCAGCTATTCATCAATTATCCCTCACTCAGTGATCCAGGGCTGCCCATGCCTTGTCTGCTCATGCATCTCCATGAGGATATCCTTTTATTCTTCTTCTCCTGTGTAATTCTTTGTTGGAAATCTATGTCAGCCTATTCATTCAGGTCACAAACCTCCCCATTAGTCCATGGATTATTTGCAACTTTAATTCTTCAAACACTATGGCATTTCATGACTCAGACATGATTACTAAAAGAGGAATAATGTAAATCATCTTGTGATGGTCTTTGTTTTAAGGGTCATCAAAAGTACTGCCTAATTTTTAAAAAATCTGTCTTTTCTCCTATTTAATTCTTGGCCCACATCATTTTCTATCCACAGTTTCTGTCTAAAACATGCCACTGCTGAATCAGCTTTATGGGTTCTCCATCCAACTGAATAACACAGTTTAGACAGTAAACATTTTTTATACAACTTATTTTTCCTTTGCATATGGGTTTTATTTCCTTCAGTGATTACGTATAGCATTTAGTAGCATCCATCTAAAGCAGATATGTCAAATACTCCCACAACACTCCTGAATGCCACCCAAACAAGATTTAAATGTAATTGGTAAATATTTGACAAAATAAATAAAAATATAATGTAACCTATGAAATGTTAATATGTGGTTTGCTAAGTCAATAGGAGGCCTACAGGGATTTATGCATGTTTTAGTGGACCCCATTTCTATTTGAGTTTGGAACCATTGATCAAAAGAACCATTAATAGGGAATTCCTCTACCATTTGGATTCATTAATTTCTCTCCCATAATAGTGGCAAATCCCTTTGGCAAACATATTATTTCCTAGTTTTTATATCTCGGTTTATATTAATATTCAAAGAGTCATTGAGCAAAGTTATGTCTATTGCTACATCTTTCAAGGAATCTTATGTCACTTTTAGTTATCCGTGGGAGACAACTTTTTGGAGGAAAGGTTTTCAAGTAGCATTTTGCTTAGTCAAATCAAACGTTTTATTTTTTGCTTTTGCTTTTTTTGGTAAGCAAGTAACAAGCATAATGGGATCTTATATTGTTTATTGCGTTCAGTCAGTTGTATAACTGTTAAGATGTGTTCTACTGTTATCACCTGTAAAATCCTATCTGTTCCTTTTTCATATCTTCATCAAAGATATCCTAGATGTGTGTATCAATTACTCTCACAAAAATTTTTTTTTAGAAATGAGAAAATTATTATGGGTTGGTTGATACTTATATTTTCTTAGATTTCTTTTTAGGGTAACCATAAGGTTTAATATATTTTTTCCACATTTTTGGTGTCCTGTCTTCCCTGAGATATCATGAGAATTAGTTTCTCAGGGACCTCGAAATTTTGTTACATCTAGACTTTCTGTGTACTTGAAATAGTACATGTACCCTTGTCATTATTGATTTCTTTGGTACCATGTCTAATTCTTCACATAGCATATCAGGGATTGTGATGTTAGATTCCAAATATGGGTAGTTTTACTTTTATTAATTGAAAACAAAAGATTGTTAACTATAGCTTTACAGATCTTTACTTTTATCCATTTTCTTTCTTTCTGTTTCAACTTTTAATGGCTCAGGATCAGCTAACTTAGGTCTCTTCCAAAATTGTCTGCCAATTTTCTATTCCTGTACCACTTTTCACTGTTTTTAAGTTGTTTTTTTTTAATTTTTCATACTCTTCCACCATCCAGATTTTACAAATGATTTTATAGTATAAATCTGCGTTGCCACTGGCTACAGTACCTCCCAGCTTGCCAAAGAGAACAAGTGTTTGCTAACAAGAAATTTTTGGTTTTATTGATCACTTCATTGTGATAGATTTACATCAATTATAAAACCTTTTGAAATACTGATAGTTTGTGTTGATGCCTGTTCTTTTCTCCCTTTTCCATTTTTCAGCCAGAGCAGCTAATATCTAGGGCTCCAGGAGAAAGCCTTGAGTTTCCTAAATCTGACAATAGACACCACCTGGCACAGTCACTTGACCATAACAATAATTAGAAGGAGCAACGGAATAAACACAGTAATGGAGATTGATGAGTAGACCTTGACAATGATGAGATAAATACACCAGATGATCACATTAAAAGATAGAAATACCACATAGAGTGCTTTAGCGTGAAAAGAGTTTGAATCAAGCAATGATAAGTAACAAATTGAAATGTACCTTTTAAATTCTGTGCTCAGCATGCTTTCGATTACGATGGGTCACAGGGGTGGGTAACCTGTGGCCTCAAGGCCACATGTGGCCGTCTAGGTCCTCAAGTGCAGCCCTTTCACTGAATCCAAACTTCAAAGAACAAATCTCCTTAATAAAAGGATTTATTCTGTAAAACTTGGACTCAGTAAAAAGGCTGCACCAAGGACCTAGAAGGCCACAGGTTCCCCAGCCCTGCTCTAGTGTTAACACTTCTTAGGACACACTCTGCTTAACTCTACTTGTATTGATGAGCCAAGTCCCTAGAAGGCAGTTGATTACTTTTTCCTTTGGGATTCCAGGGTTAATCCTGAGGGGTTGGGGTGGTTTTCTTCCATTTTTGCTACAGACCCCATTTGCTGTGTTTCCCAAAACTGTTTAACCAGTTGATATTAATTAGCTTTTGCAAATGGAAATTTACTTACTAAGGTGGTTTAGTAAGGACAACTGTTACAGAAACATCTTCCAAAACTAAAGGCACACTTCCTCGCATACTTGCTCCCCGGGAAGAGTTAGCTTAGGCTTAGAGAGCACATGTACCAAAAGGGTTACTCACAACTCCTTTTTGTCCTTTATGGAGTCTTCATGCAGCTCTCCCTTTGTTTGTATAGTTTTTTTGCTGGGTTCTAAGGGCCAATGCCCTTGTACAAGACTCCTGAGGGTGCCTTTCCTTGGTGTGTTTAATTTCCCTCATCTCCAGATATAAGTACTACAAATAACCACTGCTGTTCTAGGGACACTGATAGTGATGAGAAACCTAATTATTTCTGCTTTTCAAGAAAGAAGTATGAAAGAGATCATCTTCTGATTGTTTGGGGAAAGGGAAACAGACTATCTCCTCCACCACTCACCACTCTCACCACTCCTCACCACTCAGAGGCTTTGCTAGAACAATTCCACTACAGACCTGGCTTAGTATTTGAATACAGGCTTCCAAACAGACTTGCTGTTTTGTACACCCTCCAAAGGCATAAAGGCATGTGACAAATTCCTTTCAAACACAAGATATTTCTAATTCAGTGTCATCTTATTTCATCCAATAGTAGGAACACTTACCCCCTCCTATATTAATTAAGAACTTGTTCACACTTGGTATCTTTGATTAGCTGATTCACACAGGGCTTGTTAAATTTTTTCCACTAGCAACCCTTTTTTGTGTTTCAGCAGCATTGGTTGGTGTTGCATGGTGTGACAACATACGTGGTGCAAAGTGTACATGCTATGTGTTCAGCACCAAGACTGCAGTGAAGCTGCGCAATGTAACACGGGCAAGCGCTGCCAGAAACACCTCAGATTCATTATGCGTTTTATTTTTAACTAATTTTTGGTCATTACGCCTTCAGAAACCTTTTGCTTTGCCAAATTTTTCTTGATGGGGTCAGGATCTGCCATTTAAGAAGTGCTGATTAGAGAGCTTTAGAACTTGGTCACACCTAGTTTAAAACTTTGATTTTCATAACACAGTCCAAGATGAGTGTCATTTGATGAAGACATCAGGGCTTAGAGCAAGAGTTCTAAACCTAGTGTCTATGAGCTTGTTATTATTATTGTTTAATATAATTGTTTTTCTTTGCAATCCTGGGTATTTTACACATTTAAAAACAATATTCTGAAAGGGGATCCATAAGCTTCACCATCTTGCACAAGGGATCCGTGATACACACACAAAAGATTAAGAACTTCTGACTTAGAGCATCATATTAGTTATATTAATTGGGGTTAAGGCATGTAAAACAGCCCTTTTACACTCATAAGGAAAGTCTGACACATAAAAAATAAATGTGATATGAAGTACAGGATATCCCAGAAAGCCTTAGTACAGTTTTAAAAAGCTTAAAACTATACTCGAACTTTTAGGATCACCTCTGTAAATATGATGATGATGATGATGATGATAGCTGACATGTGGAACATTGTGTGTTTTACAATGTGCCTTACATGTATTATTTAATTTGATCCTCACAGCAACACTGTGTGAGGTGGATGGTACAATTATTATCTCCATTCTCTTGATGAATAAAATTATACTCAGAAAGATTGGTGACTTGCCAAAGGTTATATAATAAGAAATAGCAGATAGTTTCCCACTATATATCAACTAAGTTTCAAACTTTTTTATCCTGTCATTCAAGGCTTTCAGAAATCTGGTTATAATCTATTTTTTCTGGTGTTATTTTCTATTTATACCCTTCATCTTTTACCATGTTTCCCATTTAATTATTGTGGTATTTTCATTTGTACCTTTCCAATTATTAATCTAAACATTTTTCATATGGTTTATATACTATGCAGTCATACGTCAACGAAACTGAACACTAGAGAAACAGAGAGTTACTTTAAAAATATAAAATGCCCAAACTAAAAGAAAACCAAATAGAGATCCTAAATAAACCAATCTCAGAGAAGGAAATAAAACTAGCTAGGAAGTAACTATCAAAGAAAAAATTTTAATTCAGATAGCTTTATGTGAGAATTCTACCAAACTCTTAAAGAACAATTAATAACTGCCCTGTAAAATATTATCAAAAATTGAAAAGGAAATCACAACTGAATCTTTTTTTAAACAAGCATATTCCTAATTCCTAAATCAAGTAAGAATAAAAGAAAGAGAACTATAGATCAATATCGGTAATGAATATCAGTCATAATTTTAAATAGAATCTTGGCATAAAAGTATAAAAATTTATCCAAAACTCTCATAATTTGTAATTACATTTCCTCATTTGAAAACTTGTCTCTTCCATTACAGTAGTGATGGCAAACATCTTTGGTAAGCATACATCTCTATTTTATACTAAGCCTAATGTCATCTTTTCTACTTCACATTTCTAATGTATTTAAGATAATCTTAAAATAATATTTTCCATTTACATATATTTTCATAACTTTTTCTTGTCTTTAATAACTCATAGTGTTCTTAGTTCTGGTACTTGATTCCATCTTGGAAAGGTAAGCTGAAAAGAGCAAGACTCCATATGGATTATGAGTCTGTCATGTAAGAATCAGAAGATTGGCTGCTAGGTCACAGAAGCTCATGAATAATGTCTACTAAGGCACAGAGGAGGTTTTAATCTGTATCAGTAAAGAGAATCCATACTGATGAAATCATGATCCCTGACATAATGAAGGAAATATTTATAGGAAGATTTTCTTTTATCTTACTGAATTTACTCATTAATTGCATGAAAGCAATATGTTCTGTTTGATGCTAATCATACTGCTTAGCATGAGGAAAGCAAAGAATCCTGCATAAATAATAGATTCAAATACATTGTAAAGGTAGAACTTGTAGCATCTAATCTGCTTTGACAAACCCCTCTGCAACCTTTGATTCAGAAAAGCCCTTGGACTGAAGAATCAGATTACATGGTTGTCATGTATCTCTGGTTTATTTATCCATTAGGCTGGTCACGCCACATACCACATGACTACTCAGAATTGTTTCTAATCTCATTTAATCCTCCTCTTCATATTTTCACTCACCTTACATAGGAATTGCCAAATTCTGTTGTTTCTCCATCTCTAGTACAAATCTCCTTCTTTATACTCATCTGACCACCACTCTAGCTCAGCTTTCATGACAACTTGCCTGGATTGTTGGAATGGCCTTCTATTTTAATATTTACTGGGTCTCCATGCCTTAAGTGTCTCAATACTCTGATCCATATTCTCCTCATCTCTCAAGGTGATTTTTTTTCTGAAGTGTCTGACTATGTCACCCTCTCTTGTGAATGAGTACCAAGGGCTCCTTTACCATAAGAATCAAATATAAATTCTTCTATTTGTCATTTAAATTACTTTATAACCTGGTTTCTTTCTACCATTCAAGTTTTCTCACACTTTACTCCCTTCCACATAGTCTTCAATCTAGCAACAATGACATACTTAGTGTGTCTCAAACACACACTCCTTTTCCTGTCTTCCTTGGGCTTTTTTGCTTTGTTTTGTTTCGTTTTTGTTTTTGTTTTTTATCAGCCATCCCCAGTGCCTGAGATATTCTTCAATCTCACTTCCACCAGCTACTTCCAAGGCTCAGCTCAAAGCCCACATACAGAAGGCCTTTCCTATTCTATTCATTCTACAAAGCTGCTAATGTCTTTTCTCTTCAGATATTCTTCATTTTCCATCTCTATGTCTTGTATGTACCTAGTTATTTTCATGTTGTCTTCCCCATTGTTGTGTTTGCCTTTCTTTGTACCTCCCATATTTAGCATAGTTCCTGAATTATAGTAAGTGATTATAAATGTTTGTTGGCTGACTGACCAATGTGCCCTTTCCAGAAACAATGGTAGGGTTGATTTGATTACAGTTTTCAGAAAAAGAAGAGGGAAGGGAAGAGGGAAGAGAGATAGTATGCAAGCAAAGAGCAGGGTTGGAGATGCTGGAGTAAAGAAGTATGACCCTAGGGAGTTCAGCGGTTGAGTGGTTTAGCACCTCCTGGGAATAGTCCCCTAACTTCCAGTTTGAAGGTTAAAGAGACAGCAGCAGGATGGGAGTTGACCAGGATAAAAAAGCATGCCAAGTTCAGAGGAACCCAGCTGTGAAGCTATATAAAGCAGAAGAAACCATACAGAAACCTAATGAATTAATTTGTACTGATCACATCTTAGCTTAGATATAGTGAATTTCACAAAAGGAGTTGTACTCTTTAAAGTTCGCCTGTAGTTAATATGCTGATTCTTTTGCAGACTGCCTAAGACATTCTCCTGTACTTTAGCAGTTGTTTCTAATTAGGACCTGAGGATTAATAGTTAAGAATCATGCTTTGTAAAGAAAGATGTGTGATCATGGGCATGGTTTGGCTTTGTTTTGTTCTGATTCATTTTTGGTTTCTGGTTGTCACATCACAATATTGATTCCTATTACAATTACAGTTCACCCAAAAAAAGAAGTTTTTTCAAAGAGATATATAACCATGCCTCCCTCAGTTCTTTCTTCATATCATTTTATAAATTTTCTCCAAATAACCCATGCATTTGGGGAAAAAATGTTTTTGTTCTCCTATACTGTGACTAGAAGCAATGAAACATATTCAGATTTTCTTCTCTGAATGTCTTTTTCTCTTCTCTTTTGTGAAAATATGCTTTGTTTGACATTTCTTGGGAAATTTCTTTGTACTGCAGTAAAAATTTAAGCATCCTTAGAGATCCCACTCCTCACCACAGAATGCAAACATATCTACACACAAATACATATACACATTGGAGCCTACTCAGTAAAAGTAGGATTTTGTTGTGCAGTATAATCAGATTATACTTTTCTTTCACAAATGGCAATACTCAGGAATTTGTACAAATAACACTGGGGGAAAATAGTGCTTTCCGTCTAAAATAAATAAATAAATAAAATACTAGTTATAAATCTTAATGTGTAATAGGCCATGAGATAGACACTTATGAGATAACCAAAAAAATACATTTAAGGTTATGAAATGAGAAATAAATAGCATTACATAAAGAACGTACTTAGTTTATTGTATTATAGTGGTTAGATTGAGTACGTCAGGAGTTTGGAAAATTTTTTCATGTCCCTTATATTCTATCTCGAATTACTTCCCGCAGGAAGTGAAAAATAATGAGGTCTTGAAGGAATGGAAAAAAGCATTTGAGTGGAACTGACCAAAGAGGACTAACCTGAGTGAAGGCACAAAATTGTAGATGGAAAAGCTCGGTGAAAGAAGCATTTACAAGTCTGAGGGAAGCATAGAAGTTTAGGTGTGTTTTTTTTTTTCAGGGGAAGGAATGAAAATAGTTCTCCCTGTTCCCTTATTTAAAAAAAAAAATAGACTGAAGATCTTTCCACAGAAGCAGTGAATAATGAAAAGGAAGGAAGGCAGGTAGGAAGAAAATAAGGAGGGAACAAAGGAAGGGAGGAAAGAAGGAAGGGAGGGAGAGAGGAAAATGTGGGGAAGGAGGAGGAAGGAGAGAGGGAATTCATATTTATGACCTATAATTAAGTTTACTGTTTATGTGGCCACTGTCTATGAAGTCCTTGGTCCAAGGAGAAGAAAAGAATCTGTACTTTGTAGTAAGATACCCTAGGTTAGCATCCTAGGTCTGCGCAAGGTTTTGCTTTCTTTTTGTATTTTTGGTTGTCATGTCACTAATATTTTGTATTTGGTTTTTGGTTGTCATATCACTACTGATTCATATTGAGCTTGTAGTCTACAAAAAAAAGTTTTTCAAACAAAGATATCTAAACAGAACTTCCTCATCTTGTACTTATGAAGTTGAATTTTTGAATTCAATTATAAGATTAATTTACATCTTAAATTTCCTAATGATTCAGCCCAATGTAATAACCTGTAATACTTCAAAAACTTTTTTGAATCTTTACTCTTTTATCCAGTGTGTTAGTTGTCTCTCCCAACTTCATATCATCTTTAAGTTTCATGAGTACACCATCTATTCTCTTATCTAAATCATTAATAAAAAAAAAATGTTAAATAGCACACGACCAAGCACAGATCCCTGGGCACTGTACTTGAGACCTTAATGATCCATGGACACTGAACCATTAATGAGAACTCTGAATCTGCCTATTCCACAGGTTGCAAAACTTTAAAAAAAAAAATATATATATATATATATATATTTCATGGGACAGGTAGGTGTCACAATGGATAGAGCATCAGCCCTGGAGTTAGGAGGACACTTGTACTTACTAGCTGTATGACCCTGGGCAACTCACTTAACCCCAATTGCCCCCCCCACACACATGTACAAATATATATATATATATATATGTATATGTATGTATGTATGTGTGTGTGTGTATATATATATATATATATAAAATATTTCATTTTCCCCCCAATTACATGTTAAAATACATGTGCAATCATGTAGAACATTTCCAAATTAATCATTTTGCATAAGAAGACTCAAATAAAAGAAAAAGAATGAAAGAAAGCAAAAAATAGCATGTTCAGTTCGTATTAAGACAATATCACTTCTTTCTCTGAAAGTGGATAGTATGATTCATCATTAGTGTTTTGGGATTTTCTTGAATCATTATGTTGCTGAAAATAGCTAAGTCATTGCTGTTACTGTGTACAGTGTTCTCCTGGTTCTGTTCACTTCACTTTGCATCAGTTCATGTAAGCCTTCTCAGGTTTTTCTGAAATCATCCTACTTGTCATTTCTTATAGCACAATAATATTCCATTACAATCACATGCCACAGCTTGTTTAGCCATTCCCAACTGATGGACCTCCCTTCGATTTCCAATTGCTAGACACCACAAAAAGAGCTGCTATATTTTTTGTACATATAGGTCCTTTCCCCTTTTTTATATCTTTGAGATATAGACCTAGCAGTGCTATTGCTGGATTAAAGAGTATTATTTTATTGGTGTGGGGACTTTTTCCACCTATACAGGTACCAACGCCACTACAACTTAGTAAATGGTCTTTGAGGGTAGTGGCCAAAAATTTCATTACCCTGAAATCAACTTCTTGCTGCTAATCCCCTGTAAACTTTGCTAGATTTGTTGTCAGGCAGAAGACATTTAGACAATGACTTTCCATATCAATAACAGCTACCAGAACTTTCATTTCACTAGATCATCTGCAATGACTCAGGGTGATCTACATGCTGCAGTTATACATCAAAATCATGCTTCAGTTCAAAAGCAGGAAAATATATGAAAATGAAAACTAGTAGAGAGGTTTGCCCACTTCTGGTTTTTACTCTGCTAACCTCTAATTACTTTCTCCAATAGGCAGAGATCTCTAAGAAAATTGCACACTGGATATTTGGCCAAGACTATGAATTTTACAGGCCTCCATCCATCACTGGTAGAATGCCACTTCCTGTAGCTTTTGAAAATCTTTTTCCTCTCTAGTGAAAAAAATTGCATGTGGCTTATTCCAAGATAGAAACAATAATCACTGATTCACAACAGGATTTTTCAGTCTTCTGTAGGAAAGTTGGATACTATTACGGGTTCTACAATAACATAACTTACAAGTTTAATGGTCTTGGACAAGATTCTACTCCAAAACTTCCATAAAAATATAATACTACAAGATTTCACTTTTATCCACAAGCATTACAGTTATAATTGAATAGGGAGATCACTGATCATAGTAGTAACCTTTTCTATTTATCTCTGATGAACTAATTCCATTCTAAATTAATGCATCAAGAAAAGTCAAAAGGACCACAAAACCTGGCACTGAACTATATATAGTGCTGGCATCAGAATGTATGGGTTCTAGTTTTGGCTACTTTTGGACACTTACTAACTTTGTAACCTTCAGCAAGTCCTCTAGCATGTCTGAGCCTGTTTCCTCAGCTATAAAAGAAGTTAGTAATACATGATTGACTTCTTTAGATTGCTGTAAAGTATACATTTTTCTCACCTATAAAAGTAAGGGGTTAAATTAGATGATGCCTATGATCCCCACCATCTCTAATCATCTATGGTAATATGAAAAATGCTTTGTAACCATAAAGCATTATATAAAGTCAAGCTATTAACATTGTCATTTTTATAATGAAAATCAAATTCGATATTTGTAAAGTGCTTAGGACAGTGCCTGGAATACAGTAGGCACTATATACATGCTTATTCCTTTTCCTTCCTCCCTTAATTTTTAGTAGTATTTTGAGGCAGGATTCCTAACCCTTATGAACACTTCTGATCAGAGCAGTTATTCTAAAGTCTTACCCATAAATGGTAAGTTTTGGTTTTGTTTATGTTTATGTTTTTATTTTTTTCCTAAAAAAATTGAAGTTCTACTTCAGACTTAATTGACATCAGGATTCTAAAGTTCAAATCACTGATGTGGTTTCTTGGTGACTTAAGCACACAAATGGGAGTAGGCAGAATCAGAAGCAACTACCTCAGACATTTGACCAGCAGACCAGCATAGTAAAAATAGTGTCTAGGAATCTGCACCCAACTGAACCAATTCTGTATCTTTGCAGAATGTCCTTTACCTGCTATGGCTAAATAAACTCCTTTTTATTAACTATTAGATTGTCTACAAATGTCAGTAGTCTTAGACACCTACTATATTCCAAGAACTGTGTCAAGCATTGGGGATACAATATGAAAAAAGAAAGATAATCCCTGTCCTCAATAACCTACAATCTAATGTGAAAAGATAACACAGAAGGAAGCTGAAAATTGCTGGGACAAGTTTTCTCCTCATGGGGACATGATGGAGAAGTCAGAGAAGTCCCAAAATAGTGCAGCCAGGTAGGAAATGAGGAGATATTGGGGCTGATCAGCCTCCTTAAATGGAGGTTTTAGAGTTCATGGCTCCACTCTTTAATTAAAGGGGCCCAAGAACAGTGGTAAGATGTATCTTACCACTTGCAAGATAATGGGGTTTCCCGATGATGAGCTTCCTGAGGCATGGTGGAAAAGTCAGTGAAATTTCAAAGTAGGGCAGTCAGGTGGGAAATGAATAGATATCTGTCATTTTAGTCTAATATTAATATGTAAAGCACTTAAGCCACCTAAACTAGTACAGTCTACCACATGCACTAAGTTGTTAGTTGTTTACTCCACTTATACATGAGTATGATTCAAGTGAAATTTAAATCATTCTTACAGGCTTCACTGATCTTCTGATACCTATGCTTTGGGATGTACCTAGTTATTTGGCTATGAGACAATGACAATTACATTAAGCCTGTTCAAAAATTGATGTAGATCATACAGGAAAGCCAAAGCATAGAGATGGAATGAAATTTAGAGGTCTTCTGGTCCAAACTCCTCACTTCCCAGTGGAGAAAACAGACCTAGAAATGTTAGTGCTTTTGATTAAGCTAATTAGTAATGGTTGTGGAATTGGAACCTATGTCTCTTAATTTCCAGTCTAGCATTTTTTCCACCACAAAGAGCTCACTAGCTCTGGTGAAAAAAGAGTAATTCAGTGCTGGATTCAAAAAAGACCCGGGTTTATATCCCGTCTCTCGCACTTAATAGACATGTGACTACAGACAGGCAAGATGCTTGACCTTCTAGAAAATGGGAATAATGATGTTTGCAATATTTACCTCATTGGATTGTCATGAGGATCAAATGAGATAATGTATATAAAGCCCTCTGTAAATCTGAAAGTATTATATAAATGGAAATTATGATTTTACCATCTATCTGAGCAGAAACTAGGAGCAATGAAGTAAATGAGCAAGATTTTTTTCACGTACTGGTGTTTGGTCAGTACATTTGGCAGGTCTATAGCTCCTTCTTAATAAGAATCCATGTTTTAATGAGAAGAAAGCTTGCTCTGCATCTTTTGTACTATAACATCCCCATGGCATTTTTTTCAATAACTACATATAAAAGGAAAAGAGATGAGGAAACATTTCATCAGAAAATGCCTGTGTTTAAAAGATAAGGCTTGAGTGCACATTTCGACCTGCTCATTGGATTCATTGGTGAGGCCCAAATTCAAATTCAATAATAGCTAAAAGTGTAGGTGCTCACTCATTCAGTAAATGTTTTCCTCCTATCTAGAATAACCAGTTACACTGCTTCAGAGAGCCCTGAGCAATTCTACCTGGGTTCATACAGGGATAGTAACTTGGAAATAGACTCATCTTTTCCTGTCTCCTATGCTTTAACTTGTTAAATTTTAAAATCAATTTGGTGTTCAATAAGAAATCAATTGAATTTCCTTAGAGGAATAAAACACTGAGTTCAGGAGAGGGCAGAGTCGAAAGTCTGTATTCTATGTAATTGAACTATAATAGAGCAATTTTTCAGGAAGAGAATAGCTGCATGTTACAGTAATCTAATCTATGTACCTAGTATTACTAAGGTGCCCCCTCACTGAGAAAACTTGGCCCTCCAACAGGCATTAGATGAGAATAGAATTAAACTGTAAGGAAAAACACCTTCCAAACTCAGCCCCTGCCAGGGTTGGGAGCCTGTTGAACAGAGAGGGATTAGAGAAAGTCATGGATTGTAGTTTCTCCAAATCATTTTTTTCCCAAAGTCAAAAAACAGAAAGCAAGAGATGTTCCATCAACAATCAAACATCTTAAGGGGAAAGCTGTGGAAAGAACATGCCATTAAATCCATCTTCCAAAGTAACAAACCCATTGCCAAGCAAATCTCTGAGGTACACGCCTCAGGAAAATGAATAATCAGTTGGTTCTTGGAGAATGAATAAAAGGGTAGGTCAGATTGTATGTATCTACGCAGGGAAAAACTATTAGAGCTGGAGATAGTTGCCATCTGAGTTATCTAAATCTCATGTATTTGACAGAATGGAGTATGACAACGACATTTGACAGAGATGGCAATGCTCTGTGCATTCATCCATTTTCCTTTAAGTAACAGGACCTAACTCACTCCCAAGTTTTCAAATCGGTATAGCTGCTATATCTTATTTCTAACAAATTAATAAGCATCTACTGTATACCAGACACTATGCTAAGTATTTGAAATTTGCCTTTGTAACTCCAGTGCTTAGAACAGTCCCTAACACAGTATGCTGAATGCTTGTTGTTGATAATTATGAAAACAAACAAAAAAGTCCCTTTCCTCAAAGTGATTGTATTTTAAGATAAATGGATGAAAAGCAGGAGGAAAGCCAATGTCAACTAATTTTTATTGTTTTACTTAATTGAAAGGTTATGTTGGCATTGACCTTGGAGTAAACAAGGATTTAATGTTACACACACTCTGCATCATTCTCTCCCTTCTCCTCCAATGAGGTGTGCACAGGAATGTGGATATAAGGTGCATTCACTGATTTCTTTCAACTTCTTAATTACATGACACTACTTCCTGTTACATCTGAATAAGCAAAAGGGTAATTTCTTGGGCTAGGCCTGACTCAGGTCATTCTCTTGATACTTTAGGTTTGTTTTCGGAATGAAATGAGATGCACATAGGTTATTCAACAATTAACAAAAGGAGGTTTACTTAGCCATGGCAAGAAAAGGATGTTCAGCAAGACTATGCACTGAGGGGGCAGCTAGGTGGCCCAGTGGATACAGGGCTGGCCCTGGATTCGGGAGGACCTGAGTTCAAATCCAGCCTCAGACACATAATACTCACTAGCTGTGTGACTGTGGGCAAATCACTTAACCCCATTGCCTAGCTAAAAAAAAAAGAAGAAGAAGAAGAAGACTATTCACTGAGGAGGCAAATTTCCTTTGAGTCTGGAGTTCTTCAGAGTTGTTTTGTACAAAGGCACCCAAGAAGTAATAATAATAATATTATTATTATTATAGTTAACATTCATATAGTGCTTAACACCTTATAATTATTATCACATTTTACCTCATAAAAACCCTGAGAGGTAGGTGCTATTACTATCCCCTTTCACAGATGAGAAAACAGGAGTTAAATGACTTTCTCAGGGTAACATAGTAAGTATCTGAAGCCATATTTGAACTCAGGCCTTCCTGACTCCAAGCTCAGCATCCACTGTGCCACCTTGCTGTAATGTAAATAACCCAAGAATTTAGTCTTCTCAACTAATTAAGTCCCAAGGATAGTTTCAGTATCTTTTAGGGGAAACTTAGCATAACTTGCATGGGGCCTGGAGGTAAGGATATTGTTTTGACCCTACATAGAATTGATTGACATAGGGGATAGAGTGCTAAGCTTGATGTTAATAAGACTTTGGGGTAGACATAATCAGTCCCCAAACCCAGATATCTAGGGTTTATCAACATCTGAGAGACAATCTTGTGTATTGGGTAGAATACTGTACTTGAAGCTGGAATGACAGGTTTAAAATCTGCCTATGCCAATTACTAGCTGTGTGACTATAGACTATTAATTTGCCCTCTTCAATTCTGTTTCTGTATTTTAAATATGTGGATAATCATAACAGTAGTATATATTCCTTACTTGGTTGTTTTAGGGTTCAAATAATCTATGGATATAAAGTGTCTTACAAATTTTAAAGCACTATGTAAATGTCAGTTATTATTCTCCTGTCTCATACTTACCAAGAGGTATATCTTTAAGCTTTTCAGTAACAAGAAGTAGAATCTCTTTCATTCAAGGTTGAGGGGGTAAGACCTTATTCACAGGTCCATGAGCAACTACTTCAATGAGCTGACAGCATTAACAGATGAGCAATTAAAGTGTATTGCATAGTCATCTATGTGACTAATTCATTGATAGATAACTTTGATATGTGGGAGGTATATAAAAAAAAACTTATAGAATCTCCTTTCTAAAATATGAATAAAAGAGCTGTAAACTAAGACACCATATAATAAAGTAACAATGTACATGGTACAGACAACAAGGACAAGAGTAGATAAAGAAAGGAGACCTCGATATGGCCTAATGTTGGTTGCAAATTTCTTATGGAAGGGATGGAACATGAACCTCTTGGTGAATGGATAGGCTATGGACTATTAGGTGGTACAGTGGAAAGAGTGCTGGGCCTGGAGTCAGGAAGACATCTCCCTGAGTTGAAATCTGGCTTCAGACATTTACTAGCTATGTGACCCTCACTTAACCCTGTTTGCCTCAGTTCCTAATCTGTAAAATGAACTGGAGAATGAAATGGAAAACCACGCCAGTACCTTTGCCAAGAAAACCTCAAACAGGATTTGTGAAGAGTTGGACACAACTGAACAACAAAACTTCCTAGGACAAAATAGCATAAACAAAGTCAGGAATGTGGAAATAAGTAGTGCGTTGTGCCTGTGTGCCTGTGGGGGTGTGTGTGTGTGTGTGTGTGTGTGTGTGTGTGTGTGTGTGTGTGTGTGTGTGTGTGTGTGTGTGTGTTTTGGCCTGACAGGAATGGAGGTGAATGATGGCAAACCAGTTTAATAGGTCACTAGAACCAACATGATATAGTGAACATTGAAGCAACAGGTTACCTGAGGATCCCCTCCCAGTTTTAACTGTTAAAAGTTTGTTACTATGGGCAAGTCATGTAACCTCTCCGAGTCTTTTTTTGTGCTTCTGTAAAATGAGGGTAGTGCTTACTATCCTTACTACCTCCCAAGACTATTGTAAAAATCTAATGAAAGAATATATAGGCAAGGGCTTTGAAAGGTATAAAGGTCTCTACAAATGTTAGCTATCTTGAAATCTCAGAATGCCTCGCATAATTCCAGTATTTGCAGGGCAGCCATGTGGAAGAGGAATTAGACCTTGCTCAGTCAGTCAATCAGTCATCTAGTATTATTAAGCCTGCTATGTGCCAGGCACTGTACTAAATCCTGGGGATACAAAGAAAGGCAAAAAAAAAGTCTCTTCTCTCAAATTGCTGACAGTGTAATAAGGGAGACAACATTCAAACAACTACTATATGCAAACAAGATGTATACAGGTTTAATTGGAGGTGGTCTCAGAGGCAGGGCGTTCTCATTATATGTGCTAGAAACAAAAGCTAGAACAGAAATTTCAAGGAGGTATATTTAGACTCAGTAACAGGAAAAACAAACCAAAACCAAAAACAAAATAAACACCTTCCAAAAAATTAAATCTGTCCTTAAGTAAAATGGGCTACCTTGGGAATTAATGTAATTTCCCATATCACATCTTTAAGCAGAGATAGGAGGAGCACTTGTGAACTATGTTATCATAAGTATTCCTTTTCAGTTTTGCATTGGAACAGGTGGCCACTGATGTCCCTTCCCACTGTCAAATTGTGACTGTGAAATGTTTTTTGAAGTAAATGAGTGAAGTCAATTTCTAGCTTAAGAGCATATATTTAGAAATGGAAGGGACCTTAGTGGTTCACAATATCTTTTATATCCCCTTCCTTCCATTCATACAGCCCCATCCTAGGCCAGCATCCTCTCCCTTAGAGAACTACAATTGTCTCCTAAATGCTTAATATGCTAATCATGTCTCTCTCTGTTTCTCTCCAATTCTTCCTCCATACAGCTATGAGACTGACATTCCTAAAACACAGATCTAATTATTTTAGTCCCTTGCTTAAAAAGCTTCAATGATTCCCTTACATACCTAGGAAGAAACACAAACTTTTCTGTTTGACATTTATATGCCTTCACTATCAGGATCCAGCTTAAGTTTCTAAGACTTCCCTCCATGCACTCTGCATTCCAACCAGACTGGTACATATGATATTAAATCTGCCCATTAAATGCCTTTCAGGAGTTGTGCCCCGTGACTGGAAGGTATCACCTAAATACATGTATCAAATCTCTAGCTTCCTTCAATGTTCAGCTCATGTCACCTCATTGAAGCTTTTCTTAATCTCCCAATTATTAACACCTCCTCCCCACTATTTCCTAATATTTATTTTGTATATATTTTAAGGAGTAGCTCAGTCATACAGTGGATAGAGAGCTGGCCTTAGAGACAGAGGAGACTAGCCTGTGTGACAGTGGTCAGATCTCAGCCATAGCAGCTAGGTGGTATAGTGAATAGAGTGTTGTGCCTGGATTCAGAAGACGCATCTTCCTGTGTTCAAATTTGGCCTCAGATGCGTTCTAGTTGTGTGACCCTGGGCAAGTCACTTAGCTCTGTTTGCCCCAGTTTCATCATTTATAAAATGAGCTAGAGAAGGAAATGGTGAACCATTCTAGTACCTTTGCCAAGAAAACCCTAAATGGTATCACAGAGTCAGACACGACTAAACAACTACAATACATATATTTTTAGAGGCAAAATGGAGTATTGATAGAGAACAGATCTTGGGCCAGGAGTACTTGAGTTCAAGTTCTGTATCTGAGATATACTGACTATGTGGCCCTCGGTAAATCATTTGAACCTTTTAAGTGCTCTAACAGGGCAGACTAATTAGCCTAGTTAAAGTAGCAAGGCACCTGGATGGATAAACAGCAGTAAATATGTATGTGCTAGAGAAGTCAAATCAGCACCATCAGTTTTACCACCATATCCCCTCAGACCCCAGTGGAGAGAGTACAGGACCTTGAGCCCAAAAGCCCCAAACCACCAGACCTGCTTCCAACCCAGCCCTGGAAGCTATTATTGAGGGGAGAAATCATTGTGGAGAAAGGTCCCATCTTCCTTGTCACCACTAGCAACAACTGCTGACTGACTACTATAAATATAAGCAGTTAAACACAACAGACCTGGGAGTGGTAGCACCCTCTGTGACTGGTCCTGCTTCTAGACCAGCCCAGACAGCCATTGTCTGGGGAAGCAATTCCAGCCATCCCCACCAAATGACAACCAACTGCCGTTCCCAGAATAGGTAAGCCAGCCTATTTGAAGCAGCAAGGCATTCAGAAAGAAAGACAAGAGGCAGCATATAGGTCATCCTAGATGGTCACCATCACCTTGACCATAATCTTCCCTCAGACACTAGTGGACACATCATAGAACACAGAACCCAAAATCTCTGGGAATAGCAATATTTCTAATAAATACTTTTTTATTCATTGTAAGAAGATATCACAATGTAAGCCAAGGAGAAGGGGTTGATCCACATTGGTAGAAGGAATTTCCTCATCTAGAATCCAGAGTTTTTTCTACTAATAAAATCAGAGGTCAAGTCAATCATCCTTCTATTTTTACTGATGTACATATCTTATGCTCAGCAGAAGACAGGATTTAAAGATAGGGACTGTATTGTTTGTCTTTGTATTCCAGTACCTAGCGAAGAGCTTTGCATATACATAGGAGGTGCTGATGTCTATTGACTGACTGATTGACTATTTCACAAATGTTTACTGGATTAGATTGGAATTTCCAACAAAAGGAGAAATAGGAGCCAATGAGGTACAGAAAGAAGGAAGACTCAAAGAGACAGGACAAAAATAAAGGTACCCAAATGTCATGGAAACAACAAAAACCTTAAAATAAAAAGGAACTATTGATAGTTTCAAAATGTGCTGGAAGATTGAAATATGGGGGAGAACCAAAGGCCTTTGAATCTAGTTAAAAGAAAATCATTGGTGACAACAGTTGCAGTATAATGCTACTTTCAGAAGTCAAAATGCAAGATTTTAAGAGGATAGGAATTACGAGGAAAAGTAAAGGTTGATGTAATTTATTCCTTGGAAAAAGTTGGGGGGAAAAGAAATTAGAGAAATACATGATAGCTAGAAGAACCAATAGGATCATCCTAATTTATTGTTGTTTAGTTGCTGTGATTGTTTTCGGGCACCATAATCCTGTTCAAATTTGATAGAAAAAGGAAGAGACATAATGGAGTGGGCAAGATGTTTGAAAAGGAGGGCATATGTGGAATAGGAAATTTGCTCTAGGTAAGGAGCAAAAAGGACTCTGAGCACAGGTGGAAAGTTGAACTTCATTTGCATGTCAGGCAATGTGCCAGATGTTGAGGAAGATTGTTAATGACTAGGAGATCAAGAAGGACCCTCTGCAGGCCATGCCATTTGAATCTCTTCTGGAATGCAGGTAGAAATTCCCAGAGATGGAAAGGAGAAGAATACTTGAGCGTGGAAAAAAAAAAAAGAAGAAGAAGAGAAGCTGAATGTAAATAGGTGGAGATATGTTCAAGAAAAAAGTAGAGGAAGCAGCTCCAACCAGATAACTTCAAAATTCTCACATCATCATCATCTTTTCATTAGATAGTTAAGTTGTCAATGGTGGGAATAAGAGTAATTACAATATTTCACATTTACAAAGCAGTTTAAGGTTTGCAAGATAATTTACATGAATTATCTCATTTGATAGAGATGACTTTCAATTCATTATGGGCTAAGGATCTTCAGGTAGAAATCAATAGAATAATGAGGAAAGCTCTTCCAGAACTCCTCCCATCTACTTAATCTCTTTCTGTTGTAATTCTAAGGAGCTAGCATATTAACAGTGTTCAATAAAACATTATTAACTAAGAATATAGAAAAGGCTCAAAAGGGGCTTTATTATCTCTTTAATTGGTGTCTCTTTACTTGAAATTGATTGTATTCAAGTATCAATTATGAGTGGGAAGTTATGTAATCCCTGAAAGGTTCAATGTCATTTTCTATGAAAAGGATATAATACTAATCTACCTCATAGCTATATTGTTGTTGCTGCGGTCGGTTGTCCTTCATTCTCAAAGAGGACCATGACATCAGGAAGGTGATGCCCTGACTCGCAAGTGAATTGGATTCATGTAAGGAAGGTCTATGCAAAGTCACTAGCCTCACTTTCTCCCCCAGAGCCAGGGTCCAGTGGCAAGATATAGATCAGGATGATTGGAAATGGCCCTGGATGCAGTTGGAGACCTTGGCCTTTTTAAGCTAAGGTCTCAGTTTAACTAAGGCAGTACCCATTCAGTGATTAAAATGAGGCAAAGAATGGCCTCTTTCACCTAGCTTGTGTTGATTTTGGCCCAACAATTAATACCAAGAAAACACAGCTACTCCAACAGCCAGCACCACACCATCCAAAGGTGGAACTATCAGTTAAAGCAAATGGAGAAGTTCTGAATACTATGGATAAGTTCACTTACCTTGGCAGTGTGTTTTCCATGGGTGTACACATTGATAATGAAGTTGACACATGCATTGCCAGAGCTAGTTCAGTGTTTAGGAGGCTCTGAAGGAAAGTATAGGAGAGAAGAGGTATTAGACTGACCACCAAACTGAAGGTCTACAGAGCTGCTGTGCTGACATCATTGTTGTATGTCTGTGAAACCTGGACAGTATACCAGCGCCATGCCAGGAAACTGAATTGCTTCTATTTGAATTGTCTTAGAAAGATTCTGAAGATTACCTTGCAGGATAAGATGCCGACACTGAGGTCCTTTCTCAAACTAAAGTGCCAAGCATTCAAACTCTACTGGAGAGAGTACAATGCCAATGGGCTGGCCACATTGTTCAAATGACAAACTTATACTTGACAAAATGACCATTTTATGGAGAGCTCACACATGGTGGTCAGAAAAAGCTATACAAGGACACTCCCAAGGTCTCTCTTAAGAACGTTGGAACTGATTGTGTGATATGGAAGACACCGGCACAGGACTGCCCAGCATGGTGTGCCCTCACCAGAGAAGGTGTTGTGCCCTATGAGCAAAGCAGAATTGAAGTAGCTAAAAGAAACATGAGATGCACAAATTTAGAGAATCCACCCCAAATGTTCACATGGACTATTCACATGCCTGACCTGTGATAAAGCATTCCAAGCTTGTATTGGTCTGATCAACCACAGTCAGACACACTATAACTCACACTAACACAGTGATGTCATTTTGGTCTTCTTTGAGAACAAAAGACAACAACCACCACCAGTGTGTGTGTGTGTGTGTGTGTGTGTGTGTGTGTGTGTGTGTGTCTGTCTGTCTGTATCAACCTGGGAGGGGAACATCCTCAGGGTTTCTGAGCCATCAGGGCCCAAGCAGTGATCAAATTGGGGTTGGGCTTGGACCTATTGTTGGTCAATCAATTGGAGCTGATAGGGTGCTTGGGTGCTTGTACTCAGACCCCACTTCCAAGATCATATTTCTCCCTAGCCTCAGAAATACTATCCCTGACAGTTTCCCTCCAGCCCAAGGACCTTATCTCCGGCATTGAACCATGAGTGGGTCCAGTGAGGCAAACTGTCTCTCCCTGTTACAAGAACAAGTTGACCTCTGTAGAATTTCCCTTATATGACCAGGACTCTCTTGTATCAGCAGAATTATTAAGTACTGATGCCTATAGTTACTTATGCAATCCAGAGCTCAAGCTATCGATGTCAACTCCTGAAGCTATCTTGTTTCAGACATAACAGACCAAAATATACCCTTTAGGAACCCTGTCTAACCCCACCTCACCCTAGTTTCCAGTAGTGAATGATGTAGTTGTATATTATCACCTAATTAGCATACTTGCCACATAATTCACTACTTTTCCTATATAAGCTTTAGCATCATTCCTGTTAGGTTGCAAGTTCCCTAAGGAGCTCTGCCCACCATGACAGAATTCTTTAAGGACCTCTGCCCACTGTATAGCATAACAATAAATCTTTGCCACCTTGACTCAAAGAATGCTTGAGTCTGTGAATTCATTCTAGATGACCATGTCCTATACTCTGGTCCTTGAAGGGTCTAAATCTCTTAGACCACGACAGAGCCAGGGTGATTTGGGTTTAAGGCATGGTCCTTAAGAAAGAAATCTAGCCCATAATCCCCAAGATATCTTTCGAGATTTCAGGGATCAAAATTCACATTCATGGCTACACGGCTTTACAATCAATCATAACGATGATTTTTTAAAAATACTCGAACAGCAATGCTGTAAATTTTCCTAACTTAAATTTCAAACGATGAAGCCAACCTGCCACTGTGCTTTTGTGTGTGTGCTGACTGCTTTTGATCCCATCTAAGGGAAGCCAATTTGGTTCCATACCTAGAGGGGAGTCTTTCAAGGAATAAATCCATGTTTTAAAATATCCAGTCTTGGTTTAGGTGTTGATAGTTCTGCTTTTGAGTCTGGACAGATACACAGCCTCTCTTAGATGATTTAGAGATAAGATAACCATTAAACATATCTCTTAATATAGAAAAGGCCTTGTTTACCTCTAGGTATGGTGGCACCCAAAAACTGGGGCAGACTAAGGCTGGTAGATCCTCTGAGTTAGGGACTTCTGAGCTGTATTGGGGCTAAAACTGATCTGGTATCTTCACTAAATCTGACACCAATATGATGAGTCCACGGGATAGGAGTGCCACCAGGCAGCCTAAGGAAAAAATAAACCCACCCAAGTTAAAAAGAAGAAGGAGGAGGAAAGGTTAAAACTTCCATGCTAATAAACAATGGGATAAGACCTGTGAAGAGCTGCTACACTTCTAGCCTAGAAGAAAGGAGGCAGGGGAGAAGAGGGAGGAAGAAAGGGAGGGAGGGGGGGAGGGAGGGAGGGAAGGAGGAAGAGAGGGAGGAAGGAAGGAAGGAAGGAAGGAAGGAAGGAAGGAAGGAAGGAAGGAAGGAAGGAAGGAAGGAAGGAAGGAGGATGGGTGTGTTTGAGCAAATCATAGTTTTAAAGTAGAAATGGTACTTACAAATCACCTAATCCAACACCCTTATTTTATAGATAAGAAAACAAAGGCCCATAGAGATTAGATAATTTAATCAAAATCACACTACTTATAAGTGAGGAGCTGGGATTTAAATTCAGGTCCCTGACTCAAAATTCATTGTTCTTTTCCCTGCCTCATACTGCCTAGGAGTAGCAATACTTCTGCAGAGAGTAAGCAATTCCATCTGTGGTGAGATTTGAATCCTGAAAGGCTTCTCTGGTTAAAAATGTCTTTTTTCCCTGCCACAGTGTATAGAATTCATGCTTCATATGAAAACTTAATCATGAGACAATAGATTCAATGATGCACTACAGTAACCAAAGTGTAACAATGGAGAATCTGAAAACCAGTGATATGGATCATCAGAAGGTCAAGATGGGGCAGGGATGTTCAAAGGGCAATGGCTGTTGAAACATGAAAGTAGGTAATCATGGGATAAAGTCTGGGTTTGGAGCCAAATGAAATGAGATTAGGGGAAATCAACTAGAATAGATGTGAGTAAAGGAATCCAAGGTTATGATAAAGTTTAAGTACAGATTTAGTGCAAGTGAAAAAAATGGAAAGTTAGGATAATAAGAGGTGGTTGCTGGAGAATGGAATTTCAAAGTTCTTAAGGTGATGAAGCTCTGAGAGATGATGAGGTTTAAGGTGTAGTCATATCTGGGTATGACTCAAGCTAGGCAATTAGATCACCAGAGTAGAGGTCAATGAATTGGGTGGTCATGTTAACTAGATTATTGATCCTAGCATGAATACTGATACCAGAGTAACTGAAGATAGGGCTGAGGATGAAGAGAAAGATCTTGAGCTAGAGAAGAGAATCAATTTGTAAACTTTAAGATGATAGACAGCAGCAAAAATGTTGGGTGAGAGTTGTATAAATAATCATTCAGTAAACATTTCTTAAGTGCTCAATATGTGCCAGGTCCTGTCTAAGCCAGGCACTGACTAAGCACTGAAGATTCAAAGAACTGTTAAGGATAGTGTTAGACAGGAGCTCCTCAGCTCCCTGCTGGTCCACTCTGAATCTGGACAGACTCCACAGGGTGACAGGGGAGACCATAAATAAGGGTGTCATATTACTTTATTATTCTTCTTGCAGCAGGTCAAGCCGAGGTGGGGAGGTCTACCCCTACAGCATCCCCAGCATTCAGCATTCCTCATTCTGCACTTACTGACTAGTGCTCGTTTGACTTATAGAGAAGCACACAAAGAAGGCAACATGCCAACAACAAGTTTATAAGTTCACATTAACTTTGGTTATATAATGATGTGTCAGCATAGAGCATGTACAGTGGGGGTGTTTATGGGCTGAGTTCAAATGTTTACAATGTCTAGCATGGAGCAAGAGCAGTGATATTGTTTATAGGCCATGATCCTGGGAACTTGCATCTTTTTTACAAAAATGTATCCATATCACATACAGATAGTCCCTGAGACAATATGCAAACAAGTATGTGCAAACCAGCTATAGAAAGGATAAATGGAAATAATTAGCATGGACTTCAAAAGGGGAAAGGTTATTAATGTATGGAGTAGAGGAATGATCTGTAAGTAGCAATGGGAGTAATCGGATGTAAAGCCGCTGTTCTTAGCCCTGTGAATCAGCAAGATTGTAAGCTCCTTGAGGGCAGGGCTGTCTTTTGCCTCTTTTTTGTATGGCCAGCATTTAGCACAGTGCCTGGAACATAACAGGCACTTAATTAATGTTTGTCGATTGATTGATCAAAGAATGGGAAAAGGAGTAATTACTAATAGAAAAAGTTTCAGCTAATGTGCCATCCTTAAAGGAGAGTCAATTTTGAAGTAAAGCAAAGAGATGAATTAAGTGGTGCTGAAAAGTTTAAGAATGGAGAGGACTTGACTGGGCTAGAGCTGGGCTTCCTGTGGAAATAGTAAAAGAAACTTGAAGAAGGATAAATTCAGCTGCTGTGTGTTTGTGGTAGATTGGGGCTGATCAGAGTATGGATGAAGGTTTAGGTCATATGGGTTTGTGGAATGCTTTTAAAACAGTGAGACTGGATAACTGACATTGCAAAAACCTATACAGTGAGAGGTGGATTCCATAATCAGATCTCTTTTCTACTTTTTTTTTAAACCAGACCAGTGATCTTAACAATTCATTGAAGTCCTAGTATGGAAAATCTCTCTATCTCATTTGCAGCTTGTTAATATTAGAGATTGCCTGGGTCACTGAAAGGACGAATGACTTACCCATCGTTACACAGCTGGTTTGAGTCAGAACCTGAACTGACTACTCTCCAGGGTTTGGATAGGAATTTGAAGCTTTTTAGAGTGTATCTGCCTGGGATTTTCCCTCCAGGTGGTAGACTGCTCTGTGATAATGTGACTTTTAGGTGAAGAGGATAGCACAGGATCTCATCCCTAGAAATTCTTCTGCCCCTTTGTAGTCTCTGTGGTGCTTGACAGCTTAGAGCTGGTTAACACAGTCTTCATAGGGTCTGACCCATCTTAATGAGTTATGTCTCTGAAGACTATTTGTTTTTAATAAGAACTACTAGAAACAACCAAAAAAATCTTAAAACACTTCTCCAGTGGTGTCATTTAAGGCACCAAGGAAAACTAAAGTTGGAAGGCAATTGGATTGAGAAAATTAGTAGGCTCTCTTCCCAGCCACAATCACACTATAAAGGTGACTACCTCTTTTACCTGTTCTTCTGGTCATTACCATCATCACTGATATTAAATGTATACTATCTACTACAAATCATTCTGATGCCTAAAAATATTGATCCAATATCTCCTGAAATAAAACTTATATAATCTGACTCTGAAAATATAACTTAAATCTTTTTTTTCTCCTTTAAGTGCAGTATTTTTTTCTTTTTTTTCCTTTCCTAAAACTTATGTTCAGTCATTTTTCAGTTGTGTCAGTCCGTGACCCCATTTGGGGTTTTCTTGGCAAAGATACTGCAATGATTTGCCATTTCCTTCTCCAGGTCATTTTTCAGATGAGGAAACTGAGGCAAACAGGGTAAGTGCAGGGTTATGCAGCTAGTAAGTGTCTGAGGTTAGATTTGAAATCAAGAAAATGAGTCATCTGACTCCAGGCCCAGCACTCTATCCACTGAACCACCAAGCTGCCCAAAACTTATGAATTTTATGATTTTATGCTGTTAAACTGTGCTCCATTTCAGAAATATTTTCTATCTATTTATATGGTACTGTGAGCCTTAACAAATTAACGATAGGAAGTTCTCTGAGCTAATCAGATAAAAGAGGTCATACAAATGTCTTAGTTTCATTACAATGACTCAAATGGTGAACTTGTAGATGCAAAACCATAGCCTGTGCCCCAAATCTTTACCAGAAATGAAAACCACAGAAGGAAGCTCTAACTAGAAATGTCATTGGATTGCAGTTGGACAAAATATCATTGACCCCAGCAATAAAAGCTAGGTTAAAGTCGTCAGACCCAGAGACATCTCTTGTAATCGACTGTGAAGCACCCTAAGGTACTCAAAATTGAGGGATCAATATAGAAAATTATAGAAGCAGCATGGGAGTGTTGGTGCCAAAGAGCCCTAAAAATCCCATCATAAAACTGAAAACAAAATGGAAGGGACCACATTTCTCAAGTATCCTCTAATGATTCTCCTTCCTGGCATATCCTGTATTTATACCTTCCTATTAGATATCCATCTAGACAAAAATCCCCTGACTGGATAAGACAATGAAACTTTAAGTGTGCCATCACTGTCTTTCTTAGTCATCACTGTGATGGAATTTTTTTTTAAAATAGGTGTATATTTATATGCTTTTTTATGTTGATTCCTGTCTTACTTCAGCCCATAATTCTCTTTTCACACCATTTCCCCTTCACTTTCTACCTTGAAAATGTGAGGGTATTTCATAATGTTCAATCACTTTGCTAACTCTCCTTTCCTTCTTTCTGACATACCTATTATAGATTGGTTGTAATCATGGTACTATCATTAAATTATTTTATAGCAAGCTTGCTTCTTTGAGCTTTTTTTTAAATTGGACTAGTGTTATTTGTTTTACTGTCTATAATCAGAAATCCTGAGAGAGAACAGTTTTAGGCAGAAAAACTTCTGTTACTAAAAGTCTGCAGTTGCAGGAATTAATTGTGGAACATTGGAAAGAGTATTAGGTCTTGAATTAGAGGACCTGGATTCAAATCCTATCTCTGAGGTTTAGTTTCCCTGGGACTTGGTTTCCTCACCTCTAAACAGAAGAGTTTGATTAAACAACTTCTAATATCCCTAACAAATCTAGATTTGGCAAATTAAATTTAGCAGCTTAATAAAGTAGGGATAGCTAAGTGGTATAGTGGGGAGCACTAACCCTGGAGTCAGGAAGACCTGAGTTCAAATTTGACCTCTGACCACTAACTGTGTGACCTTGAGCAAATCATTTAACTTATTTTTGCATCAGTTTCCTCATCTTTAAAACAGGATAATAATAACACCTACCACATGGGGTTGTTGTGGTACATAGTAAGTACTATTATAAATGTTACTTAGCTATTATTGTTATCATTATTATTATTACATCCTAAACTCAACATGTTCAAAATCAAGCTCATTATCTTTCCTCCTAAATCTTTCCCACCATCTAACTTTTCTATTGCTATCAAGAGCAATGTCACTCTCCCAGTCCCCCAGGCTCACAAGCTAGGTGTCATCCTTGACCCCTCACTATCTCTCCCCCCACCCCACCCCCATTTAATCTGTTGCCAACACCTGTTGATTTCTCCCTTAGACTATTACAATAGCCTGCTAGTAAGTCTGCCTGCCACAAATCCCTTCTCACTCCAATTCATCCTCCATTTATCTATCAAAATAACTTTCCTACAAAGCAGATCCAATCATAATACCCCCACCACAACCACCACCTAATAAACTCCATTGGCTTCCTATCACCCCTTGGATCAAATACAAAATTCTGTTGGGCATTCAAAGTCTTCTTAAACCTTACTATCAATACATACTCATTAATTTGGTGACACTACCCTTCTTGCCATTTCTCAAACAAGAAATTCCATCTCTCAGCTCTGGACATTTTCTCTGGCTGAATGCCATCCAATCACCTCCAACTACTGTCTTCCTTGGCTTCCTTCAAGTCCCAATTAAAATTCCAACTTCTACAGGGAGCTTTTACTATTCCTTTTAATTCTAGTGTCTTTCCTCAATTTTTCCTTATTTTTTGATATGTCTGTGTAGTTTGTATATGTTTATTTGCCTATTGCTCCTCCCATTACATTATGAGTCCTTGAGGACAGGGACTATCTTTTGCCTCTTTTTGTATCTCCAGAATTTAGCATAGTACCTGGAATATAGTAGGCTATTAATAAATGTTTATTGATTGATTAGCTGATAGACTTGAGGCAGGAAGATCAAATAGGAAGCTATTGCCATAGTCTATTTGGGAGGTGATAAGGATCAGAAGGTGAATATGTGAATAAAAGGAAGGTGTGATGGGTGTGGGTGTGTGTACATATATTTGCAAGTATATATATGAGAATTGTGGGGAAAATTTGGCAGGATCACACGAGATTTTCATGATCCTGTGACTGTCTTGTTATCAGTGAAAAATACGAAGCATCAAGAGTCTGCTAAGACTAATGAGCAAGATAGAACAGGAGAGATAAAGCAAAATCACAAATGAGAAAGCATAGAGTAGGAGGGGGACAAGTTTTGACAACTAAAGGGGGAAAAAAACTAGAAAATAATGGTCCTATGCTTCAAAGATAATAAGAGGAAGGAAGGAAATTAAGAGTAAGCCTTCTCAATAGAAAAGTTAACTTCACTCCTGCAGAGAGGAAACCATATTTAGGAGTATCCCTCAAGAAGAAGATAAAGGACACGTCTTTTGACCCCTTTGTCCCAAGTCCACACTCTATTTTATAATTTCCATTTGTATTGGCTCTTCTTGATTTCATTGTACAGTTTCTTACTCCTTTTGCTAAGAAAAATAAGATAAAAGCCTACTGGAAACATCCTGTGGATATAAGTTGGAGTAGCACTTTCTGTGAGAATGATTGTAGACAGTAGAATACCCCCAAAAGGGTAGCAGGTGATTTATTCTTGCTATATCTTCCCACATCACAATACTTTCCTTATTTTTTAACTTCTCTATTCCTTCATGTGTTTCCAGACTCTCTGTCTCATTTTCTATGCAAATTTAGTAGCTTATTTATAGGATCTTAGATCTAAATCTGGAAGGTACCTTCAAGGTCATCCAGACCAACTCCATTATTTTACAGATGAGGAAAGAGGTTAAGTGACTTGCCTCAGGAGTACTTCATTCCATAATATAACCGTTCCACTATTCGTGGCCCTATACATTTTTTTAAATTTTTTGTTACATTGTCAGGTGTGCATGAGTTATAACTTCTGATAAAAATAGCATTACCTTATGCATTTCCATGTATATTTTTCCCTGTATAAAATCTATATTCAAGAAGAAATTTCCCAGAAAACTCATATTTTTCCTACCTAATGTGTTTTACTACACTATGTATATAGCACTGGCCTTGGAGTCAGAGGACCTAGCTTCTAATCCCAGACTTCTAAGTCACTATGCCCTTGGCCAAGTCATTTAATTCTTGTCTTGGTTTCCTTATCTATATAATGAACAATGGTTTATGGATAATCACTATGTTAACTTTTTACGTTCTAAAATTTCAACCTTCTGTAATCTAAAAACTCATAATAACTGAGAGAGGTAATAGAAGTATTTATCCTTATTTTATTGGTGAAGAAACTGATATTCAGAAAGGCTAAATTGCTTTCTTATCACAGAGGATTAAGTGTCAGAGACTGACCTCAAGACCAGATCTTCTGATTTTAAGACAAAATTCTTTCTTCTAAACCACTTCACCTCGTATCCAAGGAGTCATCTAAATAAAATTCTATAAGAAAAAATAAGGATAGAAATTGATTTAAAGATTAAGTGTCAGAGACTGACCTCAAGACCAAATCTTCTGATTTTAAGACAAAATTCTTTCTTCTAAACCACTTCACCTGGTATCCAAGGAGTCATCTAAATAAAATTCTATAAGAAAAAATAAGGATAGAAATTGATTTAAAGATTAAGTGTCAGAGACTGACCTCAAGACTAGATCTTCTGATTTTAAGACAAAATTCTTTCTTCTAAACCACTTCACCTGGTATCCAAGGAGTCATCTAAATAAAATTCTATAAGAAAAAATAAGGATAGAAATTGATTTATAGTATAATTTGAGTTCTGTTAACCTTTAAGCCCTCTGGCTTTCTACTTCAATCTCAATTTGGAATTCAGTCATAAACTACCTTCTGTCTCCACCTCTTGATAGCCCAACATGGATACTGGCCTCAACCCTAACTTTGTCTTTAACTGGTTTTGTGCCCTGGGGTCTGCAATAGATCTGGATTATCAGAGATTATGCTGGTTTAGGACTTCTTGGAGGATGATGAGGCAGACAAGTCTCCTTGGTCACTTCATCTGACACAATCATCTCACAGTACCTGGCTGTCATCCCTTTGTGCACTCTTAACAGGTTACAATCTAATGTAGATTAGGCTAAATTTAAGCCTTCTGGAGAATTCTACTCTGTTGTCTGGGCATCTCTGACTTATCTCCTCCATTCCCTTGGGCATTCACCTGCCAGGTGTTGGCTTTGTCCCACTGTTCAGCTCCAACAAGCTAGGACTCAGGATCTTGTTGTCTTCAGGAACCATTTGCTAGATATTGCCTTAGTTTCTGGCCTCCCAGTCAAAATGCCTATAGGTTTCTGTCCATCTTATTGTTCAACATAGCACTAGATTGAGGAACAACTATTGTTTCTCTTCAGTTTCATTGAATCATTGCTTCACCTGGCAAACTTTTTTACCTTTGCTGGAAATTTTCTCAAGAATAGGCTTGACTCAAACTGTTTATGTTGTCATCTTTGCCAGAAACAAAATGCCTGTCTTCTTTATAATCAAATTTGCTTAATGAGTTTCCTATGTATCCACATTAGTCTCTCCAGAAATTTTATTTTTCCTCCCCACTAATATTGTTGCTATTCATATCTTCATAATTTCATTCTTAAGACTTTCCCATCTCTCCTTGGCTTATTTCTTTAAATTTTATTCCACAGGACTTTACCCATTCTCCTTCTTCTATATTAACCCTTTGAAATATGTTTTCCCCAAATCTAGGTATTATGAAAGACTATGCCCAATTTTATTTTCTTCTACCACAAACTATAGGAAGGATCACTTACTCCCAAGAGTGATATTATTTGCTCTGCAGCAATCAGTCCCTCCCTGTTAGTGAGAATCATATCCAAAGGAGAATTTCCCCTTGTTATTTCCTCCACCTTTTTGAAGAATCAAATTATCAAAACATGCCAAAAAGTTATGGCCTACTCTTTATTGGCAGAGAAAGAGCTCCAAGGTTTTTAAATTATTAAAGTCCCCATCACCATTCTATCATGTCCCTCTGCCAGTTTAGGAATCTGTCTTTCAGTTTCTGCATCTATTTTCTCCTCCAGAAGTGATTTTTAGTATTTACCAATAAAAAATCATTTGTTTCTGCTTTCATTGATCTTCATTCAAATACCTTATAATACGCTTCCCTCCTCTGGACTCTATAATCTCTCTTATGAATATATTTTCTTAAATATATTTCTTAAATATATTTCTTCCCCATCCCCTTTTAAAAAAAGGCATACCCATGCAGAGCCTTAATCCTGCCATGGATTTTATCCCACCAAGTTTCTTTTTTGTTTCTTTTTTTCTTTTTCTTTTTTTTTTTTGGTTAGGCAATAGGGTTAAGTGACTTGCCCAGGGGTCACACAGCTAGTAAATGTCAAGTGTTTGGTCCGAGGCCAGATTTGAACTCAGGTCCTCCTGAATCCAGGGCCAGTGCTCTGTCCACTGTACCACCTACCTGCCCCTCTACCAATTTTCAATGATACAGAGGCAGCTGATAGTTTAATGAATAGAATACTGGGCCTAGAGTCAGGAATACCTGAGCTTAAATCTGGCCTCAGACACTTACTAGATGTATGACTTTGCCTGGGCAAATTACTTACCTACTTTTTACTTCAGTTTCTTCAAATGGAAGTTGGGAATAATAATAATAGCACCTTACTTGGCAGGGTTGTTGCAAAGATAAGTGCCTGGCACATAGTAGATTATTGATATATGCTTAATTCCTCCCCTTCCTATATGAAATTGATGGTCACTTTACCTTTTGGGACTCAGTTTCTTCATCTTTAAAATGAGGGGTTTGGGCTAAATGCCCCCTGGGGTCCTTTACAGTGATAAATCTGTGATTCATGCATGGTAGGTGCTGTACAAATGTATATTCCCTCCATTCTCCTATACTGGGAAGACAAACACCTTTATTTCCTTTTGCTTACTGTTTAAACTTTGGGAATTTTGTACCTGGTTCTTTTTTTTCCCTCCCATTAATTTCTGGGTCTCATAAATGCTATTCTTTTTCCTATCGCATAGCTGTTTTCTATGGTGTCTAGCTCAGTGAATCCAAAGGCAGTTTTCTTTCTTTTTCCTCCTTTCTCTATTAAAATCATTTTGGTTAAATTGTCGGAACACTGAGCAAATGCATTCTAATCAACCTTTGCTAAGTGTATTCTATTCCTTGTCAAAAGACTCCCTGTATTTTAACCTATTGTCCTTAAATCCAAATATTATTCTCTGACACCCTCATTTAGCCAACTTTTTACTTACCAAATCAATTTTTTTCTGTGTTCCTTACCTTCAGTCAATAACAGTGAGTAAAGCTAACTTGTACCTAAAGGATCTTCAATTTTTTCCCTGAGACTTTGTAATCTTTGTCAATACTTTCTGTGTTCTTTTTGGCAATATCATTTGGGTATATGTGAATCAATGGAAATGGATAATTGTCATCTGCTTTGGCAAGATTTGAATCCATAACATGAGAAGACAACAGACCTTTCTATTGTTGTTATCATGTTGACAAATACCTCTGCATTCTTGAGGAGGGAGGCTACTCCATAACCACTATTCTTTTCTTCCTCTGACCTTTACTGGATGAGCTTTTATCTGTTAGCTTTTATGTTTCTACTTTCCCCTTCATTGGATGATAAACAGCAGCTTTCTCTTCAGAACAGCCAGTTTTTTTCCTTTTCAGGAAGAAACTAAAATTTCTTGTTGTTGTTTTTTTGTTTGTTT
This sequence comes from Phascolarctos cinereus, assembly GCF_003287225.1. Classification (NCBI taxonomy): domain Eukaryota; kingdom Metazoa; phylum Chordata; class Mammalia; order Diprotodontia; family Phascolarctidae; genus Phascolarctos; species Phascolarctos cinereus. The sequence goes on from NW_027555958.1 coordinate 206,652,937, forward strand.
TTTGTTTTGTTTTATCTCTATGGTATATTTTCATTTTCTTTCCTTTCCATCTCTGTGTGATATTCTTCTATTGTTCAACTTCCTAACAAAGGTCAAGTGTCTCTTTTTCTATTTCAGACCCTTTTAGTGTCTGCCACTACCACACACACACACCCCGCCCCTTGAAGCCTCATTTCTATTTTATATGATCTAACCAGTAAATAGAGGTAAAACCCAGGAGTCTTGAAGACCAGAAATGGAAAAGAGTCATGCCAAGGATCCTAATGGGTTTCAATCCATTACAGAAGATGAGATCTCCACAGCTAATAGAGTATTCCCCTCTACTGTTTTCTGATTTATATATGGTTTTTATTTATGTATTTTGTGTTAACTACTACATATCTCTGTTTTCTCCCCATTTAGAATGCAAGCCCCTTGAGTACAGGGACAGCTTAACTTTTGTCTCTGTATCGCGGTACCTAGAACACAGTAAGCACTTAATAAATACTTGATTGATTGACAGAATCTTGGGCACTAACTAAAGCAGAAACAATACATTAGAGCTACCTTATTTACAACACAATACAATATAACCCAACCAGCAGTTGCCAGGCTCTGTGCTTAGTGCTATTCCTCCTATCTAGTTTTGATGGGGGAGGAGCCATCTAATGCAAGTCAACAAGCATTTATTTATTATCTATGTCCAAGACAAGAGAGGCAGTGTGCCCATAGTGCATAGAATTGTTTTTAGGGTAAGAAAAAGCAGACTTCAAGTCAAGGCTAGAATACCTACTGGCTATGTGATCCTGGGTAAATCACTTAACCTCACAATGCAACTGTAAGTTGCGAAAAAAGAGTTGATCATCTTCCTTAATGGAAGGAGTTTTCCACAAATTAAACCATAGGCCTGTGCCCCACCTCCAAAAAAACCCAAAAGACTTGAAAAATAATATCCAAGGCGTAATGAGACATTCAACTTACACAGACAAAATATAAATGATAGATGGACAAAGGAGATCCTTCTCTCAAAGAATTTAAAGTAGTAGTATATCCTACAAATCTCCCTCAACCCTAACCCAAACCCTACCTCTCTCCAAGGCAACTCCAAAACCATAGTGATTTTCTGCATCAGAAACTTCAATGCACCTAATAAACTGGTGATTTTCAAAGATCCATCAGCTGTGGGTCCAAGTGCCCACCAACTTACCTGGAGCTCTAAACCAGGGAGGAAACCACATGAGAAATGTGAAAGCCTGAGTCTCCTAGAGGAAATGCCTTTTAAATATTGTCCTCATTAGTTGGTAGTATAAGAAATCTTACAGTGCAGCTGCTGACTAATATGCTGTTAGGTTCATAAAAGATTTCTGCCTGCAGGCCAACTATATGGGCCCCTTCTTAGAGTCCTGAAATTCATTCTCCTTCTCCCCTTCCCCCATATACACACAAACAAGTATGGGCTAGAAGTTATTTCTCAGTGAAGAGGCTGCAGCTGAACTATTATACTTGACTAAGTTCCAGATGATTTTTGCCTCTTGTATTTTCTGCAACAGTAACTCAGCAGCATGCCTATACAAAGCTGGGGGGAAAAATGACAACTGTGACAGTGACAGATAAATGAAAAAGAAAAAAAGAAAAGTGAATCAAAACTAAAGCCTTTATTATACTGAGGACACTGGTGAGCTAAGTCTGTGTGGAATTTCCCAAATAAAAATTTAAAAAAAATTATCTTGACTTAAATAGAGTACTAATATAAGGGTTGATGTATTATAACCTCCTTTAAGATGCCTTTTTAAAATGTATAGGCTATTATCATTCGTTCTGGGAGTAATTTTCAGGCAAGTCAATAACTGGATGTAAATATGTTTTTCTTTATAACGATTAGCAAGGTGAATTTCTTTCTAATAATCGGAATTTTATAACACTTAGTTTTGCAAATGAGAAAGTCAGCTCTCGGGATTTACTTATCTCCCTCAATTCAATTCAAACAATGTTCATTAGACACCTATTAGTATTCTTCCCAAATACCTCTTCTCTACCCTTCCCTGCTATTTATACCTTTTCTCTTCACCCATAAATCTCTGAAAATGAATGAGTAATAAATTATAAGAAGTGGGATAATTGGATACATTAGAAGTTCCAGGCACTGTGCTAGGCACTGAAGAAACAAACAAAAAGCCCTGCCCACAAGGAGCTTACATTCTTTTGGGCAAAGGTGAGATGTGACATGTATAGTTTCTAATCAGCAAGCAATCACGGTCAAGTGTGGTTAAGCAACAGTGACTTCTTTCTCAGTAATCCAGTTGTTCTATAATAACATAATTTAGTGCACACACATTTTTAATACACTGAGTTTAGTAGCTAGCAGAGAAGAGAAAAAAATAGAATTTCAGAGAAAGCTTCATGTGTTAGAAAGGGTTCGAGATATGGAGTCAGTAAATCTGGATCAAAATCATTGCTCTGATAGCTTCTACTTTTTTTTACCTTGGATAAGGCCACTTATCCCTTCTAGACTTCTACTTTTACATCTGTTAAATGGGGTATATAAGATTACTTCTAGTTCCCAATCTATTATACAACCATCCTATATGAGACTGCATTCTCATAGAGCTACTCCTGAAAGTGATTTCATTGATAATCATTTGTAAATTACCAGTTGTACTAGTTCTTTACTTAATATGACATTGATTCGGTCTAAATAGGCAAACCAGTTGTTCCTGAGATTTTAGCCTAAGTGATGCTTTTGGCATTATTCTAGGTAAGATATTAGGATTACAGGCTCAAAGGGACACATAGGACTCCAGGTTCTCTTCTTACAACAAGAAATATATAGGAAAGCAAATATATTGTAAACTAGAAAGAAGAAAGATATTCTCACTTAGCCCTTGGGAAAAGTTAAATATGATTGCTATACTCATTCCCCACATCCCATAACCTGTAGAAGACTTAGATACATAGATAAACAATATGTACATATGTAGCAACTATGATAAAACATATTCTAAAATATTTGTAAAAGCACAAGATGAAAAAATATACTTTAACAATTTTTTCTGTACTACGTGTATCATTTTATATAAACTGTACTTCAATTAAAACAACATGATGTAAATGAAGTTTCACTCTAGCAAATATCCTTTGAAAACTGGAAATATTACTTCATGATGATGGATGTCAAATCAACAAACATTCAGTAAGAACCTACTATGTTTCAGGCACTGTGTTAAGATATGGGAATACAGGGGCTGGTTGGTGGCGCAGTGGATAAAGCACTGGCCCTGAAGTCAGGAGGACCTGGGTTCAAATCCAGTCTCTGACCAAACACTTGACATTTACTAGCTGTGTGACCCTGGGCAAGTCACTTAACCCCAATTGCCTAAAAAAAGATATAGGAATACAAAGAAAGGCAAAAATAGTTCCTTCTCACAAGGAGCTAACATTTCAATGGAGAAGACAACATACGATTGTAATTATGTACATAAAGGATATATACAGGAAAAAATTGAAGGCAATCTTAGAGGGAAGATGGCAGAATGAGAAGATGGCAGAAAAGAACTTTTGGAGAAGATAGACTTTGGGCTGAGTATTGAAGCAAATTAGAGAAACCAGAACCACAGATGAAGGGAGGGAACATTCAAGATATAGAGAACAGCCAACGAAAAAGTACAGTTAGAAACTCAATGTAGTGTGTATAAAGAATAGCAATCTTCCACTCTGGATATGGGGAAGGGAGAGAGCAAAGTGTAGGAAGACTAGAAAGGTTGGAAGGGTTCAAGTTATGAATGGTTTTAAAAATCAAACAGAGTATTTTATATTTGATCCCAGAGGTAAGAAAGACATAATCAGTCCTGAGCTTTACCAAGATCAGTTTGGTAGCTTAGCGGATGATGGACTACAGTGGGGAGAAACTTGAGTCAGGGAAGACAAACTAGGAGGCTATTGCAATAGTCTGAACTTGAGGTGGTGAGGACCTGGACAAGAGTAGCACCTGTGTGAATGGAGAGAAGACCTATACTAGAGATGTTGAGAAAGTGAAAAAAGACAGGACTTGGGAACAGTTTGGATATGTGAGGTGAACACAAGCCAAGAGTCAAAGAAGGTACCCTGTAAGCTTGGGTATGAGAGAAATTGTTATTAATAACTAATGATTTGGGGATATGCAGAATTCCCTCTTTTCTCTATCCTCATTTCAAAACCTCAGTCTTCTCTATCCGACCCCACCCAACCTTACAAGGAATCTCTAGTCTAAGGTGAATTCCATTCAACAAGTTTGTCTAAATTGTCTAAATTGCCCAAAGTTGAGGGTAGTCTGCATGTAGAGATAGTCTCTCTATCAAAGGGTGACATGATGTTACTCTCATCTCCTCATTGGAGTAAGCCCAATTCTCTTTGTAAAGTCCACCTCTCATTAGTTGTTAACCAATCAGAGTTGATTGCCATTTTTCTGAACATTCCTCTTCCAGAAGGACATATAAACTATGAGCCTACCACCATTATTATCTTTAGTCTGAGAAAGGCCAAATGACCATCCTTTTATTAAAATACTGGCATTATTTTGGGGGATTAATTAATTTATTTAGTTTTAGTTTTCAACATTTCAACATTTATTTTAGTTTTCAGTGTTTACTTCCATAAGAGTTTGAGTTTTAAATTTTCTCCCCCTCCTACTCCTCTTCCCTCACCCAAGACAGCATACAATCTGATATAGGCTCTACATAAACATTCATGTTAAGCATATTTTCCCATTAGTCATGATGTAAAGAACAATGAGAACTAATGGGAGGAACCATGAGAATGAAGCAATAAAACAGAACAACAAAGGAAAAAGAGAGCAAATAGTATGCTTCCATCTGCATTCAGACTCCATATTTCTCTGGGTATGGATAGCATTTTCCATCATGAATTTTTTGGAGATGTCTTAGATTATTGCATTGCTGTGGAGAGCCAATACTGGCATTATTAACAAAATGATTAAACTATTGTAAGTAAGGTGAATTTTAGTGTGTGTAAAAAGGATTTTTTGTTATTCTTTCTTAGAGTTTTCTTCCCAGGATCCATAGCCATAACAATCTCTACTTCCCAGGTGTTAAGTATGAGTTCTCATGATCATAGTTCAAAACAGTTTCTACCATGCCTGCTCAGTAGATATAGGGATGAAGTGATGTAAAATTGTGAGGCTATTTCTGGCAATATGCCTTCTTTGTCTGTTGCCCTATAAAGCAAGTGGGCACTGGTCAGTGACTGGGGACCCCATAGGGGTTAATGTGCAGGCTGAATGATGTGTGTACCTTGATCGGCCCCCATCAAGGCTTGGGAGGAGGAATCTATGTGTTTGTCTCAACTGACCCCATTGAGGCTTGAGGGGATTTAGGGGAAAACACAAGTTGTGCGGTCTCGACTGACCCCATCAAGACAAGGGGTGGTTGCCCCCTTTTCACACCAGCCCCTGGCACAAGGGTTGTTAGGGAATGCTGTAGGAGTTGGTGCTCCTATTATCAGCACTCCCTTTGAGAAGACTAGACTAGAATAAAGTAAGTTTATTTAATCCCTTATTATGACTCCATTTGTGTTTTCTCATCTGACCAGATCAAAAGCAAACCTGCTAGTGAGAGAAGTGCTAGAAGCCCTCCTGTGTCTCTTTCCTAAGAAATGGCATAGTGGATATGTTTATTTGTCCAACAACTACCCAGAAATTATGTCTCTTGAACCTTTTTAAACACCACAAGTGAATGAAAGAGCCATATTGCCCTCAGTAATAATATGAAAGTAAGAAAAAGCATGATTTTGGTGGGGAAATAATACATTCAGTCTTGGATGTGTTGTTTAAGAAATCTGTGAGACACCCAGTTTGAAATATCCAATAAATTGTTGGAGATGGGAGAATGGAGGTCAGATGACATTAGGGCTAGGTACAAAGGTCTGAGGATTACCTCCTTAGAGATGGTGAGTGAATATATGGGAAGTGATGAGGTCACCAATAGAAATAATGCTGAGAGAGGTGATAAGAGGGCCCAAGACCAAGCCTTAGGGAACACCCTCAGTAAACAGGTGTGACTTGGTAGAAAATCTAGCAAAGGAGACTGAGGAGGAATGGTCAGACTGGTAGGAGAATCAGGAGATATCAGTGTCCCAAAAACTTAGGAGAGAGTATCTAGAAGATGACTAATAATATAAAAGCCTGAAGAGAGGTCAAGAAGGATGAGGATTGAGAAAAGGTTATTTGGTTTGTCAGTTAAGAAATTATCGGTAGCTTTAGAGAGAACAATTTCAGTTGAATGATGAAGCTGAAAACCGGACTGTAGAGGGTTGAGAATAGAATGAAAACAGGAAAAAGTAGAACCACTGATTATAGACAGAATTCTCAAGGAATTGAAACATAAAAGCAAGGAGAGATATTAAACAATAGCTACTGGGGACAGTCAGATCAAGTGAAGGTTAGATCATCTAAGGTCCCTCAAAACACTAGATGACCCTCAGTGGATATTCTATGCTTCCTGATGACTTTGTTTTCGGTGTATTTATTCATGGAATTTTCAATTTTCTTTAGTCTACAATAATGGTGGTGGTTCAAATGATAGTAAAGGTAGTAATAATATTAAAAATCCTTAAGATTTATAAAGCACTGTCTTTACAGGAACACTGTAAGATAGGTAACTCAATTATTAGTATAAACATTTTCCAGAAGAGGAAAAAGGTTAAGTGACTTGACGAGCTTCCCACAGCTGGTATGTGTCGGACATAATACTTAAACTTAGGTATTCTGACTCCACGTCCAGATCTCTTTCTACCACACACAGCTGCCTAAATCTACACATGCTAGTTGTATACTTGTGAACACTCAACAAAACCTTACTGATTCAGGTTAATCAGGTTAGAAGTCAGAACTAATAATTTTTTGGGAGGAAAAGGAGTGGGATGGGGAACTGAATCTGTGATTTCATTGATTCCCCAGTGAAGAAACTGTCACCATTCATGAAGATTAGGATCTGTTCTGATTATTCCATAGTTTTAGAGAGTTCTCATGGGACAACGAGAGATTAAATGATGTGGCCAGGGTCACACAGTCTGTGACAGAGACAAGATTGCAGAAACAAAACCAGCTCTGTATCCATCATGCCACTTAACCTCCTAAATTAATTCCTTCTTCCCCTGTGGGTCACTTTTTCTATTGATAAATTTTTCTTGATCCTCCATTTTGAGGAAGGACCCATACCAAGCACCCTTCATTCTCCAGACTTTTCCACCTTCCACCCACAGTCCAACTTACTAGATGGTACAGTGGATGCAACACTGGACCTAGATTCAGAAATAACTGAGTTCAAATCCAGTCCCAGAACTTAATACTTTTGTGATCCTGTCATCATTTTATCCTATGTTTATCTCAGTTTCCTCATCTTTAAAATAATAATAGTACCTACCTCCCTGGGCTATTGTAAGGATCAAATGAGATAATTATTTATAAAGCACTTTACAAACCTTAAAAGCACTACTAAAAACTTGCTATTATCATTATTATTATGTGTTGCATTGTCCCATTATATGGTAAGCTCATTGAAGGCAGGAACTGTATTTCTTTTTGCTTTTATTTGTACCCCATAGCTTAGCACTGGACCTGGCACACAAGCGAATATTTAATCAATGTGTGTTGACTTGACTTCCACATATAAAGGAGGAAGAACTAAAGAATATTTAAAATGAAGGCAGTTTTATTACTTTTGAGTGCATGTAGTCAATCAATAAACATCTATTAAGTACCTACCATGTGCCAGGCACTGGGCCTGGTCTGGGACAAAAGTGAAGCAGTTCTTCCCTTTATGAAACTGACATTCTACTACAGGGATATGATACATGCACAGAGAAGTTTAAAGGTAAGATTCTCCTCTACATATGTGTATGTATGTTATATGAATTTATCTTATCTATGTATGTGTTAAATCCTTCTAGTGGAATGTAGGTTTCTTTTGAATTATATGTCTATATATCTTATCTTCTTTATTTTTTTTCCATTGGCTAGCATGCTGCATTCAGAGGGTTCAAATGCCTGTTGCGGCACTTACTCTCTGTGTCACCCTCAGCAAGTAATTAAACACCTCTGCTTATCAGTTTCTAATCTATAAAATTTAAGGATTGAAGCTGAGGTTCTCTAAGGTTTTTTTTTCCAGCTTTAAGTTTACGATCCTATGACCCTATGACTAGAAATTACAAGACAGGTACTTATATGTATTGATAAAGAGCATTTTCTTACTGGGAAGCTCCCCACAGCAATGAAATCAGAGGTCTGCAAAGACCTCTCCCCACTCTTTAACCCTTAAATAGCTTATATGATGTTATCACAAAGTCAGAGATCAGAGATGTAAGGCTGGGAAAGGGATCTTAAAAAAAGTTGTCTAGCCCAACCCCGATGTTTTAGATAAGAAAACTGAAGCCTAGAGAAGCTTAAGTGACTTGACCAAGATCACAACTGATAATTGGTGACTGAGCTGGGATTTGAACTCAGGTCCTATGACTCCAAGTTCAGCCATCTAAATTCAGTAGTATAATCTTATACCCAAAGCTTGAAAACTGTGTGTTTATGTGTGTATATGTATGTATGTATGTATGTATGGGAGGGCTATCATGGTTTTAGTAAAGACTTGATAAGTAAGGAAAAAAAGAAAAAACCTCAGGTGCCCAAATAAAGTTTGTGAGCATTCTTTTAGCTACTTCTGATCTGTGAAAACCAATATTTCCATCTGTTATAGAAAGTATGAAAAGGGAAAATCAGGGTTATAATTCCCCAAACAGGGTTTCTAAAGAGTTGAATGGTGACAAATATGGACAAAACTGGAGAAAGAATAAGTAAAAGCAATTAACATTTATCAAGGAGAATTCTGCCCTACTGTTGGCAGAAAGCTCGGAAAGTCAGAGCTCCAGCTGGCTGTGCTCCACACAGAGCTGATACCCACTGTTAACTTTGTATTGGTTTTTCTGTCTGACACCCAAGAATATACAACCTAGGGAGTTTTTGCAATGCAATGATTGGGAGCTATAGAGGTAGTTACAAAAAAAAAACACACCCTGATTTCTTTTTTGCTCATCTAAATTCTCAAATTCAGCATTTCATTAAAAGAAAACTTCTGCATTTACTGGGTGAGCAGGAACATTAGGCTGTAAATGAAGCTAAGTGGGTTAAAACCATATTTACCATATAGACACTATAGTCATGAAACGATTGAGGTTTGTATATTACAATGCAGTGACTTTCCATTCTAATGGCTTTCAACTCGTAATAAGGTTATTTTGTTAAAAGAGATTCTTTTCCTCAACATTTTTATGAGCTTCAAAGCAATCATTTTGTTGGCAGATTGAAAAAAAAGGTTACTTGTCCAAGTGTTAATACTTCAACTCTACCACAATAGCCTCTGTTTCTAGTCAATCATCCACAGTAATAAAAGTGATCAACCAGCTGCCCATTTTGCCAAGTGTTCCTGAGAAGCTATTTCTCTCTTTCATAGCTGCACCTATCCTCTGTGTTGCAACACCACTCTATTCTTGCCAGTTCAAAAGGGGTTTCCTGGGCTCTTAACAGCCCAGAACATGCCGCCCCAACATTGTCTAAAATGCTTTTAATCACAAGGGCCCAGTTCTCCAGTTAATTATTTCTATGTAAAACTCCACTGGAAGTCAGTAGGTTCTACTGAGGCATGAGGGCTTGGAAGAGAAATGAGGAGACCCCCCCTAATGAAAGTAAAATAGGAGACATGTTAATTTAATACCTATAAGCTGTGTTTTTAAAAAAATGGATAATTTGAGAAATGTTTTATTAAAATTCTTTATTTTCCTTGTCATTGTCACTTCCCAGTATCCTCCATAGAATACTACTTCTTTGTTGTGATAAAGAGAAGCAGTTAAGCAAACCAAATACTTAGTCGGATCCAGGGGTTGTACCATGTGGCCGCAAGACAGCAGGGTCCCAACCCCTGTCTCTGGTCTGACAGCATATGAAGAATTCAGTGTAGTCCACCACAAGAGAAAGATACCTGGCTTTATCATAAGTTTTCTTCTTAAATCAAGCATTAATTAATTACATTAACCTGAATACTGATCTCTTTTAATATTGTTTTCTTTTATGGTATCTTGGCTATTTTCTATCTTATTTTCTTAGTTCTTCTTCTTCTACTCTGTATTAATTCATTTAGTCTTTCCAAGACAAAGTTATGTGTTTGAAAAAGATATTTTCTTTCATAAGAAATAATTATTGAAGAAATATAGAATTTTTAAAATTACAAAATAAAAGAATGATATAATTATAAAAATACAGGAATCCTATAATAAGTTCTAATTTGAAAGACTAAATTGATTATAGCCACTTGCTGTAATATCAGAAATTAAGAAAACGGCTAAAAGTTGAGAAACATCCAAACATTTTGTAAAGGACAATTTTCACTCAAAGAAGATTTGCCACTATTGTCTGCTCTGTAAATAAATGAAATATAAGTTATATGGACTTACAGGATGAATGAAATACAATGTTAACTGGCTTTTCATAATCTAAAGTTTTGGGCTTGAAGAATTTTCAGTCTGGAGTACACTAAATTAGATGATGGCATTTACTGACAAATTTTTATTCTTAGATGTCATAAATATCCAGATAGACTAGTATGAAAAGATTTCTGGGAATTGGGTAATTCTTCAGGCAATGCAAGATATTCTAACACTCTGCACAGGAAGGAAATAGATAGTAAAATCCACAGCAGAGAAGTAGAAATGCAAAATGTCCACAGAGGAGTTCCAGAAATTATAAATCACCCTGGATACAATAATACATAGCTTAAGTACTTAACTAACCCAAGTTTTCAATTCAGCATTTTGGATAGTTGTTTGTTTGTTTTTAATGAGAAATACATGTTAATTTTATTATAGAAATCAGTAGACAAGTAGGCTTTATTTAACCATGAGCTTGGGGGGAGGGGAGGAGGAGGCAGGTAGATGGTGCAATGGACAGAGCACTGGGGCTGGAGTAAGGAACTGAATTCAAATCCAGCCTCAGACACTTACTAGTTATATGACCTTGGGCAAGTCACTTAATCCTGTTTGCCTCAGTTTCCTCATCTGTAAAATGATCCGGAGAAGGAAACCACTCCAGTATGCCAAATGAGATCACAAAGAGTGGGGCACAACTAAAAGACAACAACAAGACTTTGTAGGAAGACAGCTGTTCCATATAATGAGGGATATCTATACTGCCAGGTAAAGTATGGTATTTTTGTTATGCTGATAACTACTTTCTCAAATTGTCTTCACTTTAATCACTCTTACTTTGCTGCTCCATCGTGATTGTTTTAAATTTGTAAGTTACAAGGAAATAAACTTTAAGGTCCTTTGAGACTCAAAGATAAGGTCAGTCACCATTATTTCACTACTCAATTCATATCTCAAAATGGAAAATGGAGCACAACAGTTTTTAATTCATAAAATATCATATAAGTCTGAATGTAGTGGTGGGATGAAAGGAACATTAGATTTGGTATCAGAAAACTTAGATATGACACCTGATTTCACTTCCCTGCACCTTTATTTCCTCATAATTAAAAAGAGAATAAAAATGCATATATTACCTACCAGAAGGTTTTTGTGAGGAACAAATGATATCTCATGCTTAAAGTGTTTGGCATCCTATGATACCATGTTAAAATATTAAGTGTTGCTATTATTGTTATTATTATTATTATTATTATTATTATATCATTCTAACCTTCAGATAAGACTGGTCCAAGTTGGTACTCTGCTATCATTATTTCATATTTAATATTGTGAGGGTTCTTATACAAGTAGGTTATTATTACTATCAGATGTCTGTGGAGTGCATTTCATGGGGTATTTCTAATGTTTACCATTAAAGGGTGAAACAAAGTTGAGACCTTATTTGATTAGTGCTAGAAAGAAATTGCCCTTAACTAATTCTTGCCATTTCTTCCAACACCTTTAATCATAAACAGAAAGTAAGGTGTTAAACCTTTGTTTTCCACCAAAATAGAGATTTGAATATATAGAAATTATATGGAATGTTCCCAATTATGACCAAGACCTATCTTTGTTCTAGCTCTCTGATTGCAGTGCTCCCTAGAGAGTGTCATTTTAAATATAATAATTATTATTATTATAGCTAACATTTATATAGCACCCACTAATAAAAATAGAAGGAGCAGAGGATAAGACTTCTTATAGAAATTGTGGCACATATTTTCTCCCATCCCCCAAGAAGTTCAATGCCTGGCTCACAATCTTTCTCTCCAACCCATTTCCTGCCCTCATAACTGAATGCATCTCTCACTTATGTCCCCTTCTTGGTTTAATATACATAGTGATGCTGTACACACCTTCACTTCCCATTTGCTCAGTTTTCTCTTTTCCTGTAAATTAATCTTCTACTCCATCTTAACCACACAAAAATATTTAGACCTTCCCATCACTCACAAATGTTCTGCTTCTTTGTTCATGAACTCTATACTTCCTTTAATTACAATCTTTTTATTATCTTTTTTTTCTCTTAATACTGTTCCTCATCCTCACTGTGACCTCCATTTCCTTCCCCCCTCAGTTCTTTCTTAGGCCATCATCCTTACTTGAATTACCCTCTCCTATTTTTCTTCTCTTGGTAAATCAGTTTACCTCTACCCTATCTTCTATATTTAAGTCCCTTGTTATGGTAATTATTTCCTATTTATGCTGTATATAGTTTGCTTTGTACATATTTGTTTGCAGGTAGTTTCCTCCATTAGATTGTAAAGTCTTTGAGGGCAGGGACTACCTTTCACCTTTTTTTTTAACCCCAGCATTTAGCATGGCACCTGGAACTCTTAATAAATGTTTATTGAATTGAATAGAAAATGATTGCTACTTTATGGTATAGTTTGACATTAGGTTTTAGTCCTTTTAATTTTTACTTTTATTTTCCTTATTTTCCTTGACATTCTAGATCTTTCATTCTTCCAAATAAATTCTATTATTGTTTTGCTCAATTCTATATAGTATCTGGATATTTTTGATCCATATAATACTAATTCCATAAATTAATGTAGATAATATTCCTGTAGTAGGATCTTTCCTGAAGTTTAGAAGTAAAGAAAAGGAGAACAATCAGACGGTAAGGAGATAAATGGAAGAGAAGGATTAAATGAAGGAATCTTCCTTTCTCTTTCCCTTCCTCTTCCTTTTCCTCTCCTTTTCCCCTCCCATCTCCTGCCATCTCTTCTGTCTTTTCCCGTCACCTATCCTCATCCCTCCTGCCCCTTCTCCTCTCCTCCCAATTCTTCTACCTTTCTGCTCTTATTCTCTTCCACATTTCCCTTCCCCTTCTCTTCCCTCCCCTATATCAGTACAAAAAAAAAATTTCAGAGTAAAAAGGATAAATATATATATATATATATATATAATATGTGTGTGTATATATACTCTTTGACTCATATTTACTATCACTAAGCATATATCCCCAACTAAATCAAAGGAAGAAAGAAAAATCCCATATATACATTATTTATGGAAACACTTTTTTACGTGTGGTAAAAAGAAAACCTGGAAACAAAATACATGTCCATCTATTCAAGAATGACTGAATGAAGTGTGATCAGTCAGTGGAATGCAGTAATATTACAGCATTATGGCAGTACAGAAGACCTGAGTTCAACCCCAGCCCTACCTCTCTATCATGTATTACCTAAGTGATCTTGACCTTGAGTTCCTCATCTGCAAAATGAGGACACCACCTATAAAATAAATTGTCTCTAAAACTCCTTCCAGCTCTAATTCCATGGTCTTTGTATTCTTTAGAAAGACAAATAAAGAAATAGGAAAAACTCTGGATCACTTTTATTAACTGATGCAGATCAAGAGAAATAATGAAAAGGCGATATATGTCATGAACACAAAAATGTAAAGGAAGACAACACTAAAAGACATCAGAATTAAGATTAATGCTTTGAGCATTTTTTATTTCAAAGAAATAAGTAATAAGGGGCAGCTAAACGGCTCAGTGGATAGAGCACTGGCCCTAGAGTCAGGAGGACTTGAGTTCAAATCCGGTCTCAGACCAGACACTTGACATTTACTAGCTGTGTGACCCTGGGCAGGTCACTTAACCCCCATTGCCTCAGAAAAAGGAAAGGAAAGGAAAGGAAAGGAAAGGAAAGGAAAGGAAAGGAAAGGAAAGGAAAGGAAAGGAAAGGAAAGGAAAGGAAAGGAAAGGAAAGGAAAGGAAAGGAAAGGAAAGGAAAGGAAAGGAAAGGAAAGGAAAGGAAAGGAAAGGAAAGGAAAGGAAAGGAAAGGAAAGGAAAGGAAAGGAAAGGAAAGGAAAGGAATAAATGATGGTGAAGCATAGTGATGCAATGTTAAATTTGTATGCAAAGAAGAATCTACAAATCACCATCACTAGGGCAAGTGCTTTAGCATCCTTCTCCCAGGAGTGATTATAAATCAAAGGGTTATAGATTAGACCTTGGGAGGAATTTAGAGGCCATCTAGTCCAATCCCTTAATTTTACAGATTATGAAACCAATACCCAGCCAGGTTAAGTGACTTCTCACAGGAACACAAGTAGTTGAATGGCTAGGTTAGGAGTTAAATCTAGCATCTCTGATTCTAAATACAGCAGGCTTTCCACTGTGCCATATTAAGAACTCATATTTTCCTTCTTGCAATAGAAAAGTGATGGATATTGAATATAGAATGTCATGGATGCTGTTAGATGTAATTTGTGTTTCAGTTTGCTTTAACTGTTTTTATTTGATTCAAAAGAGGATTCTATTCAAAAGTAGCTGTTGGGAAGGGCCAGTGATATAAAAAGTAAAACCTAAAAGCATCAATAAGATATTTAAGAAAGAAAATATGAGGGAACTGAAATGACTAGAAATATAGATATTACTAAGGAATCAAGTTTTAAGTTAATAAGAGGGGAAATAGAGTGAGATGCTATTAAATCGATAGATGAAAATAAAAACCAGGGTTCAAGAATAATGAAAGCAGTAAAAGTGAGGCGAATTAATAGGCTTATAAAGTAATGAGGCTATGGGGAGCATAGAATGAGTATTTCATCAAAAACTAAAATGAGAATGGAAAAGACAGTTGGGACTTTATGCACATCTCTGGCAATTATCAAAATATTGTATTCTTCACCACATACAGTCAGAAACAAATTACCTCAGGTGCACAATCAGGCAGCAAAATCCTAAATCAAAGCTGAAACTGCTCTAAGATTAGTCAGTGAGGGAGAATGTGCTCTGGCAAAATGCCTCTTTGATATGTAGCTTTGCGTATGTAGCAAGGGACCCCTTGAAGTTAAATATTATAGGTTTTTTTCTTTTTAATATGACTTTGACATGTTATTTTATTAATTTCATTTTGGTTTTGCTGATTAATTTTGTATTGTAGAAATTATGAGGTTAATTTTTATGAAATATTGAAGGAAAAAAGGAAAGAGGGAGGAGGGAAGAAAGAAAAGAGAGAGAGATGGAAGGAGAAAAGAAAGAAGGCAACAGAAAGAAGTAAAGAAAAAGGAGGAAGGAGAGAGAAAAGAACAAATGGAGAGGTTAAGATCATTTTGGAAAGGATGTTGCTTCGGATGCTAGCCTAAGATGTGCCTCTAAAACCAATTCTCTCATCTTTTTTGATAGTAGAATAAATCTAAGACCATTCATTTCACCTTTATGGAAACATGATTTTGGTGGGGAAAATGTTCTTTCGTTCATAATTTACTTTCAATTGATCACTTTACTGTGTGTTTGGAATGACTTATGTTGTCTCTTTTCTTTCAAATACTTTTTAAAGTGGATTCAATCCCCACAAGTGGCTTCAGATTGACAGCAATGGCAAATGAAGTCTTTGATTTATCTACAATGTGTATAAAGAATGAAAAATGGTTGTGCAGCCTTCCCAAGTGCTCCTTCAACCTTATTCTTGAAATAAGGTCTCAAGAACAACCAGATTTAAAGAATTACTGAGACTCTGGATGCATTGAATCTCTGCTTATTGTCCTGAGACTATTAAGAATATTGTTACTTTTAAAGTGTGTGTCATAAATGTGTATTCATATGCTGATACAGTCAGAAGAGAGAGGAATGGACATTTTGGTCTTAGACAAAGGTATGGGAAGTTTTTTCCAAACTTCCATAATGTTAATGCCTTTTCACTATAATTGCCAAAATTCTATATGACAAAATATCAACCACAATGCCTTGAGGGCAGAAATAACTGTGGGAATGATGAGATAAAATTGATCATTTTTACAAAATCATTATCCATTAAATCTGAGATCAAGGTGTGGGTTTGAATTATGTCTTGGAATCTAACTAGCTGTAAAACACTGAATAAGTCACTTATCCTCTGTAAATCTGTTTCCTCATCTATATAATAGTATATAAATAATAATCATAACAACAATAATAATATCACACAAAGTGGTTGTGAGGAACAAATGATATGATATTTGTAAACTTTTTAATTATATGTAAATATCAACTCTTTCTAATAAATATCAAACCTTAAGAAAATGACATACACATTTGAGTTACTAAAAGTTCCCTACATTTGAAGTTTTGAAATGTTAAGGTACTAAATTCTGAAAAGAACTACTAAGGAAAAATTTCAAATATTGACCAGATGAATGTCATAGCTGAGTTCTAAGACACTCACTAGAAGATTGTCTAGGAGATGATTTTTTCCCCACAGTAACTCAACAATCCATTGTACTGTATGCAGTATGTCTGTTGGTAGGTAGAGGACACATGGTGATGAAATCATAGATCCTTGCCTTGACATATTGCAACATTAAATCCATTGTGATTTTTTTTAAAGCATGAAACTGGTTTCTTCCATTTGAATTTTAACTGGGTTGTATTTTCTCTTAATTAATTTCAATGTCAACTTTTAAAATAGCTTTAAAAAAAGAGGGAGGGAGGGAGGGGGGGAGAGAGAGAGAGAGAGAGAGAGAGAGAGAGAGAGAGAGAGAGAGAGAGAGAGAGAGAGAGAGAGTTCTGTAGATGTTCTGTAGACTTCAAAAATTCAAAAACAGAACTCATTATCTCCACACATAAATCTACTCTTCCTTTAAGCTTCCCTATTGAGGGAATTACAGTCTTCCCAGCTACTCAAGTTTGCAAGGTCATAGTTTTCCTTGACTCTTTCTTTTCCCTCATTCTTCATTTCCAACTCTTTTTTATTCCACCTTCACAATATCTCTCAAATCTATGCCCCTGTCACTAACAAAGCCATTACTCTAATTCAGGGCCATATTATCTCTTCCTTAAAGTACCATACTAACTTCTAAATTGTTTTTACTGTCTCCAGCATCTCTCCTATCAAATTCTTCCTCCACACAAGTGTCACAATAATCTTTCTAAAACACTTTCTAAATGATTGTTACTCTCCTGAGAAACCTTGAGTTATACATTTTTGCTCTTCACATAAAATAAAAGCTATTCATCTGGCATTGAAATCTAATATAATCTGCCTCCTACCTACTTCTCCAGGCATTTAATATTACTCCCCTTCATTCATTCTACATCCTGCCATGTGGACTGTTAATTGACCCTCAAACTCAGCATTACATTTCCCATTCTTGTGACTTCGCACAAATAGTATCCCTTGTCTGTAATGTACTCTATTTCTATCTCTTTTCCTCTTTATTCAAGACTCAATTCAGGTGCTACCTCCTGAGTGAAGTATTCTCTGATCTCCCCAGTTCTTAGTGTTTTCTCCCTCCTCAAGAAATCTTTTTATTTACTTATCTGTTTGTATGTTGTATTGCCCCTGGCCATAAAAATATAACCTATTCAAGAGAAGGGATCTTGCCCTGTCAAGCCTTATCCTTGGATCACTCCCTTCATCCCTTGCCTTTGCTCCTATGCACATACTGCTGATCTAAGGTAGAGACAATCATAAAATCATGCTGACTGGGTTCACTAAAACTTTGTGTTACATAACCTAAACTGGGCCGTCGAAGTAGAGGCAATCCTTGAACGCTTCCCTAATTAATTTACTATGTTACTTACCACAGTGGCTCTTCTAAACATTTTCATTCCTCCTAAAACTTCCCATCTCTTCCCCTCACCCCACTATCTCAGCCGAGAACCCTGTATCATATTATACTGGAAAAAAAATAAGTCCATTTACCAAGAGCTTCCTCTTCTCTCCTCTTCCTTATCTCATATCATCCTGATATCTTCTGCTACAGTTTCTTTCATTATCCCTGATGACGATGAGGCAGACTTTCTTGCTAAAGCTAACCCCTTTAAGTGATCCTATTCCATTCTGTATTCTCCAAGAGACTGCTTCCTCTGTCATTCCCATTCTTTTACTTATCTTTAGTCTTTTCCTGTATATTGGATGCTTCTCTATTGCCTACAAATATGCGATGACTACTTCATCTTTAAATAACCCTTTCTTGAGCCATCTACCCCCACTAGCTATCATCCAGTATTTAAACTTCTTGAGAAGACCATCTACAATATGAGTTTTCATGTCCTCTTCTCTCCTCTTCTTAATTCTCTACATTCTGGATTCTGATCTCATCATTCAACCAAAACTGTTCTCCCCAGAGTTACCATCTAATAAAATCACCTTTATTGCCTAATCCAATAGCTTTTTTTCAATCCTCATGCCTCTTGACCTTTCTACATCCTTTTGACACTGTTGATCACTCTCCTCTCCTTGATATTCTCTTCTCTCTAGGTTTTCATGATACTATTCTCCCTTGGTTTTCCTCCTACCCATCTGAACTCTTAATCTCCTATGCTAGATCTTCATGCAGGTCAAAGATGCTGACTGTGATTGTGGTTCGCTTTGGGCTCTGTCCTGAGCCATCTTCTCTTCTCTTCCTATAACATTTCACATGGTGATCTCCTCAGTTACTACGAATTCATTTATTATCTCTATGCTGATGATTCTCATATCTCCTTATCCTCTGTAAACCCCTCTGCTGGCATCTCACATATACAACTGACCGTTAGACAGTTTGAACTAGATAGCCTGTAGATGTTTTAAACTTAGCATATTCAAAAGTAAATTCACTATCTTTTCTTCAAAAGCCTTCCCCTCCCAAATTTCCCTTTTACTGTAGAGGACACCACCATCCTTCCAATCACTCATGCTCTCAACCTGAGTGGCAGCCTTGATTTGTCACTCTCTCCCCCACCCCACCCCCCATGTCCAACCTGTTGTTAAAGCTTATTGAATGTACCTTGATTAACATCTCTCTTCTGTGCCTATTTGGCTCTCCTCTGACACTGCTACCACACTACTACAGGTCGTTGTCACCTCTCATCTGGACTATTGAAATAGCCTGTTTGATCTCCCCGCTCTAGCACATCCTCCACTCAGCTGTCAAAGTGTTCTTCCTAAATAGCAAATCTGACCATGCCTCCTCTCTTACTCAATAAATTACAGTGACTCCCTGTCACCTTCAGCATCAAATACAAAAACCCTTTGGCATTCAAAACCTTTCATCACCTGCCTTCCTGACCTTTCCAGTCGTTTTATACTTATACCCTCTCAATCACCCACCACATGCTCTTCCAAACAACGACCCTAGACTTCTTACTCTTCTTCAACCAAGACACTCCATTTCTCAATTCTTGAGCATTTTCATGGGCTGTTACCCAAGCATGTAATGCTCTTCCTCCTCATCTATACCTCCTGGCTTCCCTGGCATCCTTCAACTCCTCACTAAAATCTTACCTTCTACAAGAAGCCTTTCCTGATCCTTCATAATTCTACTGCCTTCACTCTCTTGATTATTTCCACTTCATCCTATAAACATACATAGCTTGTTGGTACATACTTGTTTGCATGTTGTATCCTTCATTAGGCTGTAATGTGCTTATGGGGGAGGAACTGCGTTTTGTTTGTTTGTTTTTGCCTTCCCTTTTTATTTCCAGCACTTAGAACAATGTCTGGCACACAATTATATACCTAATAAATCATTATTAAGACTGACTTTTGTTTTAGTTTTGTCTTTGTTGTCCACCACCTAGCATAGTTTCTTATATGTATATATATATATATATATATATATATATATATATTATATATTTATATATATATATATATATATATATATATATATATATATATATATATATATATATATATATATATATATATTAGGTGCTTAATAAAACTTTGTAGGACTAAATTGAGTTGCAGGGACCATAGAGATCATGTATCCTAATCATCTTCTTTTTCATGTGAGTAAACTAGGTTCAGAGAGGTTAAGTGACTTGGCCACGATCAAATGGTTAATAATAGAGACAGGATTCTGAGTCAACAATCAAATGTTCTTTCAGCTATGCCTCATAATTCAATATATGCTCACTTTTTTTGCATCCAGATATAAAAAGAAAATGACAAACCCAGGAGTGTATTGTCATGATTTGTAAGAGACCAAAATTTGTTTGGCCAACCTATTTAGAAACAAACCTTCTGAAGCCTAATAATTAAGCTCAAAAGCAGTTAATTAGCATAACTGAATTACTATATATTTTCTGTCTCTTCAATGATGAAAAAGCATGGGGAAACTTAGAGGAAAAGCAGGAGATAGATTATAGTTCACCTTTTAGTCATTTCTGCACAGAATTTTGAAAGAGCTTTCAACTGAAACTCTAGAGTTGATTTCAAGCATCAGCTTAATTTCTAACCTACCTGTGTTACCTCAACCAATTTTCTCAATTTCCAATGCCTTTGTTTCCTTGTCTTAAATGAAGGGATTTGATCAGATAATTGCAAGTTCCCTGTGGATCTAAGGATTCTAGGATTTTGCTCTTCATTTTAAAATTATTTTCTACTCTTCCCATAGTGAAAAGTCTAGTGGAGTAGACATCTAGAGACCAAGATTATAGTTTTGGCTTTGCCGCTAAATAGTGGTATGATATCTGGACAGTTATTTTACCTTTCTAGATCTAAGTGACTTCTGAGATGTCTTTCCCCTCAAGGATACTATGATTCTGCGATATTACATATACACAATAGTAATAATATTATTAGTTAATTAGTTATAATATTCTTAGTAAAAATAGTATTAGTGTTGTGAACAATAATCATCCTTAAATGGGATATTTGTAACTCTGGATTCAGACACAGGTCACATACTTGTTCTTCAGTTTACCCCAACCAATGTATATATATGTGTGTGTGTGTGTGTGTGTGTGTGTGTGTGTGTGTGTGTGTGTAAAGTGTGCATACACATATGAGCATATACATATATATATGTATACATATACATATCTATACATACATATATATATTAAAGGATTTCAATGGAAGAGCTGAGATACGAACCCAGGTTCTCTGACTCCCCATCTAGCACTCTTTCACTAGTCATTAGACTCTCTATTTAACATTCTATACTGGGTATTTCATAATGTTGCTGTATTTTCCCCCCTGGAGGAACAAAATTATATTGTTAAATGTGATTGCCCTTAATTTATGGTTGCCACCATTTATGGTCACTGTGAATCAATATGTTACCATTTTAAGTGGCCCCCCACACACACCTCTTCACACTACCATTTTTTTTTAAGACAAACGAAAACTTAAATCAATAAGACCTCACTGGAAGAACTGAAAAGCAAATCAAAGAAGTATTCAGCCTTTATAAAGAAGTTTTGAAAGACATTTTCCTAGATAGTGTGGAAAATTATACTGTTCTGACCCTGAGCTTATATGAGCCTGAAATGTTGATAGCCCTTATGTTTCTGCTGCCTCAGAATTGCCTAGGGATTATAGATGATCGTGCCCTCATCGTTGTTGAATATGTATGTTGTGTGAATTCAAACTGCACAGGCCATCTGGGGGGAGACAGGCTTTCTCCAGCATTGTTCTCATCTGAAGTTTATGCATTAGGGATATGCATTTCATGGGGAAAATTAAGAAGTCACAGCAATCAAAACACGCTCCATTTTAGAAAGTTCATTGTGTGCTTTAGGGCTAAATATTCACAGCATGCATTTTAAAGATGCAATTAGGGGCAATGATGCACAAAATTGCATGCGCAAAGAAAATATTATTTTTAGAAATGCATTTGAAACATCTAAAGCAGCTAAAAATAAAAGATTGGACTGCCCAGGTGAGAACCTGTGGAAATTTTAGTGACCTCTGTTGTATGTAGAGCTAATCATATTTCCAGCTATTTTAGAAAGTTGATTTCACTGAAGCTCTCCAAATGCTGGGAAATCTTGCAGCCTCTGAACTAAATGATTCCTCATGGCAAGGGATTCTAAGCATTTGGTCATTATTTTATGATATATTAAGCACAACTTAATTGCTGTTATAAAGCAAGTTAAATCTTTGCCATCTTATAATTTATATCCCTCAGTAAGAATGATTCAAAGCTGGAAAATGTAATCCTCTAACCCTTAACCTTCTAAATTAATAATATTTCTTCATTAAGTTAATGCATTTTTTCTTAGATCACATACGATTTTATTTTTGAATCATTGCTTTTTGCTATTAGCAACTATGGATTAATCCAGAAGCAGAGGCAACATCTGGTAATCTTGACATTCTTCCACTAATAAATACATTACATGCTTAAGGTGTAATAATTAGTAATAATAATAATAATTGGCACAATTGATAATGTTGGACTTGGAGTCAGGAAAATGTGAGTTTGAATCCTGCCTCAGACAATTACATACAGATCTGCATTGCACTGGTCACTGTGTTATGAGGGTTAGAGATTGAAGGTCTAAGGTAAAAACAGTCCCTGTATTCAAGATTATACTCTACTGAGGGTTAGAAAGAAACACAAACATCGATAAGTAAACTCAAAAGATATACAAAATAATATTGTGTCCTGGTGTACCTAACAAGTCTGAAGGAATCAGGAGAGGCCTGATGTCAAAGATAGCACCCTAAACTGAGACTTGAAGGAAGCCATGTACTCTAAAAGGTAAAAATGTAGAAGGAATGGGTTCTAGGCATGGGTTACAATTTGTGCAAAAGCATGGAGGTGGGAGAGAGAATATCATAGCAAATATGCCAGTTTGACTGGACAGTAGAGTACATGAAAAGCAATGTCATACAATAAGTCTGGAAAGGGAGGCTGTAGCGAGACTAAGAAATATTTTCAGCCTTATTAATAGATATTAAAATAAATTCAAATGTATTTTTTATTGAAAATTATTATTTTTGCCCAATTCTGCCTCTTTGCTTGTGAAAATCCTACTAATCATTTACAATCCAACTCAAATGCTTCCTCATCCAAAAAGGCTTCTTTGACACCCCCCCACCCAACCATAACCAATTATGAATGATATTCCTCTTATTTTTGTGAGTTTCCAGGTAAAAGCAATTGTAGTATTTCGTGTGATTATCCTTAATTTATGGGCTAAGGGCTGAGGAGGGAACAAATTATAACTACATTTTTTTAATATTGCACCCTACAGCTATTTGTATTATCCTTCATATGCTGTAAGTTTCTTGAGGGCAGAAGCCTTGTTTTATCAAAACTTTGTTTTTCTCTCAGTTCTTGGATAATACTGTGCACATAGAAGATACTTAAGAAAAATGACTGTCAGTTTTCAACTAGAAGAGCAATAGTTTTATGCGCCTATTTAGGTCTGCAAAAGGTTATTCTTATATATTGCTGTGTTGGAGAAAACTGAGTGAACCAATTTAGCAAACAGCTGCCATGCTGAACATGTCGCTCAAATTGATATTTCAGGAAAGTAACCTTCACCATCATCACCCAACTGTCCTGATAAAAGAAGACGATATTTGTGGAGAAGAATCTCAGAGTCTTTTGGAGACTAATCTTATTCAAAGGCCACCAGTGTCCTAGGGCAGGGATTGAGGCTTTCATCCCTAAGGATACTACCATAATACTCAAATTTTGTTAGGAATGTTATGACCATTTCAATGGATCCAAGATTTCATTGATTTAGAGAGTCTAATTATCAGTGAAGATCATTGTCCAACAATGATTTCTCAACCTCTAAACCCACACCAAATACCGGGTCCTGGAAATACTTTATGTACCATTCCCTGTGCTAAGTGCTTTAAAAGTGTTGCCTCATTAGAACCTCACAATAACCCTGAGAGGTAGCTGCTAATCTTATCCCCATTTTACAGATGAGGAAACTGAAGCAAATTGAGGTTAAGTGATTTCTGTAGTCATGCTATATGAAAGCAGGTCTTTCACTGCAGGCCCAGGGCTCTATCCATTGTGCTACCTAGCTGTAATATCAGGTGTATATCCAAATACGATCTTCTCTTGTCCTTGATTTCATGTAATTAGTGTCTTGTAGTGTTTCTCTTGGGTCTTTATGTCTATGCCACCTTGATTCTTCTCTTCTGTTTAGTGACTGCCTCTCCTCAAACAGTATTTCAAGAAAGCCTCTTCCATGATTCACTTCACTCCCTCTTCTGTGGTCACCTCCTCCACAGCTTCTTCAACATCTACCTTGCCACTATACCCTTTTCTCTTCACCACCCACCCCCACTTCTGGAACCAGGAACCATAAGTAAATTATTTCTGCCATTTTTCCAGGATAGGATGTGTCAGTGTCCTTCCTTACACCCCTGCTGACCATCCCTGTTTACTTTCCTTGGCCAGCTTTCCTTTGTGTTTTGTTTATGAATTCAAGTTCCTTGGGAGTAAGGATTGCCTTCACTTTTGTATCTATATACCCAACAGTCAGCTGCATGCTTTGGCATATAGCAAGTGCTTAATAAATGTCTTTTGATTCATTTATACTGTGTTATTCTTGTCCTTGGCATTCCTTAAACTGTTGATTCAAGATCTACCCCAATCACTGCAACTCTTTCTCTCATTTAATATAATTGTGAATGCAATGATTTGTAACCTATCCACCTGCTGTCCCTTGATCTAAACCTTTGACTATCCCATCTCTTTTATCTATTATACGTGTTTTCAATGTCTTTTATGCCACTTCTCAAGAAAAAGGAATCTTTGAGAACAAGTTGCTGCTAGCTCATATACTTCTATGTGTTTTTCCGTTACCCTTTGGGACTTATAAAGTATGATCTACGAAGATTACGGTGTTGCATGACTCACAATCATATAGTTTCTCTAGTAACATACTTGTTGTTTTGGGTTTCTTTGTGTGTGTAAAGAGCAGTTTGATGTTTGGAATCACTGAAAATATAATTCTCTATATACTTCAGATGGTTTCTGGACACTTTTATCCTTATTGAAATGCTTATTTTCCATTGATTAACATATCTAAGAAATGGTAATAAATAATCTATATCTTTACTTCTTCCCCATTCCTATTATCCAGAGTCCAGAGTTTGTTTAAATAAATTATGTTGGTGGTGTTGTAATTGTACAAAGGATTTTATTTTCATCGTAATCTTTACTTGAATCACAAAATGTTAGATTTGACTGGGACATAAGCATCCATCCAGTACGACTGACTATTATCCATTCGGACTAGACATCCATGTCACAATATATCTGTCACATGGTCATATACTCTTTTGCCAAATGAAGAGGGACCTATTACCTTCTAATAAATCCCATTCCACATCTAGATAGTGCTAAATTTTACAAGGGAAACTGATACCCCTAATAAATACTGGCTGTGTGTGATAACTCACAGGATAACACACAGGCTGTGTGGATAACTCATTTGCCATCTCAGTGTTCAAAGAAACAGTATGTAAGTTGTAGAAAAGGTGTTGACCTACATTGGTACAAAGAATTTCCTTACCTAGGCACTCCGTATATAAATGAAATTATGTATCTAGTCCCTATCCCTGGGGCCTAGGAGATCATATAACTAAATGTCACCTACTTTAAAGTTAATCTTTTCAAAACAAGTTAATTTAATTATCAGCTGAATTTTCAGTTGGAAAGTTAGCTTATAGGTTTTATTCTGCTTAAATCAGTCAATAAACATTTATTAAGCACCTACTGTGTTCCAGGCACTCTGCTAAGAGTTGGCAATACAAAAAAAAAAAGCATAAGACAATCCCTGCCCTCAGTTAGTTTACAATCTAAAAAGAAAGACAACATGCAAATAAATATATACAAAGTAAGCAATATACAGAATAAATAGGAAACAATTAACAACAGGAAGTCACTGGAATGAAGAGGAATTTGGGGAAAGCTTCTTGTAGAAGGCAGGATTTTAGTTGGTAATTAAAGGAAGCTAGGGAGGTCAGTAGTCAGAACAGAGGAGGGAGAGAATTCCAGGAATGGGGGACAACCAGAGAAAATACCGAGTTGAGAAATGGAGTATCTTGTTTGTGGAACAGCCATAAGGCCAATGTCCCTGGGTCAAAAAGTATGTAGCCAAGAAGACTGGGAAGGTAGGAAGGGTCTAGTTTATAAAGGGCTTTGAATACCAAGCAGCACTTTGTATTTGCTCCAGGAGGCAATAGAAAACCTATCTGATAGGGAAAAAAAATCACAGAGTAAGATTCTGGCTCTTGTTTGTACATATGGGAAATTTAATGATTTAAGTAGCCAAGTCTAGAAGAGAAGAAAGCAAGCACTCTTAGCTTAAACTTATATTCAAGAGTTTTATCCCAGTTCTCACTGTGTACAATCATTTTTCTAAAATTATAGCTTTGCTTCTGAGAAATATTCAGAGGATTCTAAGTAAATTCTAGATATTACATGGCCCTTACTGCAATTTGAAAAACATTTAATCTAAGGCTATTTGATACAGAACATTTTCTACTGACTTTAATAGAATTCTTTCTACAGTGATTATATTAACTCTTTTTTTAATCTAGAAAAAATGGTTTGTGAACAACGGACTATATGAATGATCATACAGTAATAAGCAACATAAGTATCAGATATTGAAAATATTGATGGGTCCATAGTTAAAATAGCATGTATATTAAAGAATTAAAATTAGCATTTCTCATGAATGATAACCAGTTATCTGTGAATGATCCATTGTTAAAATAAGCATTACCATGTTCATCATCATTTAAATACAGCTACCTTAGCCTTACTCCATGGAACTATTGCTGGCAGGAATAAAGGCAAACAAACCAACTGGTTGATTTTAAATTTTATAAGTTTTTACTAAAAATGCAAATGTGATTAAGCTAAATATGATTCTTTGGTGCTAGGTGGTATTTCTTTATTTATCAACATAAGGTGGCACATTAAAAAAAAATTTTTATGTTTCCTGAAAACAAAGGTAAGGAGACTCCCTCCATTAATGGGTACTGAAATGTTCTCTACAACTTACATTGTTAGAGAATTGCTTAAGAGACACCAGGAACTTAAGGGACTTGCTCAGGGTCACCCAGCTAGTATGAGTCAGAGATGAGACTTGAACCCAAGTCTTCCTGGCTTTGAGGTTAGCTCTATCCATTATGCCACACTGCATATTCAAAGCATGACACATTGAAGTGAAATGTAAAGAAAATGCAGGTGGAAGTTTTATTATGAAATAGATTTTGGAAACTAAAGAAGGCACAACTTTTTGATCCTAGGTGTGCTTTTGCTAGCACATTTTAAAGTTAACGTTTCTTGAGAATCCTGGAAAATAATGAAGGCTTTCAAAAAGATTTATCAGAATGGTTCACAATATTTACCTTGGCACAGTTCTCCTTGTGATTTGTCCCTTGCATGACCTAAAGTAGCTTTTGCTTATTACTATTTTTGTACAATGTAAAGAATTTTAGACTGTGAGTTAGAATCCTAGCTCTGCAGAACTAGGAGAACGCTGTACACAGTAACAGCCACACTGTGTGACGACTAACTTTGATATACTTAGCTCTTCTCAGCAATGCAAAGATCTTAAAACATCTCCAAAAGTCTCATGATGGAAAATGCTGTCCGTATCCAGAGAAAGAACTGTGGAGTCTGAATGCAGACCAAAGCATATTATTTGCTCTTTTTTTAAATTCTATTTTGTTTTGTTTCTTCTTTCTTGTGGTTCTTACTATTGGTTATATTGCTTCTTTCCAACATAACTAATGTGAAAATATGTTTAATAGGAATGTATATGTAGAGCCTACATCAGATTGTACACTGGCTTGGGAAGGGAAAGTGGAAAGCAGTGGGAGAAAATTTAAAACTCAAAAACTTATGGAAGTGAATGTCAAAAACTAAAAATAATTAATTTTTTTAAAAAAGAATCCTAGCTCTGCTTCCTGTTGCCTATGTGACCTTGGGTAAGTCACCTTATCCATCTGGGCCTCAGTTTCCTCATCTGTAAAATGAGAATGTTGATTAAAAAGCCTCATGTCATTCCAGCTATAAATCTAAGCCCTTACATTTGTTCTTGTGGCAAATACATACACATAATTATACCCCTTTGATTAAAAAGTGATTAATTATAGTTATACTGGTGGAAATCCAATACAGTGGCTAACTAGGCACCTCTCAATTAAGCTCATAGGAGCTAGTAATATTGACCACTCCTTATCCTTTACCAACTGCTTAATTTTGCTCTAAGTTCATTACTTTGGTGCCTTCTGTCTTTTCTATAGAGGAATTAGACTTCCCCCTCATTTCTACCCACACCTTAGATTCCTAGGGAATAATTCAATTTGTGGTTCTAATGTAAGCTTTCTCTCTACAAAGAACAGAAAGTTAATAAGGAACTAAAAATATAAATATGAATCATATTAGATTGTAAACTCCTTGAGGACAGAGCAACAGTCTCTTTTTAATTCTCCTGTGTTTATCACAGTGTGTGGCACATAGTAGGTGCTTAATAAATGCTTATTGATTGACAGGCTGAATACTAAACTGGTAGTTTTGGTCTCACACTAAAATGAGAATGATAAGTAATAAAGAATAATAGAATGATTAGAATAGACTCTAGTAATGTCACTACTAGTCTGGTCAGTTCAAAGGCTAATATTTAAGACTCACTGGGATATCTGTAAGTAGTTTCTTTGCAAGGCTACTAATTAGTCATTTTTGATTTTATCGCAGCTGAGTAAGGCATGCTCAATGCCGAGTGGGTTCTTGTTCTCTCGTAATTTCCTTCTCTCTCTATTGGTGACCCTTCCTTATAGCTACTTTGTCCTTGTTATTGTTGCCACTACCCTGATGCTTAGGGGTCCTAGGAAGGGGAAAATAAAATATTGGAAAGCTTTGTAGCAAAAGAAAAAAAATCACAAACAGGAGACACCTCTCTCTGATGCACAGGTTTGCCTAGGCAGTCATATGTTCATTGTGACCCTGTGGTGGAAAGCATACCCTGCCCTTATTCTGCACTTCAGAAAACTCATAGAGCCATCGTTACACTGCAAGACCAGCAGAAACTAAGGACCTGAGAAGAACTAAGGACCTTCCTACTAAAGGTCACCCCTTCAGTATGTCCAAAGAGTTCCAGCTAAAATTTCATATTAACTCCCAGTACAGATCCCTGAGTCATCATGGTCTACAGGAAACAATCAGAAGATATCTCGTACCTGCTCTAAAGTGGAGAAGGAAGGGCTTTTCCATCACATGCTCCTGGATGCAGATTCAACCTAAGCTTCTATGTTCTTTTGATATATACATATATATATATACATATATATATATATATATACACACACACATTCATTCACTCATTTATTTATTTATTTATTCATTCATTCATTCATTCATTTATTTATTTTGAGGCAATTGAGGTTAAGTGACTTGCGCAGGGTCACACAGCTAGTGAGTGTGTTTGGTTTGAGGCCGCATTTGAACTCAGGTCCTCCTGACTTCAGGGCTGGTGCTCTATCCACTGCACCACCTAGCTGCCCCCAAAAGTTGCTTTTTTTTTTTTTGGCTAGGCAACGGGGTTAAATGACCTGCCCAGGGTCACACAGCTAGTAAGTGTTATGTGTCTGAGGATGGATTTGAACTCAGGTCCTCCTGAATCCAGGGCCAGTGCTCTATCCACTGCACTACCTAGCTGCCCTAAGCTTCTATGTTCTTGACTGCAATACTGACTAAGTGTATTCCAAGGAAGACAAGGGTAATAACTGGGCATTATGGAAAACTATCAAATTAGGCAATAGTTAAGATTTGGATCCTCTTTTGGCTCTTCTCCTTTTTATTATGAGTATGTGCCATGGAACACTGATGGGAAATACATGTGCTATGCACTCACACAGCAAGCAGGAGTTCTCAAAACTTCTTGGTCTCCAGACCCCATTAAATTCTTTAAAATTATCAAGGACCTCCCCAAGAACAACCATATTAGAAATTAAAGCATCTTACTGTTATTATGAAAATACTTCTAGCCTCTTGGATCCCCAGGAAGTGTGTTGGACCACATTTTAAGAGTGGCTACTACAAAGTAACTTAGGAAGGCCACTAGGTGGAATTGAAAGGTCATTCATTGAATTAAGAATTAAGATGCTAAGGCTGTATTCTTACGCCTATCACAAATGGACTGTGTGTCTTAACCTCTCTTCATACCAGCTTTCCCATCTACAAATGATGAAGAGGGGTCAACTGTATGATTTCTAAATTCCCTTCTAGCTCAAGAATTCTAAGAATCAAGTGTTATGAATCACTGTCAACATGATGCCGGCATCATAACTCATAGGTCATAAAGGTCCCAAACTGTCTGAAAGAATCATGCCCTCTAAGCCAAGTGCTTCTGCAGCAAAGTACTATACTGAAACTTGAAAATCTTGTTTCTAAAGCAAAGTGTATGTGCTACATCATTCTCCCATTCCTCAAAGACTGGAATTGTTGTTAATTACTGTTCTAATACCTAACTAGATAAATACCTGACTAGCTCAGAAGAGTCATTCTGTTCTATTCCAAACTAAAAAAGAAGACATCTTACCAGTCAATCAAACACAAGGACCTACTTCATGGCTTAAATTTAAAACTCCTTGAACACCAGTTGACCAGTGAATTTCCTCCCACTAGCCTAAATGGTCATCATAGTGGCCTCCTTCCCCAGTTTTAAAGGCAATTCCAGGGTACTCAGAGACTGTCCTAGGGATGTGAAGCTGGAAAAGTCAAGAGATCCATCACCCTCATAGTCATCCTAAATGTTCTTCTATGGACTTGGACTAGTACAGCCCTTCTGTAGGCCATTATCAATGTGTGGCTAATTGATATTCTGAAAAGGGTACTGGAAAAACCAATGACTAGGAAGCAAGCCTATCATTACACAAATGGACTTTCATTTACTGCTAGAGCCACCTGCTCCCTAATCCCAGCCCCAAACTAATTTCAACTTGTAGCAAAGTTTAGTGAATACTAAAACTTTTGGGAATACCACCTGGCATAAATCCTCATATCCTAATCTTACATCCATAAATACTTACATCCTAATTTTATAATACAGTAAGAGCTTACTTATCTGGCATTCTATCAATCAGAATTTTCTATTAATCAAGATTTCTAAATATCACTATAGATAGGTCCTCTATACCAGGGTGGGAACCTGAGGCCTTGAGTCCACATGTGGTCCTCTAGGCGCTCAAGTGTGGCCCTTTGACTGAATCCAAACTTCACAGAACAAATCCACTTAATAAAAGGATAAATAACACTTAATAAAATTGGACTCAGTCAAAAGGCTGCACCCAAGAACCTAGAAGGCCACAGGTGGCCTCAAGGCCGCAGGTTCTTCACCCCTGGTCTATACATTGAATAATAATTTGCATCTGTAATGATAAGCCTAAATCACTTCAAGGCCCTGCAGTACTTTCTCAGCCACAAGGAAAGGTTGAAGTGTATTAAGCATCATTCTTTGTTGAGTATATTTGAGATTCTACTCCAATGAAAATTCTTCATTAATGTAATACACACACACACACACACACACACACACACACACACAGACGCACATTCTCTCTCTCTCTCTCTCTCTCTCTCTCTCTCTCTCTCTCTCTCTCTCTCTCTCTCTCTCTCTCTCTCTCTCTTTCTCTCTCTAAATAGCAGGACCCATTGGAAAACACCTTGATACTGGGAAAGACTGAAAGCAGAAAGAAAACAGGATAGCAAAGGATGAGATGGATAGTGTCATGGAAACAACAAACATGAACTTGCACAGACTTCAAGAAGTAGTAAAGGACAGAAGGGGCTGGAGTACTATGGTTCATGGGTTCAGGAAGAGGACATGATACTTGACCAAATTGGTTGACAAGTATTTATTAAGCATCTACTATTTCCCAGACATCACATGAAGTACTAATTTAGAACACTTCATAACAACAAGCATTTGTTAGATAGCTATTAACAAAGTATCATGATATAATAGAGCATAGAGCTCAAAGTCATGAAGATGTGGATTTGAATCCTGCCTTTTACAGTAGCATGACATCCCAAAGAATGTTGGTTCACATTCTACTTCTAAAGCTGCATGACCGTTGACAAATAACTAAACCTCTATGAGGCTCAGTTTCTTCATGTATAAAATTAGAGAGTTGGATTAAATCATAGGTTATTTTACTTTTTTGTCACAAACACCTTTGGCAATTGGATGAAATCTATAGACCTCTTTTCAAAACGTTTTCAATTTTTAGGGTTAAAAAAGAAATCAAAAGTTAGTGAAAATAATGTAATTTTTCTCATCCAAGGGTCTCATAGACCCCATGAAATCTGTCTGTGGACCCCAAAGGAGTTAACAACTCTTGCAACAGGCAGTTTTTAATAGTTCCTTCCAATTCTTAATCTGTGATCCTATGACCTACTGCCTGTGTGACCCACAGACGCATTAATTAACCTTCTTGAGTCTGTTTCCCCAATTCTAAAATGGAGATAAGAATATCCATAGTACCTATCTCAATATGTTGTTGTGAAGCATTTTTCAGGCAATTTAAACTTGAAGCATCATATAAATGCAGGTATTATTACCATTATTACTGAGTGCTGGGTATACAAAGATGCTTTTATTTAGAGTCAAATATTCAAACTATAACTATTCTATTCTCCATTACTTTCTTACATGTGAAATCTTGTTGTTATAGTAGTCTTCTGGTAAAGATTAAGCGGGTCAGAAGACCCTGCGAGCCAAGTCAAGTATTTGCTAAGGATTTATGATGTGCCAGATGCTGTACTAAGAACTAGTTATACAACTACATGCAAAAAGAAGACAATCTTGCCCTTGAGGTGCTTATATTCTAAAGGAAGAAGATTATTCATAAAAGGGAGCCAAAAGGGGATGAAGAAGTAAATGTGAGTGGGAAATGGTATAGAAAGTCCAGAGCAGATCCTGGACAAGAAGGAAGATACTACCAGACAAAGGGATTCTTCTTAAATGGAGATTCTGGGAGGAGTCATCCAATCAGATGGAGAGGTCCCAGGGGAGGAGGATACTGCCAATGTGTGGATTCGAGGGCTACAGTGAGCTTCCAGGATGAAGAGCTTTCTGGGGGAATTATACTTCTTCCCAGGGTGAGAAGAGAGAAAGCTAACGTAAGATCACTTCTGAAGAGTGGGATTTTCTCCATAAAGCAGGAAATTTTTGGAGGATCGCATGAGAGGCATGGAGTAGAAGAGGTAATGGGTTTTCCTCTGACTCAGGGAGCAGTAAAACTACTTCTTGGCAGCAACAACTCAATTTCCCTTCCTTAAACCAAAGCTTCCAAGCAAGACTAGGAGAGATTAAAATTAAAGGAAAAGTGGGAAGGATAAGACTGTAGGTTTTTGTTCTCCTTAATTTTGTTTTAAATCACAGGAACTTGTTTAAGTGGCTAGAGGGCTGAAAGAAAAATAGATAAGTGGAACTGATACTTCTTGTTCCCCTCTACCTTACTTCAAAGAGGTGGAAGAGGCACCCATTCCTAATCACACCCTTTTATTCTGTTAAAGGCTTCAACGGATTGATCTAATCTTATTTCTCAAAGAGTGTACCTTGTCCTTGCATTTCTTTGTTCTGGACATGGTGATGTGGAATAGCTGTAGTAGCCACACAGGAGAGAATTACCTTTCCTAGTGCAGGGCTGGGATCTCAATTCCAAACTCATTGTTAGCTTTCGCTCTCCAACTGGGGGAATAATCACAAGCCATTCATTTATTTCATCAGTACATTAATAAAGCCAGAATTCCTGTGTGAACTTGGGACCTTTTAGATCAAGCTCATGTGTGTGTGTGTGTGTGTGTGTGTGTGTGTGTGTGTACATTTAAACTACCAGGATGTGCTGGTGAATGCAGCCAAGAGCTGTCATTTATCCCCTAAGCTAGGGAGCCAATGGGACCCCTTTTAAAATCATCTATGACTTTAAGTCTAAGGGAAGAAATGGTAGCTACTTCATAGCTTATTCACCTCCCCTCTTCCCCGTAATTACTGGACTTGTAGGTTTTGTTTTGTTATTATTATTGTTGTTTTTTAGGATCATTGGGTCTCATGGGTGTTTCCTTTTCTTCATCAAAGAAAATTTCATCTCTCTTAATGCTTAGCTCCTTGGACCCTCTGCCAGAAGTCTTATTTTGGCAGCATTAACTTGAGTTGTATAGAGAAAATCCCTAATACTTTAGATCTATTTTTCTCCCCAGGATTTTTTTCCTCCCTTAGTTCATAATCTCACCGTGAGCATTCATGTATGCAGAATTGGCCCGGATTTGGATGACCGTCTGGATTTCAATACATAGTATATTGAGAAAGTGCTTAAAACAATATGGTTTACAGTAATAGCACTTAGAGAAGCAACTATAGTCTGTTGCCATAGGCAGGACTAAAGGAGTCAAGGGCACAAAACCTGGCTTCCACTCTGTTTGTTTCTCCATTAGGGAATGAGTAGAACGGGGATTTGTAGCCTGGGACCCACAGAGTTGATGGATAGATTTCAGTGGGTCCATGAGATTAGATGGGAAAAATAATTATCTTTATATTCACTAGCCTCTAGGTGAAATTTAGCATTTTCTTCCATTATGGATGTAGGTAACAAACCATAGCAGCATTTGGCGTCATCAGACTACCAAAGGGATCCAGGACATACACCAAAAGAAAAGAAGACTGAGTACCTCTGGAAAGGAATGAGGGGTGGCTAGCTGGGGACAGAATGTCTGCCTCCAGGAAAGAATAAGGAGAAAGTAAGTACAAAATAAACTTACCACAGCCCCATTTTTGCATTTAGATAGTTACTGAGATTCTGATAAACAATTAGATTATTATCAGGATTTAAATAGGCACTAGGAAGTACTGGGACTATATTCTTAACTCCTCAGTGCTTGCCTCTTGAGGAGACAGGATATCTAAATGATACTCAGTTGAATCTCTACTGCCAGAATTCAACATCTAGATTCAAACTAGGATGCTCCTCTGACTCTAACCTCTATCATGCTTCATCCATACACCAGATTATAGTCTTCTTCCTCTCCTTTCCCATCTCACTTGCTGGCCTTTTTTTCTATCTGTCAGGGTCTCCCAAGATCAGGCTCAAACAAATAGCACTCTGGGTAGTTGTTCTTCTGGAAAAAATCTGAAACTTCTTGGAACATCTAAAGCACTAGAAAAGGGGGTTGCCTGGTACGGACAGTTGTTCCCCTGCATCTCTTTTTGCCCCTTGTCTTACTTAGCATTGTTTGAGGACTTCCAAAAAGGTACTACATAATTTATTAAAGGTACCTATATATTTATATGTGTGTGTATGTGTGCATATGTGTGTGTTGTGTGTATGGGGAGAAAGAGAGAATAAATGTGTGTGTGTGTGTGCGTGTTATTAAATGGAAGCCCCTGGTACAACCTAAGCATCTGGAGGCCAAGGACTTTTTTTATCTCTGTCTTTCTCATATCAGCACAATGCCTGGAATATAGTAGGCCTTTAATAAACTGCAGTTGAGTTGAATTGAACAAACCATAGGACCAAAGCACACAGAATTCTATTTGCTGGTATAATTTTTTTAGTTACTTCCAGAGTCACAGGTAAAAGTACAACTTAATCGAAGTTTGTTTTTGATAGTCTCTTATCTTCTCCCTTCATCTCTCTCTTCCATTTGGCTCCTTTCCTAAGAACCTAGGACCTCCAAATTTCTAATAAATATGAGTCTTTGGGAATTATTTTTATTTTAATAATGAACAATATGCCTACTTCTTCAAGTATACCTCATAATTTACTAAACCGTAGTGAAGAAGCCTAATGGAATCTATATCACTGCCAAGAACATATTATCAATGCAATACTAAGAGAATGTCATAGGAAAAATTAGTCTGAATATCACTTAATTGTGGGCTGAAGGGAGTCTAGAATCTATTCAGACTCACCTGTGATGATCATAAGCATTTTTCCCCACTAAAAACTTCACTTAACTGAGGATTAGAGAAATTTGTTCAAATTAAGACTGAGCAAATTAAAGAAATCTTCCAGTGTCCAGGCCTAAAGAACTCATCAGTCCCCAGATATTTAGTGAGCCTTTGGTTTGACCCATAGCAGCTCAAAACGTTATGCTAGATACTCTGAGTATACCTGGCCCTGTCAGAGAGAATCCTCTTTTCATTTGTCTCTAATCAATTTTCTAATCTCCATCCTGACCAAAAGATGAACTCAATAAAAGTCGATGGATTAAAAGAAAATAAAGAAAGGAAAAGGAGGCCAGAGGAAAAGAAGAAAATCTCGTATTATCAATGTATTATTGCTTACTTATTTTTTTTAATAAAAAAAAACCTGAAGATAGTTTATCAGTTGCCAAAACAAAGTCAAACTTGGCTTGAATCTATACCTTTCAAATGAAAATAAGATGTGCTAAAGGTTCCTTGCTTAAAAACAATTTTTCTGGCTAGTCTGCTAGCCACTACCTTCCTTTTGGGTGGGGATGGGGAATGGAGAGAGGGTTACCATGTTATACATTCCTTATTTGCTTTGAGGCCTTTGAATCTCATCTTCACTATGTTGCCTTCCAGTGACCCATCTGCCCTATCATTTGATCTAATAGTTATGAAATTGGAAAGCTTTGACAAACTCCCATCCAGCTTTGTGGAGCCTGAGGAAAGGTTTTACTGTGGATACTACAAATGGGAATCCTGTAAAGAAGCTTTCCTCCTCATAACTTTTAAATTAAAGGCAAAGACTTTCTGAAGTTGCCTTGAGACTAAATTCTTTCTGAACCATAATTACTTAAATTCTAATTTTGCATTTATATCCTGATATTTGTTTTCTAGACCCTAGAGGTAAAGCTCACTACTGTCATGTCACTTTGGTTTCCAATCGATTTTCCAAGGCAGAGCTTGGTAGGATTTCTCAACCATTTTTTTAAAAGCTTTCTGGTTTCGGCTGGCACAGAGGAGGCAGTTAGAAAAGATTAGGTTGTCTTGCTTTCTAAAACTGAGACTGTAAAGAAGCTTAGTTTAAGACAAGCTTCACACTCCCTATGCTGTTTTCTTCCTTCATGGAGAAAAGCCAGCCTTCTTCCAATGCTTGTTGTATTTTGCTGAAAATGTTGCTTTTTCTGATGAAGAACTTCAGACATAGATTTCCTAATAGAAACAGAAATTCAAGGTCACATAGAATTTTTCTAGTCTGCAAAGTTCTGTCATATTTGATGATGATAAATAGCAGAAAAATCTTTTCACCTAGTAGCAAAAAAAAAATGCCTTTTAGGATGTCCTGCAGAATTATTGAAAATTTCCTTCCATTTGAATAATAGTTTAAAATTTACATAAGGCCTTTGTGAAAGTGAAGGAAACTAATGTTTTCAGCTTCTTTGGAATATTTTTAGTGATTTAGATCTAGGATTGAATTAGGAGCCTAAGAATTAGAAATAATCTTATTTTTTATAGGCCCAACTTACTCACCCTGAAATGCTTATATCTAGACCAACCTAGCTGGCATCTAGACCATGTATTATAATAAAGTAAGTCCCTTACCCCTGAATAAGTAAACTCAACTTTTCAAAGCAGACTGAAAGAGCATTGGGTTTAGAGTTAGAGAATATAGGTTCAAATCCTAATTATGCCATCTGTGGGAGCTCAAGCAAGTTATTTCTCTTCTCTAGGCCTCCATATCCTTACATGTAAAATGATGAGGTTAGACTCACTGACCTCTGATATTCTTTCTTAGTCTAACTCTGTTATTCAATGATTAGCTATCTCAGGCCTGTAGGGTACCACATCACCTATCAGAAAAGTTAATTTGCTAAATTGCATGTTCGAGAGGTAGTATGACAAAATGAATTAAAGATCATTTATTAAGCATTTACTGCATGCCAGGCACTATACTAAGTATTGATGGAAAAAAAAAATGAGACGATTCCTTTTTCAACTAACTTACATTCTGAAAAAAGAGAGACAACACACACATATGGAAGCAGTGGTCATTGAAGGGAATGTTTGACTGTTGCAGGGATGGTGAGTTAATCCATAGACAATCAGTTAATGTATCTCTTCCATGGGAGGGAGGACACAAAGTTGATGGTGAGATGGTCTGGGAGAATTGCTGGATGAGATATGAAGAATGACTTAATGGTCAGCTATAGGGCCTGAGGCTGGATAGATGTACTGGATTAGTTGAGTTTTCACTTAGTTACTCACCAGTAAGGCAGCTGAGACAATAAAGAGCCAGACATGGAATCAGGAAGACCTAGTTTAAGTCCCAACCCTGACACACACTGTTTGTGGGACCCTGGGTGAGGTATTTAGCTACTTAGTGGATAGGTCTCTAAGATTATAAATTATAAAGTAGTTTACAATAATTAAAAATATGTTTCTTTACCTTCTTAGAATATGCTTCATTTCTATTTTTTCTCCCTTGTTGGATTCTAATTTCAATACTTGTGAGGGTAGAGTTGAAATGTTTGTTCCAGGTGAGTGAAAGCTGTTCATGTTATCGAGTTAATCTGTTCACACTTTGGGGAAAGGATGATAGGAAAATAAAAGCTGTTTTCCCTAATATTTACTTGGTTCTGTGACTACAAAAGAATGCTTATGGATAAATGAAGACAAACCAGGCAATAAAAACATCAAATAGCAATTTAAAGTAACCCAGGGTCACAATAAGCATTCCGTACTGTGTCATCAAATAATCCCACTAGAGTGAAGCTGGTAGGAGAGTTGGGCTTGCCCTACACATGGTCTATAAAGTTGTGCTTTGAGATATGCCAGCCGTCCCTATTTTCTCTCTAAATATCTTCTCCATCAGCATGCCTTGGTGTGTTCACCGTCCCCTATTACCTGGACTGAACTCTTTACCATTAGTTACTTTTTTGTATTACCAAACAGATAAAGGAACATTGTCTCCTTGGAAGAGAAAAAGAATCTGGAAGGGATCTCTTTTAGTGTTGCATCATCAATATGAATTTATAGCATTGATTCGTTCTCAGTTCAGAAAACACTAAGAAACTAACCTCAAAGGACAGTTGTTGTTTGTTTTTTAATGTTCAGATGTTGGGAAGAGAAAGATTAAGTAGAGAGCCTTTCTATCTACTCACACTGCTATTGTCTCACTTAAGGTTCTTATCACCATCTACCTAGTTTATTACAAGTCTCCTAATTGGTCACCTTGCCTCAAGTCTCTCCCTGCTCCAGACTTGCAGCCAAAGTGATTCTCCTTAAGCATAGATCTGACCATGTAACTCGTCTACTCAATCTTTGCACAGGCTTCCTGTTACATCTAGAATAAAGCAGAAACGCGTCTGTTTATAGCTTTTAAAGTCCTACACAACCTGGCCCCAAACTATCTTTATTATACATTACTCTCCCTACTGCACTCTATGATCCAGTCAAATTGACTTTCTGTTTGTTTCTCATGCACATAAGTACCCCTTCTCTGGACCTTTACACTGCCCATCTCATATGCCTGGAATGTACTCCCTTCTTAACTCTACCTCATTTCTCTCTTCCTTTAAATGCAGCTCAAGAATCACTTTCTACATTAAGCCTTTCCTAATGTCTCCAATTACTAGTATCCTCCCTCCTATCTTATCTTGTATTTAAATACTTTGTATATAGTTTGATTTATTGGCTTTAGGTTATATACATATATGTGGGGGATATAAAATAACTTACAGTTTAATGAAGTAGATACACATTTTTATATACACATATATACATATAGCTATATGTGTACCACATATGTGTGTGTTTATATCTCTATATGTATGCATATAAATATTATTATTATTATATTATTATTATCATTATTATATTCAGGAGATGATGAGATCACAAACATTTTAAAAATTGTTCTCAAATTGTTAATGATAACAACAATAATAATGTAATTTTATATGGTTTGATGAATTTCAACTTGCATACCATGTTGTTGGTATCTCAACATTATATATTATTATGTTACATATAATTATAAGATATATAAACATTCTAATGGGGTAGATATCAGGGGTATCAAACTCAAAAAGAAATGAGAGTTATTAAATCGTACATAAGGGTTCTTGTAAGTTACATATTAATTTAGAAAGCCGCAGATTAATATTATATATGTTTTATTGTACTTTTATTTATTTTGTTAGCTATTTCCCAATTACATTTTAATTTGGTTTAGACCACCCTTGGGACTATTATGAGCTTCATTCTGTTTGCCACTTCTGGATATACACAATTCATATAAATATTGTATGTATATACTTATGATATAAGTTTTATTGCATGTGTATTACATAAAATAAATAGCTAGATAGTATGTTCTTATGTTACATTCATTATATTACGTTATAAATCATATGCTAGCATATCATGTTTATCTACCCACATTAGAATTTTAGGGGTTTTTTATGAGAAGGGATTATTTCATTCTTTTTACTTATATCTCCAGCATTTAGCACAGTTCCTACCACATGGTAAATGCTTAATAAATACTTGTTGATTGACTATGACAAGGCAATGTTTTCCTTTTTTTAGCTGGGGTTGGGAGAATAATTAAAGAAAACCAGTTTAAGAAAATATGAGATCCAATCTGGGCCACTTAGTCCAACACCTAAAATAAGGACCACTATATACAGAGTAGGTAAAATGATGGGATACCAAAAAGGTGGTAAGTCAGTTGAAATTTATCAGATCATATAAAATTTTATTACTATAGTTATTATCATTAAAAATATGAGAATAATTTTTAAAATGTTAACGCTCTCATCATCTCTGAAATGGAATATTTTGTGTCTACAGTAACTTTCATCTAACAGAATCTCTATTTAATTGCTAAACTATCTCATTTTAGGATAAGATCATAGATTTAAAACTGAAAGGAACATCAGAGGCTGAATCTAATTCCATTTTACACATAAGGAAACTGAGGCATGAAAAGGTTAAGTAATATTTCTCAGGATTACACAGCTATTAAGTTTCTAAGACAAGATTCAAACTTGAGTCTTTCTGATTCCAAGTCTAGTTCTCTGCCCACTATATCACAGCCTAATTTAACTATTTTGTATTTATTTGTATTCATTCTTTTTTATATTTATTCTGTATATATATTTGTACTCACCTCACACATTAGGATGTAATTAATTGAGAGTAGGAATTGTGTCCTTGTTTCAATATCTGTAGTACCTAGAATAATTCTTGGCATATTATAGGTTCTTAATACACACTTATTGACTGATAATGTCTATTTTTATGTAAATGTTATATTCATACCAAAAGTAGTAAGACGAGCTTCTAGAATACCAGATAACAAACACATACACACACATTATTTTTTTCGTTTTCCAAGTATAGCTTTTAATAAAGTAGAAAAAATTAAAGCAATGTAAATTTTTAGGTTTTCATACACTCCCTATATTCCAGTGTTTTAATTAGATTAAAATCCTGAATTGAGTAGGTTTCAAATTTTAAAAATGCATTTCTTCATTGAGTCAAACAGGAATTATTATACATTTATGGAGGAAATCCTGTATTCAGTTTTTAAATTGACTGATTTTACCAAGAAATCAATTATATTAGAGTTACAAAGAAAAATCAATAATATTTTTAATATTAATGTTAAATATTTTATTGCTGAAGAAGTACGTTTGTTTACACATTAGTCATCTTTAAAATAACCATACTCTCATTTTTGGATGAGTATACCTTATGTATTTGACTTCTGAGATCTGGTAAAGTACACTTTGTCCTTATCGATTCCTAGAGACAACAGACAGGAACAACCATTGTGCAATCCATTAAGGTATTGTACATAAAGCCTTTCCAACATGATAGCATCTCTATATCTAATAATCTCATATTTGGGGCACATTTTTGACCTCCTCATGTGGCTCATTTTTTATATTACTTAAATGTATCTATTAAATGGCCATAATCAATCTTTTTCTTCACCTTGGGTTAGAGGTATTGTCATTGTTCATAGAGACTGATTTTGGACTTTGGACATCTATCATTGATAATAGTTCATATTCATATAAGGATTTAAGTTTTGCTGCAAATTTTACACATATTATGTCATTTAAGCTCATTAAAAATAGGCAGGGCAGCTAGGTGGCACAGTGGATAGAGTACCAGGCCTAGAATCAGGAAGTCTCATCTTCCTGAGTTCAGATCTGTCCTCAGACACTTACTAGCTGTATGATCCTGGGCAAGTCACTTATTGCTATTTGCCTCAGTTTTTTTATCTGTAAAATGAGATGGAGAAGGAAATGGCAAACCACTCCAGTGTCTTTGGCAAGAAAATCCTAAATGGATTTTGTCCAAAGCCTCAGACTTGACTGAAACAACTGAATAACAACAACAACAAAAATAGGCAGCCTGGTACAGTGGGTACAGAGCTGCCCTTGAAGTCAGAGACTTAAACTCAAATCACACCTCTTACACAGTGGCTGTGTGAAACCAGGAAAGTTATTTAACCTCTCAGTGTTCTCATTTAATTCTCAGACTATAAATTGCAGAGAAGACACGGAACTACATTAATAAGGATCTTCAATTTCAACAGAAGCCCCTATGCTGATAAAATCCCAAATCTAGTAGAAAAGAAACAAAAACTTATAAGGTAGAAGTTTTTATTATCCCCTGCCTCCCTTTTACAGATGAAAAAATTGATCCTTAAAGAGATTAAGTGATTAAGACCAGGTCACACAGCTAGTAATTTTCTGAGGTAAGATTTGAAAATAGTCTTCCAACAACAAGCCTAGGCCTTTGTCCATTATGTCATAATGTTTAGCTAAAGATGATCTGACTAGATATAGGCAACTGATTCTGAAATATCTCCTGTGAAAGTAACAATCAATAGTTCTCTGTATGCTAGAGCATGATG
This sequence comes from Phascolarctos cinereus, assembly GCF_003287225.1. Classification (NCBI taxonomy): domain Eukaryota; kingdom Metazoa; phylum Chordata; class Mammalia; order Diprotodontia; family Phascolarctidae; genus Phascolarctos; species Phascolarctos cinereus. The sequence goes on from NW_027555958.1 coordinate 206,695,960, forward strand.
CCTATATGATAATATGTGTTAGAGGCAGTGTGGTAACAGAGAAAAACAGATTTGAAGTCAGAGGACTTTGCATTGAAATCCTAGCTCAGCTACTTACCATCTGTATGACTTTAGACAAATCTCTCTGAACCTTTCAGTTTCTCCTTCTGTAAAATGAGAGAGTAGAACAAGATGACCTCTGAGGTCCCTCACAGCTCCCAAATCTATCATCTCTGAAAGTTAACTCAACTTCACTTTTTGTGAACTACAATGCTCTCTCTGTCTGGTAACTTTCAATTATTTTTTTGAAGAAAGAATTTGTGAAAGATGTGAAACTTCTGAGTAATGTAAAAGCCTTCAGCCTTTTGTATTTCTAAAGCACAAACCATTTTCCAAACTATTTGTCACTATCCTACTTAGGTATATATTTGTTCTGAGGTCACCAGCATCAAGATAAATGTTTAATTGGCTTGGGACACCTTCTTAGGACCTCCACAGAATTTTCTATTTATTCATCACCTACAGCAGGTATTTTCATATAATCTACAACTATAACTGTGTCTATCATATATCTGTCTCTCTTTCTTTTGATCTGGAGCCTGGGTCTCACTATCTCCCAGAGGCTTGTCATACATAATTCTTAAACGTGTGCCTCACTACAAGTATGGTGTTCTAAGTTTAACCTTACTCCTCCAATGGAGGCTGTATTTGTGGGGAGGAGTAAACTAGGTTCTTAGGAGAATGTTTTGTATTAACTGTCTTTGCCAGGTTATCAGAGAGTAGTAGTCACTGTTCTCTGGGGCCTCAACCTGCCTATTCTAGTAAAAGTTGGGGAACGTTGTCAGTGTTGCCATCATCACCTTCTCCTCCTCCTCCTCTTCCTCCTCCTCCTCCTCATCCTCCTCCTCCATCTTCTTCCTTTTTCCTTCTTCCTTCTTCATGGAGCTTCTTGACTCCACTTTAAAACTCAAATCAATGGCCTAGAATGAGTACAAATATCAATTGTTTTCTGTTCATAACAGAAACTCTTAAGGTTTTCCTCTCCCAGATTGATATCTTTGTGATGGTAAATTGGGCCATCTCTTCCATCAACTATTACTCAGCCCTCAGTCATTGAAGAGGATTGGCCTTTGACAAGCTGAGATCTGGGAAAGACTTTAATTTAGAAAGGTCAAGGTCACCCACTGCATCCTGGGCCGTTGCCAGTCATCGGTCATCTTGATCTTTTTCTAACCACTAGATTTTGATGACTCTGGAAGAGAGAGTGAGGCTGAAGACTTTGCATAGCTCTGTCCCACTTCTATGTTAGTCAAGAAATCACCTTCACCCTTATGACATCATTGGTCCTCTTTGAGAATGAAAGACGCACAACTCTTAGAAACCTGTATCCACTTCAGTTAAAGCAAAGAATCACAGTTCTCTTTGTCCTAGTTCCTTTAAGCCTTTTAAGTCTTTTGCTTTTGCCCTTGCCTCTAGACTGATAAAACTGAGTCCTATTTCTCACTAATACTGATAAAGTTCCCCATTAAGATTGAAATGCAGATCAGCCCACAGACAAGGTTAATACAAATAGAAGCTACCACTGTTCTTAAGGGGTATATAAGATTTCTGAGGTTGAGGGAGGTGGGGAGAGAAGGGAGAATACTTTTTTAAAAAACCCATGCATTCTATATATCTTTGTTTGCTGATTTTGAACTTTGATTTCATCCTGTTGGTGATGATTTTGATCCAGATCAACAGAGCAAGATATGGTTACCTCTCCCCCCCCTTTTTTTTTAACCACATCAATGTATGATTCTCAGGCCCCATTTCTGGCATTATGCCATTATCACTATGGAAGCAGAAAGAGACTTCACAGGACTATGAGCCATTTTATATTTTTATCCATTTCATAGGTGGTCATGGCCAAAGAATTTGTCACTAAGTAACCGACTTGATGGTTATAAGTTTCTCTGTATTATTTTAGATCTAAAGAAGAAATAAGAGTAGAGTTTGGTGGCTGCCTGCTGAGGAGGCAGGCATTTGTCAACCTGACATGAATAATAGAGAGATCTGCTATCTTCTCAGGTCATGTATCCAGAATGTGCCAGACAGCCTCCTGAGACCTGTCAAAACTGTCAGCAACTTCTCTCTCCTGCTGATTCACATGGCGGTAAATAATGTTGCCAGAAGGAACCTAGGAAGCATTTCTAAAAATTTATGAAGTGCTGGGCAAGAAACTAATGCTATTAAGGATACAGGTAGTGTTTGCATGCCAGCTGCCAATTGAAGTGACGATTTCAGAAGAAAGAGATGGACTTGGTAAGGGAATAGCCGGCTGAGAAAATAATCAAATCTGTCTGGGCAGGAGATAATTTTGGCAATTGTGTGAAAATGGATTGGAGAGAAAAGAGATATGAGAAGTTTGGAGACTAATTGGGAAGTAATGATGGCTGCCTAAATTAAAGTGGTGCCTTCATGAGTCAAAAGGAGGGAAAACATAGACGAGATGCTATGGAGATAGAATCAACAGAACTTGGCAATTGATTGGATATGAGGGAGAGAGTGAAAAGAGAGAAGGAAGAATTGAGAGTGTTACTGAGCTTGTGAGCCTGATTGATTTAAGAGCTGATGATGCTCTCAATTGGAAAAGGGAGAATTTAAAAAGAAGATGAGTTCTATTTCTGAAAAATTGAGGTTGAGATACTGACAGGATCCACAAGTAGAAACTTCTAAGCAGGAAGAGTTCTGGAGAAATTAGGGCTAGATACATAATTCTGGGAATTATCTATATAAAAATGAATGCATAGCAAAGAAAGTATAGAATGGGAAAAACATAGTATAATTTTTATCTCCATTTTTTATTCTAATTTGTTATTGATTTTGACCTTTTCTGTTATGCTGACAATAATAATAGCTCATGTTTGTATAGTACTTGCCCTCCAGAAGCTCACAATGTAATAAGGAAAGACAACACATAAAGTGGAACTGGGATCAGGGTGTACACATGGAAATGGCCTAGAAGTATAGTGAAATTCCAAGCAAGATAAAGGAAAGACTAACCCATTAAATCCCAGGATGGTTCTAATGGAAAAGTTCAAGATTCAGTGAGTAGGAAGTAGAGATGCTGGTCCAATCAGAGATTGAATGATGTGGAGATAGCCAGGAAGAGTGGAAAAACCCTGAAACTGGGCCAGATAAAACCCAAACTGGCTTCTCAGTATCAGAGTAGTCTTAGGGGCAGAGTCCAAAATTGTTATGGAGCTGATGGCCTGAGTGGATTCTGCAAGCATAGAAATGGCTGGAAATGTAGAGACTGAAGATACAAGAAGAAGAAAGAATGGCTGATGGAACAAGATCTTGTAGAAGATGGAAGGAGTAAGTAGGAGTAGGTGGAAGATGTGGAAGGAGTTTTAGAAGTGCAAAGTAAGGGAAATGAAGATGGCCTTGATTTCCTCTGTAAAGTTAAGGAAAGTTGTGGTAAGACACATTCAAGATCAAAAGTTATCTCAACAGTCTAGAAAGATGTGATGACTCCAATAAAATTAATTTAATAGGGACAGAACTATAACTTGGTCTTTGAAGGGAGTGAGAACAACTGGGGCTTTGTTCAGGATGCCAAAATTTAGATGCACTAGCAGAACTTATACTCTTTCAAGAGCACAGAAACAATTCAGCTTACTATCAATTTATTAAAAAATTTAATAATGAATAGTTAATAAGTGGAGAAGTTCCTCTTCCCCACCGGAGAAGGTCATCTTTCCTTACCACCACCTCCCAATGACAGAATGACCTTTCTGTGTCCAAGTCGCAATGTCATAGTATTTCTGTATCTGTACTCCAGCTGAATTTATTAAAAATTGGTTTGAGGCTGCTTCTGTGCAGGTTATTTTGTGATACATGTCCTAAGCATTTTAAAAAATGGAGCTGTAGCTCTAAATAGAAATAAATATCTAAATAGCAATATATAAATAAACCATTAAGGTTTTTGAAAAAAATAAATTTACAAGTAAAAAGTAGGGGAGGTATGAGTATACAAAAGGTCATGTGACTATGTCTGAGGGGTTTTAGTGGAGTCAACAGTATGAATCAACACTACTATGGCAGCTAAAAAAAAAGAAAAGAAAGAAAAGAAAAGAAAAACAGCAATTTAAAAGAAAGTAACTTAATCTTAGAATGTATTAAGAAGTAGATGACAGTCTCAAGGTACTGTCTCCTGGTAAGATATCTTGAATATTGTGTTTATTTACAGCAACAGTATTTTACCAAGAACATTAACACCTTAGAATGCTTCCAGCAAAGGAGGACCAAGATGGTATATGATTTGAGAGTATGCCATATAAAGAATTACTTGGAGAAACTAGAGATTTTTACTCAGGGCCTAGAGATAAGAAGACTTAGGGGACACATGTTAACTATCTTCAAGTGTTTGAAAGGCCTTCACTTACAAGAGAGATTACACTTGTTCTCATGGGCCCCAGAGGGCAAAACTAGTAACAATGAGTAGAAATAAGAAAATATAGATTACTTAAGGTCAGGCTATGTTTTGTATTTGTCTTTGCATCTTCAGTACTATGGTGCTGGGTACATAGTAGGTAGTTAATAAATTCTTGTTAAATGAATTAAATTGGAAGGAGGAAATGTAAGTTTAATTTAAGGCCAATATTACTTTGTCAGTGCAATTCCTTTTTCGGATTCATTTGATACATAATAATTTTTCCCATCCCCTTTTCCCATTTGTTATTACTTTCCCTTTGGGGTTTTGCTTATTAGTTCCTTTTTTCTTTCCTGCTTTTATCTGGTTATTTAATTCTTTTTTTCCCCCTGGCTCCGTTTTTTCCCTTCTAATTCTAATAGATTTCTGCTGCTTCTTTTCCCCTTCAACTAATCACATTCATTAGCTTTTAAAGTTTCATTTTTGTACCCTTTCCCAGAGGGAATTTCTCTCATTCTCTTCATTGTCCACACTCTCTTTTTGTCTACTCTAGATCTTCATTCTCTGGCTCATGACCCCTATAATTATCTAATATTTGTCTATTCTCTGTATTCCTTATGGACTGAAAAATTCTGAGGCTTCCACTCTGGGCTCTCTCTTCTAGGTAATTTCTGCTTGCCCTATGAATTCCTCTTTTCCATTGTCCTTCATTCCCAGAACAATGCCAATTCCTGCAGGTGATGCTGTCCATAATAGGATACTCACCACCACCACCCATACCACGTCCCTGATTATGCAGCCCATACCTTCCCTTACCTTCTTTTCCCCATTTGCCTCAAAATCACCCACTCCTGGGCAGCTAGGTAGTGCAGTGGATAGACCTCCGGCCTTGGAGTCTGGAGGACCTGAGTTCAAATCTGATCTCAGACACTTGACACTTACTAGCTGTGTGACCCTCGGCAAGTCACTTAACCCTGATTGCCTAAAAAAAAAATCACTGGCAAGTGCCAGTTGTTCCTGGGAGTTCCAACTCCATCCTCAACCACAGGTAGAACTAGTGGTCTTTTCAGGCATCAAGTCCCACATACAACACACAGCACAAGGTCTCCATCAGAAGATTGCTCTCCACTCAGAGGAGTACTCATCAGCAGAACACCTCCCACCACCACAGCAAGGCCTCCATCCCTCTCAATCTTTCCATCCTCATAACTCCCCTAAGAAGGTCTCTTCCTGAGACATTCCCCTCATTACTTAATTTGCTTAGGCACATCACACACCCCTTATCCCCTTGCTCTTCTCTCTCTTCTTTCATATGCTCTTCTATTTTGTAATGTAGTCTCACAAAACAAAAACAAAACCCACTGATTCACTTACAGGCAGAGTGCTGATCAGGTTGTTTCTATAATGCCTCAAGTTAGCCTCTTCACCATTACCTCTACCTGACTTCCACCTTCACCCCTGTGTCCTTGAATACATTTAGAAAGAAGTCTCCTACTGGTCTCTGAGCCATCACTATGTTGCTGCTGATATCCTAAGCTACTGAATTTATTTACCCCTCTTGCCTTTATTTTTGTTTGGGATGTTCAAGAAGCAAGGAATATATTCAGGTCTGGTTTTCTTTCTAAGAATATTTCAAAATCCTCTTTGTTATTGAATAGCCATCTTTTTTTCTTTTTTCATTTATGGTTAAGCTCACTTGTAGTATAAATGAACCACAAGGTTCAGGGTAGATCACCCTCAGCTGCATCCTGAGCTACATTGCTCTTTGGATACACTGTTCTGTTCTCTCCTGCATTTTCTGGTGGACACAGAATCCTAGGTTATTCTGATTTCCTTTCATTCCTATTTGAAGGTCTTTCTCCTCATTACTAGAGGAACTTCTTGTGTCTGAACTGAATTATTAAATTTAACCACTGTGTCTTGGAATTTCCAGCCTTAAGTTTGTTTGTTTATTTTTGTGGAAGGGATCTGTGAATTTTTTAAATTGGAATTTATCTTTCTCTATTCAGAAGTTCTGGGCAATTCTCTTCTATTATTTTCTTGCATTATGGTGTTAAGGTTTTTTGGCTTATCATGTTCTTCAAGAAGACCTATGATACTTAGGTTGTCTCTAAGCATCCTGTTTTTGAGATTGGTATGATTTGCTCAGATAGCAGGCATATTTCTTTTAATGCTATTGTTTTTATTTTATTTTGTTTTGTTTTTGCTTCTCTTCTTCCAGATTGTCCTTCATTTTTCTTTATTTGCATCACCAATTATTGTTCAGTCAAACTGAGACCTGGGAAAGAACTTAACTTAAAAAGGCCAAGGTCTCCCACTGCATCTGGGCCCATCTCTACTTGTCTTGATTTATATTTTGCCACTTGACCCAGATGGCTCCAGAGAATAAAGTGAGGCTGGTGACCTTGCACAGCCCTCCCTCACTTGAATCCAATTCACTTGCAAGTCATGGCATCATCTTCCTGATGTCATGGACCTCTTTGAGAATGAAGTATAAACAACAACAACGACAACAACAACTTTGAATTTTGCATCTTAGTAATTATTTATGTGAGATATTACTCCAGTAGGCTACACATTTTATAACAGCAGAGATGACACATTAGCTGATTTTTATATTTCCCAGAGATGGTAGCATAGTGCTCAGTATACAGTAAGGGCTTCATGAAGGTGGGAGAAATCTAATGGAGTGAAATCAGAATCCCTGAATCTCAGAGTGGGATGAGACCTCAGGGATATTAGAACAGCTTATACCTGAATAGTAATCCCCCTCTAAGATATCCCTAAATGATAGTCCAGTATCTTCCAATTGAAAAATTAAATAATAGGACATCGTCTAAATCACAAAGGGCTTTTACACAAAGAACATTTTCTAGTCCAAAAGAGTTATTTAGTGCTATAGAGTTGAATAAAATAGCTACAGGCTGTTATAAAGCAGTAAAATTGTGTTTAAATTGAGAAGTTAGAAGGAAGACTTTGCATTTCATGTTCAGAAATTTATCCTCTACTCATTTAAAATGCTTGTTCTGTCACTATAGCTATATGTATATAACACCAGAAAGTTAAATGTTTCCCAATGAGAGCATGAACTTTTCATTCTTTATCAGCATTTTGATATTATTTTTGATTGATTTTGTCAGTCAAAGTTGGAAATGTGATTTATTTCCAACTTTAAAATATTTGTGTCTTTCAGTTAGAATGTTTCTATCTAATCCCTAAAGAACCAGTTGAGAAGTAAGATTCAGTCATTTAAAAAAAAATGTTCATTGATGTTTGTTTAATATTTTTCCTTAATTTTCTTTTTTAAAATTTGTTTCATTAATTTATTTTGATTTCTCAACAATCACTTCCATGTGCTTTTGAGTTTAAAATTTTTCTCCCTCGTCCTCCCCACCACCCTCCCAAAGACAGCACACAATCTGATATAGGCTATACATTTACATTCCTATTAAACATATTTTCACATTAGTGATGTTGTAAGTAAAAATTAAAACCAACAGGAGGAACCATCAGAAAGAGGAAACAAAACTCAACAGAAGAGGAAAAAAAGATAACAATTCAATTTCCGTAGTTCTTTCTTTGGATGTGGATACCATTTTCCATCCCAAGGCCTCTGGAGATGTCTTAGATCCTCATAATGCTGAGAAAGGTTCAGTTTAACAATCTTAGTCATTGCATAATGTGGCTGTTATTATGTACAAAGTTCTCTTGGTTTTGCTCACTTCACTCAGCATCAGACCATATAAGTCTTTCCAGGCTTTTCTGAAGTCAGCCTGTTCATCATTTCTTATAGCACAATAGTATTCCATTACATTCATATACCACAACTTGCTCAGCCATTCCCCAATTGATGGGCATCCTCTCAATTTCTAATTCTTTGCCACCACAAAAAGAGCTGCTATGAATATTTTTTACATGTGGGAGCTTTTCCCATTTGTACTATGTCTTTGGGATATAGCCCTAGAAGTGCTATTGCTGGGTCAAAGAGTATGCACATTTTTATAGCCCTTTGGGCATAGTTCCAAATTATTCTCCAAAAAGGTTGGATCATTTCACAATTCCACCAACAATGTATTAGTGTTCCAGTTTTCCCACATCTTCTCCAACATTTATCATTTTCCTGTTTTGTCATGTTGGCCAATCTGATAGGTGTGATGTGGTACCTCAGAGTTGTTTTGATTTGCATTTCTCTAATCAATAATGATTTAGAGCATTTTTTCATATGACTATAGATGGCTTTAATTTCTTCATCTGAGAACTGTCTGTTCATATCCTTTGACCATTTATCAATTGAGGAATGGCTTGTATTCTTATAAATTTGTCTTAATTCTATATATATATATATTTTAGAAATGAGGCCCTTATCAGAGAGACTGGTTGTAAAAATTCTTTCCCAATTTTCTACCTTCCTTCTAATCTTAGTTGCATTGGCTTTGTTTGTGCAAAAACTTTTCAATTTAATGTAATCAAAATTATCCATTTTGCTTTTCATAATGTTCTCTGTCTCTGTTTGCATGAATTCTTCTGTTCTCCATAGATCTGATAGGTAAACTATTCCTTGCTCTCCCAGTTTGCTTATAGTATCAGCCTTTACATCTAAATCATGAACCCATTTTGACTTTATTTTGGTATATGGTATGAGATTTGGGTCTATGCCTAGTTTCTGCCATACTCTTTTCCAGTTTTCCCAGCAGTTTTTTTCAAAGAGTGGATTCTTATCCCAGAAGCTGGGGTCTTTGGGTTTATCAAATAATAGATTACTATAGTCATTGACTACTGTGTCTTGCATATTTAACCTATTCCACTGATCCACCACTCTATTTCTTAGCCAGTACCAAGCAGTTTTGATGATTGCTGCTTTATAATACAATTTAAGATCTGGAATTGCTAGGCCACCTTCCCTGCATTTCTTTTCATTAGTTCCTTGATATTCTGGACTTTTGTTCTTCCAAATGAATCTTGTTATATTTTTTTAACCTATAAAATAATTTTTTGGTAGTTTGATTGGTATGGCATGAATAAATAAATTAGCTTAGGTAGGATTGTCATTTTTATATTAGCTCGGCCTACCCATGAGCAACTGATGTTTTCCAATTATTTAGATCTGATTTTATTTGTGTGAAAAGTGTTTTGTAATTGTGTTCATAGAGTTCCTGGGTTTGTTTCAGGAGGTAGACTCTTAAATATTTTATAATGTCTACAGTACATTTAAATGGAATTTCTCTTTCTATCTCTTGCTGTTGGGCTTTGTTGGTAATATATAGAAATGCTGATGATTTATGTGGGTTTATTTTATAGCCTGCAACTTTGCTAAAGTTGTTTATTATTTCAAGTAGTTTTTTACTTGATTCTCTAGATTCTCTAAGTATATCATCATGTCATCTGCAAAGAGTGACAGCTTTGTTTCTTCTTTGCCTATTCTAATACCTTCAATTTCTTTTAATTCTCTTATTGCTAAAGCTAACGTTTCCAGTACAATATTGAATGACAGTGGTGATAATGGACATCCTTGTTTCACCACCGATCTCACTGGAAATGCTTCTAGCTTGTCCCCATTACATATAATGCTTGCTGAAGGTTTTAGATAGATGCTATTTATTATTTTAAGGAAGACTCCATTTATACCTATGCTTTCTAGTGTTTTTAATAGGAATGGGTGTTGTATTTTATCAAAAGCTTTTTCTGCATCTATTGAGATGATCATGTGGTTTCTGTTGGTTTTGGTGTTGATATGCTCAATTATGCTGATAGTTTTCCTAATATTGAACCAACCCTGCATTCCTGGTATAAATCCTACCTGGTCATAGTGTATTATTCTTGTGATAAGTTGCTGTAATCTATTTGCTAGTATTTTGTTTAAAATTTTTGCATCTATATTCATTAGAGAAATTGGTCTATAATTTTCTTTCTCTGTTTTGACTCTTCCTGGTTTAGGTATCAACACCATATTTGTATCATAAAAAGAATTTGGTAAGACTCCTTCTTCACCTATTTTCCCAAATAGTCTATATAGTATTGGAATTAATTGTTCTTTAAATGTTTGATAGAATTGCATGTAAATCCATCTGGCCCTGGAGATTTTTTCCTAGGGAGTTCATCAATGGCTTGTTCAATTTCTTTTTCTGAGATGGGGTTATTTAAGTATTTTACTTCCTCTTCTGTTAATCTGGGCAATTTATATTTTTGTAAATATGTATCCATTTCACTAAGATTGTCAAATTTGTTGGCATATAGTTGGGCAAAATAATTCCTAATTATTGTTTTAATTTCCTCTTCCTTGGTGGTAGCTTCACCCTTTTCATTCTTGATACTAGTAATTTGGTTTTCTTCTTTTTTTTTAATTAAATTAACCAAAGGTTTATCTATTTTATTGTTTTTTTCATAAAACCAGCTCTTAGTTTTATTTATTAGTTCAATAGTTTTCTTAATTTCAATTTTATTAATTTTTCCTTTGGTTTTCAATATTTCTAATTTGGTGTTGAGGATTTTTAATTTGTTCTTTTTCTAGTTTTTTTAGTTGTATGCCCAATTCATTAATCTCCTCTTTTTCTATTTTATTTATGTAAGCATTTAGAGATATACAACTTCCCCTAAGAACTGCTTTGCTGCATCCCATAGTTTTGGTATGTTGTCTCATTATTGTCATTCTCTTGAATGAAATTATTGATTGTTTCTATGATTTGTTGTTTGACCCAATCATTTTTTAGGATTAGATTATTTAGTTTCCAATTATTTTTTAGTCTATCTTTCCATGGCCCTTTATTACATATAATTTTTATTGCATCATGATCTGAAAAGGATGCATTTAATATTTCTGCCTTTCTGCATTGGATTGTGAGGTTTTTATGCCCTAGTACATGGTCAATTTTTGTGTATGTGCCATGTACTGAGAAAAAAGTATATTCCTTTCTATCCCCATTCAGTTTCCTCCAGAGGTCTATCATACCTAACTTTTCTAATGTTCTATTCACCTCCTTAACTTCTTTCTTGTTTATTTTGTGGTTAGACTTATCTAGTCAGAGAGGGGGAGGTTCAGGTCCCCCACTAGTATAGTTTTGCTGTCTATTTCTTCCTGTAACTCCCTGAACTTCTCCTCTAAGAATTTGGATGCTATACCATTTGGTGCATATATGTTTAGTAATGATATTACTTCATTGTCTATGGTGCCTTTTAGCAGGATGTAGTTTCCTTCCTTATCTCTTTTGATTAGATCTATTTTTGCTTTTGCTTTGTCTGAGATCAGGATTGCTACCCCTGCTTTTTTACTTCAGCTGAAGCATAATATATTCTGCTCCAGCCTTTTACCTTTACCCTGTATGTGTCACTCTTTTTCAAATGTGTTTCCTGTAAACAACATATTGTAGGATTATGGTTTTTAATCCATTCTGCAATCCTTTCTGTTTATGGGAGAGTTCATCCCATTCACATTCACAGTTATGATTACTATCTGTGTCTTTTTCTCCATCCTTTTCCCCCATTTATGCTTTTCTTTCTCCTTTTTCCTTTCCCCCCTCTAGTTTTGCTTTTGACCACCCTCCTTCAGTCCCTCCCCCTTTTATTATCCCTTTCCCTTTTCTTCCCCTTTACTTACTGCTTCTTCCCTCCCTTTTTCCCCCCTCCCTTTTCTTTCCCCTTTTCCCTCCTACTGCCTATAGGGCAAGTTAGATTTCTATACCTAACTGATTATGTTATGCCCTTCTTGAGCCAAATCTGATTCCCTTCTTTCCCTCTGCTGTAATAGGATTTTGTGTCTTTTCCTGTAATGTAATTTACCCTTGTCTGCCTCCTCCTTTCTCAGTACATTTTCTAAGATCAGATTGATCCACTTATTTGGATCCATTTAACCCACTTGATTAGATTTTTTTTATCATTACATCAAAGTCAACTAATATCCACCCTCTTTATGTATACTCCTTTTAACATGGTGTAATAACAATACAGTTCTCAAGGTTGCAAGTCATATTCCCTTGTAGGGTTTAAACAGCCCCTTATTAACAACATATTGTATCTTTCTGTCCCATTTACCTTTTTAAGTCCTTCTTGAGTCCTGTACTTGAAGATCAAATTTTTTGTTGAGCTCTGGTCTTTTTATCAGGAAAGTTTGGAAGTCTCCTATTTCATTGAATATCCATCTCCTCCCTTGAAAAATGATGCTCATTTTTGCTGGGTAATTGATCCTTGGCTGCATTCCAAGCTCCTTTGCCTTATGGAATATCATGTTCCATGCCCTGCGGTCTTTTAATGTAGAAGCTGCAAGGTCCTGTGTAATCCTGACTGTGGTTCCATGATATTTAAATTTTTCTTTCTGGCTGCTTGCAGCACCTTCTCTTTCATCTGGTAATTTTGGAATTTTGCTATTATATTCCTTGGCATTGTCAATTTGGGATCTCTTTCAGGTGGTGATGTGGATTCTTTCTATGGTTATTTTCCCTTCTGGTTCTAGGACTTCGGGCAGTTTTCCTTTATGATTTCCTGAAAGATACTGTCCAGGCTCTTTTTTTCATCATGATTTTCAGGTAGTCCAATAATTTTTAAATTGTCTCTCCTGATCGATTTTCCAGGTCGGTTGTTTTACATGAGGTATTTTATTTTCATCTATTTTTTCATTTTTTTGTTTCTGTTTGACTGATTCTTGCTCTCTCATAGAGACATTAGTTTCCATTTGTCCAATTCTAGTTTTTAACAGATTGTTTTCTTCTGTTAGTTTTTGTACTTCCTTCTTCAATTGGCCAATTGTTTTTTTAGGGACTTGTTTTCTTCAGTGTACTTTTTTTTCTTCATTGGCCAATTGTTTTTTTAGGGACTTGTTTTCTTCAGTGTATTTTTTTTCCAATTGGCCAATTGTATTTTTGAAGGACTCTTCTACCTCTCTCATTTGACTATTAAAATCCTTCTTGAGCTCTTCTAAGAAGGCTTTTTGGGCTTCAGACCAGTTCATATTCCCTTTTTTGTTGCAGATGTGGGTTTGTTGACAATGTTGTCCTCTTCAGAATTTCTGTCTTGATCTTCACTCTTCTCATAATATGAATCTATGGTATATTTCTTTTTACTCATGGTGTTTCTTTATTCCCTGGCCTTTAAAGAGATTGAGCTTTCCTGCTGGGGAGCAGAGGGCACTGACCCAAGCTTCTTGTGCTGGGAGCCTAGGTCTTGGTCACTGGCTTTGTGTGCTGGGGACTCTTACGTTGGCAATTGGAAGCTGTAGGGTTCTGGCTGCTTACCTGGTGTTGGGCTGGAATCAGCAAGGCTGGAAATTTCAGGTAGTTCTAGGTTGCCTGATTTTCCTTTCCTTTAGCTTTCTTCAGCTCCTTTTAGATGGGTGCTGCAGGGTGTTTATCTGCCTGGGGCCCCGTGCAGTGCTGCTTTCCTTTTCTGCTAGTGCACTGGGAAACTCCTTTGCTGTAGAGTGCTGAGGTCCCTGGAGCTTTTCTGAGCTGGTTTCCACCAGTTTCCCCACCCTCACTGAGGCACTCGGAGGTCCAGGTGTTGGTGTTTGCCTGCTCTACCACCTGGGCTTCAGGATCTTGGTTCAGTTGGAGGCTGTAGGGTTCTGATAGCTTACCTGGTGTTGGGCTGGAATCAGCAAGGCTAGAACCTTTGGGTGACTCTAGGTTGGTTTCTTCAGCTCCTTTCAGATGAATACATCAGGATCCTTATCTGCCTGAGGCCCTTTGTAGTGGTGCTTCCCTTATTTTTGCTGAGATACTGGGAGACCCGTTTACTATAGAATGCCAAGGCACTAGGATCTCCTCCTGGTGTGCTAAAGTGTGGTTTTCCAGTAGCTGGCTGGGGCACCTCCCCATTCTGTACTGCTCCCCTTCCCCTAGGGTAAGAGGGGCCTTTCCTGTTAATCCCTCAAGTTACCTGGGCTACTGCAATGCTGCTCCTCATCTTTCTTCTGGTTCAGCTGTTCAGGGTTTTTTCTGGGGTGATATTTTCTGGGTTTTCAGAGATTAATAGGTAAGAGTGACTACTTTTTTACTTCACTATCTTGGCTCCCAGAAGCGGAAGTCTTGACTTAATTTTCTTATCAAACATAGTACATATTTAGGTATGTTGTAGACATAACCTTAAAGAATGGAATCAAAATTTATCATTTAAATGCATAACTCTAAAGTCAGATTGAATTTTCACTACCTAGAACCAGGCAGTATTTGTCTACTGACATGGGTTTTGGTTAATTTAAAGACAAAAAACAAAAATTCCTTCTTAAATCTTCCTCCATGGCAATATTTACTTTGTAAGCTGTTGCCAAAAATCTGGAAAAATTCAATATGCCTTTGGGTGTTCATAGTCTTAGTCTCTGATCAAAAAGACAGGAGTTGATCAAAATATTTGACTGTATTTTTCAGTGTACCTCTAAAGTTTGATTTCTTTTTTCTGTAAGGTGAAGGAAAAGCATCTAGGTGTAATGGAAAGTGCTTGCTTCAGTAGCATATATACTGAGATGCAATGGAAAGGTCATTGTACCAGGCATCAGGAGACCTAGATCCAAGTCTTTGCTCTACCACTATCTCTGTGACCATGAATAATTCATTTACCTTTGTGAACTTAGGAAAGTCACTCTGGGACTCAGTTTCCTAATTCATAAAATAACAGGTTGGAAGAGATGACCTTGTAAGTCACTTTCAGGTCCAATTTCATAATTCTATAGCTAAGAAAAATACTACAAAACTCAACATATAGGAAAAGACTTTCCCTTGGTTATGTAATAGTAGTATAATTCTAGCTGTATATCAATTGCTAATATTCTTTTGCTTTTCACAATTGCCAAGCCAGCAAATTTTGTGATGTTAGTTTTCCAGTGGTCACTTTGCCAACATTTTTGTGCATTTTCATAATTATGAAAGATTCCTAAACTTCATTCACTTAAAACTTTCCAATCTGTTCTTGAACAGTAATTGACCAAGAACATTTCATTTGAAACACACAACACACACACACACACACACACACACACTGGTAAGAATAGTGCATTTAGTAGGACTTGTAGATTTGAATTGGTTGCAATATTGCTGCAGATGGAAAGTTATGAGTTCACCTGACATTTAACAAGGAAAATATTGATTTTGCATCTAAATTGTTCCATGGAAATAAAAGGTCACCCAAGTGTATTTACTAATACTTTTCAAAGACCTGTAGTTGAGCATTAAGAAATATGCACGTATGTATGTATGTATGTATGTATGTATATGCCCTAATATTCATTCTTTCTTAATATTAAAATACTTAATATCTACCAGTGAATTCCTGTTCAATACTACTATACTGATTTGTTTTGATTTGGATTATTTTCTTGGTTTCTGCTCAGTCATTTGACTAGTATGAGTTAAGCCTTTTTGATTAAACCACATAAGATTAATCTCTATCTGTATGTTTTCATCACAATAATTCAACCTTTACTCAGCAAGATTTTTCTGAGCTCCCATTTGGTCC
This sequence comes from Phascolarctos cinereus, assembly GCF_003287225.1. Taxonomy (NCBI): domain Eukaryota; kingdom Metazoa; phylum Chordata; class Mammalia; order Diprotodontia; family Phascolarctidae; genus Phascolarctos; species Phascolarctos cinereus. Next base: position 206,711,789 of record NW_027555958.1, read on the forward strand.
TCTCCCAGTTTCTTTCCTTGGCCTCATTTACATCTTTGTCTGCCCCACAGAGGAAGCAAATCTTCTGTCTACTTTGTTTTCCTTCAATTCCACTTTCTAAATTTTCATCTGACCTGAAGGCTAATTTTCAAGGTGGTGGACATTATTAGTATCAAGCTTGTGAGAGGACTACAAGTGTGCCAGGGTGGCAATAATAGGATCTGACAGGGTTCCAACCTTATCCTTTTGGCATGTCAAAATGTAGCAGCAGAGATCAACTAGTAGTAGAATGAAAATTCTGTTCAACTAAGCAAAAAACTATTAAGTAATTACTGTAAGTGAGGCATTGTGCTAATTGATGATGGGGTAAAGACAAAAATAAAACATTCCCTCCCCTCAAGGAGTTTATAGCTGACTGAGAGAAAAAATACCTGCAAGTAGTAAATAGGAAGCATATACAAAAGGAAGGGTAAATACCAGAGGCATGGTCTCCCTCCCTTCTCTCTCCTTCTCACCTTTTTCTCTTCCCTCTCTTTCCTTCCCATCCATCTTTCTCCTCCTTCTTCTCTTTTCCCTCTTCCTCTCTCCTCAAAATAATTATGTGTTTTATATATTTAAGATTAGTATTAAGGATGTTAGTTTTATTATATAAAACTCATCACTGATGAATGTGTATGTTGTTGAAATAAGGATTTCTCTAATGGTCCATGAACCATACACTTGGTAGATCATCTGACTGGCAGGCACTGAGCTAAGAATTCCCTTGTATTTTAAAGATCTTCATCAAATACCTCTAGACTAGCACAAAGCTGTGTGTGATTTCAGGTTTACTGACATGGTAAGGCCAAGACAAAAGCATTTCAGTAGTCTGGTATCCCCAATATGTTGACAGGTAGAGAAGGCAACAAATAGTAGAAGCTAGGGAAGGTGGGAATTGACTCCAATCCAGCAGGCTTGTGAACAGCGCAGGAATTTGAATCCAAATCTTGTCTTTATCCATGGCTGTGCCTCCTTTGATTTCCATTGTGTAGTCTTTTCTCACCTTAATAACCCCTCCTACCCTAACTATTGCTCTATAATATTGTAAAAAAACAAACAAAAAAACCCTAATTTGCAGTACTAGGAAAATTGTATACTTGTTCTATCAGAAAATTACTTTATCTTGGACTATTCATTTATGGATCATGACTGCAGTGTCCATGACTTAATTACTATATTCTATGCAACAACAAAAAAGAATCACAAGACTAAAAATATTAAGGCATAAATTACTCTAAACAGAAAAGACTGTGATTATGGAAATACTAATGTTAAAATTATCATTACCTTAAGATACCCTTGGTTCAATATGCTTTGTAGAAATGAAGGTCAGAATCCAGGGAGGAAGCTACAGAAATTCAGCGTTGATTTGTTTCAGTAAAGCTTAGAGTGGAAAAACTGTACTAAAAAGTCTATGACATTGTGACCACTTCAATCTCTAGCCTATTCTATCTCTGGCCATTATGACTGAAATCTCTTAATGTAGTTCAATTGCTTTGAGTATAATTGAAAACTACAACTACAAAAATGCTTGAGTATATGGGAAAATTGGGGGCAAGTTTAAGTTGGGGGTGAGCATTTAGCATGAAAACAAGGAAAAGTTGAAAAGTTCATAGTCTAAACCAATTTTCCCCATCCTATTAAAAACTAGTGGGATAGCAAATTATTCCCAAAGATGCCCCTTAGAAGTCACAGCTAGAGACTTGACAACATACTGCTTAGCTTGTAGGCTCACTCTGTCTTCATATAAAGCTGAATATAGCTCTTCTGTATGGATGAAGGATAAAAATACATTGTGAAGTACATCACAGCATGAAACTAGTGATTAATGATATTTTGTGTATGTGGGATCTGAGACATCTGAAGAAAAGAAAAATCGAGCTAGCATGAAAGGACATTTAAAGTCCTTCCCATTTCATCCCGTCACAACACATAATTATAGAAATAAGAAGGTAGGAAACAAGTAGAATCCATAAAAGCATAATTATCAGGTGGGACATATTTGAAGTTTCCATTTTTAAAACATCATCTGTGTAAGCATCCTTCACCCTCCCCACCCCCAAGATTGTTCCAAACCCCTTAGTCCTGTATGTCACAAGACTAAAACTGGAAAGTAATGCTTGTCATTACTGGAATATGAAAAAATTCACCTATTAGCATGGACCTCACATCAGGAATCCAAAGAAATTAAACTTAGACTGACAAGATTTTTACAAAGAGGTAAAGGACATCACCTGGCATTGTATTTAATCAGAAAATTGATTATCATTGCTACTAAATGAGACATTTGCTGGGAGTGGTAAGGCCTTGTAAAAATGTGACATCCTGCTAACTATTTTTAAGATGTAAGATAGCTGTCATTTTCTTTACTTTTTTGTAATTTTATCTACATGGAAGGCTATTGTCACTGACAGTTTCATCCACAATGAATGAGCTTTCTTGGAGATGAGTCACCATGCTTGAAAGAAAGGAAAATGGTGGCTGAGTGCCAAGGTATTGGAAATCTGAGAGTACTTGAATTAAGCTCTGTGCTACTTTTGACAGAACTAGATGTCAAAGAGGACCCAATCATTTGCAATTACATAATTGAGTAGTTATACTTCTTTCTGGAACGAAATATCTAGAATGTCAAGAGACAGAACAGACTACTGATGAGAACAATGATCATGAAGGCAGAAAAATTGGACTCTATTCCTTTTTCTTTAAGAAGTTTTCAATAATGATAATCATGACAACTCACATTTATATAACACTTTCAATGTTTACAAAGATATACACACACATAAAATCATTTGACCTTCACAACAGCCTTATGGTATAGATATTCATTTTTAATTTTACAAATGAGAAAACTGAGGATTAGAGAAGGTAATTTACTCCTAAGTGTCTGAGGTAGGACTTGAACTCAAGTATCCTTAACACCAAGTCCCACATCATCCACAGCTCCATGCTGGTTCTAATTTATCCTTTCTTACTTAACTCTTCAGTTACCTCAGCTCTTTCCTGGACTCTAAAAATGCCTACCTATTAAAGGCAATGTCTATTAAATTCAAAATTATAGTAAGTCTCATTTATCTACAGGTAGATTATCCATCTGTTTTACAGATTCTTCATAAGGTGAAGGTGTTTCTCTGATCTGACAATTACACCTTCAACCAGTTCCCCTCTCCACTAACTGATTCAGAACCATTCTTTTCCTACCACTTAGAAGGCCAGAGTATTTATGACATAGCTGAATGCATTTCCTTGCTCTACATACTGTTCTTACTTCCTTCCACACTGCCTACTTTACCTGGATCTAATAGAAGATAGATACACAGGAATATATTTGTGTACATATGTATGTGTGGTTCACTCTGTCCTTTGCTAGCCCAGATAATTGACAACAAAATGTACTTACATAATATTTCCATGCATACATACACACATCTGTCCATGTGCATGTATGTATGTACATTTGTGTACATTCACATACATTTACATGTATCCACACACGTGTAACATACCATCTGCATCCAATCCTCCAAATGCTAGTAACATTGGTAGTGGCTACTTTTCCTACTAGGGGTTCTAGAAGGGGTAGGATTTTTTTTTACTGTTACTCATAAACCTCCATCAGTGTGTTTCCCATTTCAAAAAGTCAGTAGATATCAATTAGTTTTTTAAGGGCATTTACTATAATTATATAGTAAGAACAATAGTGCAAAACACCCTCCCCAAATCTGGGGGGCACACCTCCTCATGAGTACCTATAGGTTCATAAGGATGGGCTCTATCCCCAGAGGTGATAGATGGCCAAAGAGTAAATTCACAACTCCTGGTTACAGGGCATCCTTTCTTGAGTCTGTAGCTGGTATTCCTCTATAATGCAAGGGGTTGTGTTCCTTGAAGCTGCTTTCTAACTCAGGCAATCTATTTTTCTGTGTCTGTCTGTAGCAGTGTTTTTTTCTGTTTGTCTTCAGTGTGTTTTTCTCTGTTCCTGTTCCTGTCAGCTCCTAATCTGATCTCTTTAATGTAGTGCAGGGAAGGAGGAGGGAGAGGAGTGTAATACTTCTTTTGAGCTCTCCCCACCCCCACCCCCTACCCTATGCCACCCCTGGTACAGACAAATTGCATCCTCAAGGCATTCCTCAGCTCAGAGTTCACAGCTTGACTGGTTCACGGCTGTACTGAATCTCTGTTTAAATTCCTCCAACTATTTAAGACATGTAGACACATGGTTAGCTAGGTTGGTTAGTCAATCACTACTCCCTTTTTGATCCAAAAAGGTTCATACCTCATAAAGAGATCACAGGACATGAACCATCATGTTGACACATTTAAAATTTCACGTGGGAATAATAAATGTTGAAGGGGTGTAGAAAGACAAAGCTTGTGGGAGGAGCTATTAGTACAATTAGAAAGCATTTTGGAATTATGTAAATAAAGTGGCTAAAATGCTGATACTCTTTGACCCAGAGATTCTGCTGCTAGACATATACTCCAAAGAGGTACAAAATGTAAGGCTCCATATACAACAAAATGCTTGCAACTGTACTTTTTGTGGTAGCCAAAAGTGAAAAAGTAGATGCCCATTGATTAGAGAATAGCTAAGTAAATTGTGGAACATGAATGTAATAGAATATATTATTATGCTGTTTTAAAAAAAAAGCAGATACGATGGAAAGAGAAACCTGGAAAGACTTATATGAACTGGTACAAAGTAAAGGTAGCAGAGCCCTCAAAACAAAATAGACAATCACTGTTTTTCTGTTTGTGCTTCATTCTTGAAGAAGACCTTGACATCAGGGAACAATCACTACAATAATGTAAACAGAAAGAACAACCACAACAAGATAAGAAAAAAAAATGAATGTTGCAAAACTATGAAGAACAAGCTTGGCCCCAAAGGAGAAATATCAGACTACAAGTCCCTCCTCTTGCCTTTTCAGAATTATGAGGGCTGACCAAGAGTATGAAATGCTGAATATAATGTCATATTTTTTCAATGTATTTAACAATTTTGCTGATTTTTTTTTCCTCTTCTTCTTTTCTTTAAAAAAGATTATCTGTTATAGTAGATGACTCCTAGAGTGAGAAGGATATAGGGGAAAATCTAAGCTATGTAAAAATATATTAATAAAAAAGAAGCTATTTTTGAAAACTCCATCATGCCATTACCCTGATTATATTACAAAAGAACTAATGTTGAAGTGTGGAGTTACTGCCATTATACACATATACATACATAACATGTATACATACATATATTCACACAAATATACTCTCATGTGTCCATTATTTCTTCTGCTGGCCTACATAATCGAAATCAAGATATAATTACATATTATTCTCCATGGATATGTGAGGTCATTGGAGAAAAGTGATATTTAATTTTGAGTGGAAATTAATATCATTAATGACAAAAAGGAACTATTGCTACCCTCACCAAACAAATTTCTTGTGTCAAGCTATGTGGCACAATCAGAAACTAATAGTTAAAATTGGGTATTCTAGTCTCTGGTATTCATAGTGGTCACCTACCTGACCTAGATATATAAAAATCAAATTTCTAAGAGTTTGATTGTAACTAATCAGTTATTTAAGATTTTAAAAATCCTAATTATGCCTTCTCATTATGTTTTCTTGCAGGAATATAAACTGTAACTTTAATTAAAGATACTGATAATAAGTTATGCTGCTAGTGCTGCATACATATAAAAATATATCGATTTTAGGGGTAGTTTCTCAGCTCAATTCCAAGATATTAGAAGCAACTCTAGCATCTTGAATTAGCTTTTTTGTTTAAAGAATTAGTTATGAAAAATAACCTGCAGAGTAATTCACTTTTGCTTTGGTTAAATTACATTGGGAAGTAGGGACAGCTAGGTGGCGCAATGGATGGAGCACCGGCCCTAGATTCAGCGGGACCTGAGTTCAAATCTAGCCTCAGACATATAACACTTTACCAGCTGTGTGATCCTAGGCAAGTCACTTAACCCCAATTGCCTCACACACACACACACAAAAAAGGAAAGATAAATTACATGGAAGTATATATATATATATGTATATGTATAACTGTGTGTATATATACATATACATATACATACATATGTATGTATATGTATGTATATGTATATGTATATATACACACAGTTATACATAGTATTTTTTTTAATTAGAAACTGTCATCTTTATCAGTTTAATGGCAGGGAAATGCTACAAAGAGTTATATTCTAAATTACCATTATTTGCTTGTAAATTATTTGTAATTTCATAACAGTAGCATATAATGTAAGAAAAAAATGTATGCAGACAAGATGCTCATTATTGCCACAACAGACCTTTAAGGTCATTATCAAGCTGCTTTGAAAATTTTGAAAGTTAAGAGCAAACAATCAGATGTTGCCTGTAAAGCATTAAGTAGAGTATGACACTTTTGAGACTCTTTATCATCTCCTAGAGAGGGAAAATTGAAGTAAATGTCTAATATATGGAATTAGCTTGATAGCCTGGTAAGTTAGAATTCTTCTAAACTCCAGGCAAAATAGATAGAGTGTCTGTCATCAAAATCCATTACAGTACTAAAGAATGGTCCACTTTGATCTAGTTACCCTCAGACCACTGAAAACCAGTTTTGTATTTGGAGAATCTCTCACTGTCTTCTACCAGTAAAGAGATTTCAGAAGAATGAAAGAATCCCTTGGCTATTTGCCTTTGATACCATTACAACATGTCAATCCAGTAGATTCTTTATGCAAAATGACTGCAATAATTTAAAAAGTTAATAATTCAGTCAACATGTAATCATTTTATCCACAGAAAGACAAGAACCCAAGTTTGTTTTATCTCTTCCACAGAATGCTAAGCAGCCTTTGTATGTGTGTGTATGTGTGTGTGTGTGTGTGTTTTCTTAGTATCATTTTAAGTGATTAAACAGTTATAGAGATATGGAAACAGAACTATAGACAATACTAAATTATTTATTCATTTCTCTGGGGAAATATTACTCAAATCAAGTAGATATAATGACCATTGTATGAATTGCGTGAATATGCTTCAAAGCTCTACTTCCATCTTTTTTTTTTTTAATTTGGAAAAAGAAGCAATGATCCTACTGATTCTTTCAGTGACCAGGTAATTTTTGGTACCATGAAACTAGTGAAATGTAAAGCTTCATTTTGGCACATGTGAAGCTCTTGTTTGATATATCTCTGATCTGCAGTGAGGGTACTCCTCTCAGTGGTACCAAAGGCAACTTATTCATGCTTCTTCATCTTGTCTCTCTTTCCATGTCCTCCTATAACTTTTTTCAAGAGCCACCCAAAATCTTGGAGGGAGTTTACTATAGATTCGAAGTTGAGTTGACACTAATGGAGTGCACAGGCTTTTCAATAATTATTCCTTCCTCTTGTCATGACTAGTCACTCTCTTTCATCATCATAAATTGCTCTGGTAACATCTTTCTGCTTCAAGGAAAGCACTGTTCCTTGTTAATAACATACTGAACCTTATTCACAAAGCGCAATAGGCTGATTGCCTTCCTATTGTCCTTGGTAACCCATAACTTTAATTTGTCAGAGATCTTGGTGTTCAATAACTTGCCACCATACCATATTAACCAGAAGAATCCTGAAACCTCAATTCTGAAAGCAATATTCAGGTTTCCAAATACAATCCTAACCAATTGTATCCTCCTCTTCTCTTCTATACCCAGCTCATTATCCAGGCAAAGAGTATTAGATATGCATACAAATGGAATATCCAAACAACTACATATCATTATCTAAATGATAGGAATTACTTATGCACTTAGATTTTCTTGTAGGGAAGGTAGGCCAAATTATCTTAAGTAACAAACCTCATTTAGGATGTGTTCCTTGGCAAGGGTAGGGGGGGAGGGAGAAATGTTTAGATGGTATTTCCTTAGCCAGTTCAAATTATTTAATTTTTTTTTTGGTAGTCAACAAACAAGTGACAGTATGCGAAATGTTGTATAAATTTCAGTGGAATAGTGACTGTGGATTCAGACTTCAATTTGAGATAAAAATGCTAATCAAACATTTATACTAATTAATGCCCATGCTTCTCCTCTGCAAAATAGATTTTAAGTGAGATTTATGCCTTATTTTATATGTCTCATGAGGCTTTTTGTTTGTCTGTTTATAAATTTAATTTTCATTCCATGGCTGATCAGTGTCATGAGGCAGCAACAAAGTTTACAATCTTCCACCATCTTTTTTCTGTAAGATTTTATACATAAACAAATTCTAAACCATCATTGCCTTTGGATGCCTTCCTTTTGCATTTGGATGCTGTATCTGATGTTTGTTGACTATGTTATTTGAGGCTTTTTTATTCTCTTCAGTTTAGTCTCTACCTGGGTTGAGATTTGTTCTTTGATCTATTCCTGATGTTTGAGGATCAATGTCTTATTTAAACCAAAATTGCCTAAGTGGGCTGGTCACATGAACAACAAAATTGTGGACTAGACATTTTCTCCAATCACCATGATCTCTCAAAACTCTCCAAAACAGAAATTATGTGCCAAAGATAAATTAACTTCAGCTGTCTTTATGGTCCAGGATGCTCAAAATCCAAAAGAAGATTAAAAAAAAAAGGGGGGGAAATACAGGAACTGATACTGCCTCTGAGCTCACTCAGCACCTCTCCCCCACCTCCAGTGCTACTGGCAGCAAAACTGCACTAACAGACCTAAGCACATGACATAGACTTATATCCAAACCCACCCCTACAGCCTGGACCCCCTCCATCTTTCCTGTTTCATGGAGACTCTGGCTCCAGGCTAAAGAAGTTTAGTAGAGCCTCAACAGCCAATGGTGGCAACCCATCATACTGCAAAGCTCTGAAGTGCTGGTGCTGGGCCAGCTGGGCCAGAGAATTGTGGATCAGAGGGAGTGGGACAGGGTACCATGCAAGGGGAAGGGTGTGCAACACTCACTGAGAATGAAGGAAAGAGCATAGCATTCAGCTTAGGGTAGTTCTGACTACCCAGAATTCAGTTGGGGCAGAAACTTAGGCTGGTGAATCATCAGTTGCCCAGTGTTTGAGAAGGCTGGGGATACTTGAAGATCGAGCCCCCAAGGAAAACAAGGCAGGGAGTCAAGAAGTGAGTGATAAGGAGAATAAGTAAAGGGGGGAGAAATACTGAAATACCAAAGATTTCAGGAAGAAATAAACTCAAAGACCTTGAACACAAACAGATAAATCAACAGTAAAACAGTAACACTAGAAGGAAATATGGCCTCCAGATCTAGTAAATGAGTTTAATTAAGATTCTATGAATAAGTGCTGCAAAATAAAGGAAAACAAATCACCACTTGTGGAATTTGAAGAGAATATGGAATCACAACATGCTATTCCCAAGTGGTTTAAAAGGCAAATGAGACTTATGAAAACAAAATGTATGTCCTGCACAGCAAAAATAATGAACACAATAGAAAAACTTAAATCTGTAGTATCAAGCCTCAACAAAGATACAAAAGAGAGAATAGAGAGGAAATGCAAGTACAGAAAAGTAAAGGACAACCTAAAAGAAAAAATAACATTAAAAGAAAATATGCTTACTATGCAAGCAAAACATACTGATCTCAAAGACAGAATGCACAGAAACAACCTCGAGATTATAGGTCTCCCAGAAGAACATATGAAAAAAAAATCTTAACACTATAATGAAGGAAATAATAGACAGTAACTCCCCAGAATTTCAAAACATTAAAAAATAACATTCTAATTGAAAGAATGTAATAATAATCTCCAAAAGGGGGGAGGAGGGAGGCTGGAAACTTCAAGACACATAGTAGTTAAATTTAACAATTCAAAAAAAAGTTGACAATTCAATTCAGGAGGAAGACCTTCAAATACAAAAGGAAAGGACATTCAAATAGTTCAATACTATTGTGCACATACTAGAAAAAGGAAGGAATGTGTTAAGAAGAGTGATGAGTTCAGGACACAACCCAGGGTGATCTACTCTGCAAATCTGGGCTTAATTTACAAGACAAAAGACAGATATTCAATACTGTAGAAGAGATTGAAACATTTTTAAAAAGAAAACCTGAAGCAAAGGGATTATTTGTCTCTCTGAACCCTCCCAAATAACGTAAATGCAGGAGAAGTGAATAAATGCAGCAGAAAGGACAGCAACAACAATAGAGTGACTGCAGAGAGGACTAGTAAGAGACTTCTTTCTAAATGTACGCAAGGAGACAGGGATGTACTTGGAAACCTGGTAGAGCTAACAATGAAGAGGCAGACAGAGAGTATTATGAACAGAACTTGGCAATACCTTGCCTCGAGGTAAATCAATGCTTTTTTTGAGGGACTCTATTACAACGTTGAATGCAACGAGAAGGAGTGGGGCAGGAGGATAAAAAAGAGTAGGGCACTGGGTTCAAATCCAGGGCTAGCAATGAGAGGAAGGTAACTTCTGTAGTCTCAGAAAAAGATCCTACAGAGGAGTGGGTAAAAAGAAGGAGGAAAAAATTAAAAAAGAAGAGGAATGACAATGATGAATGTTTCTATGGGCAAAGAGAGATAGTCAATGAAGGAAAATGAGGACCTTACAAGATATGAGTCCTAGGGAATTTGGTATTTAAAAAGTTTACTTGTCCTGGGAGGTAAGGGAGACTTGGAACCCTTGGGGGCAATTGGCATCTGGAGGAATGAGAGAGCTTTCACAAGGAGAGGGATTTGCAAGCAAATGTTAAAAAAAAAAAGAAAGGTCAATAAGAGAAGGTATAAATCACTAGTTGGCTGCATAATCAGGGACATAGAGTGGGAGGGATCCTAACATGGGACAGTGTCCCCTCTTGATGGGGTGATGGGATCTGGATCCCTAATAGGAAAATATCATATCTCTGAAAGCAACCCGGCCCCTGAACTTTCCTACACTGGTGTTTCACCTGAGGCATCTGGTCCATCCTAGCCTACAGAGATACTCAATAATCCCTTTAACTGTCCTTTCACTGTGAATAATCCTTTTATTGTGGCTCTCCAACCCAGTCTAGACCACTTAACTCCTTTCATTATCTGCACCTGGCTCACCCCAGGCTATTTACCATTCCTTAATCCCATGTAGACCCTTTCTCTGTTGCCCCTGGCCACCTCAGGCAATTTAAGACCCCTTAACCCCATCCAGATCTTCTCATTGTCTTTTCTTGTATATAAGTACCAATCTTTCCCCCATTAAATTGTGCAGATTCTTAGAATCTCCAAGGCTCCTACTGGTGTCACAAAAGAACCTCACTACTTTGAATGAAAGAAGGCTTGTGTGGCTGAATTCTTTCGAGGAAGACACGCTGTACCCTTGCATTTCAGTGTTCCCAGCACCCCAAACCACAATATTCTGATGCCTGCATTAATTGTTCTGGAAGAGAAGCACAATGGAAAGGGGAAATCCATGGGGTAAACTGTATAAGGAAGTGGCAGAAAGCACAGCAGAGGAGAGATCCTAAAATGGACATTTTGGAAGCTTTGATTGCTCAAAGAACACAGAGAAGAGAGACCACATAATTATAGGGGTCATGAATCAGAAGATGGGGGTAGAGTAAATAGAAAGAGAAGATGAATAAGGAAAAGAGCAAGAAAAATCCTTTTGGGAAAATGATCCAAAAAAAGAAATTTAAAAACTAATTCATCAGAATAGGTGATGAAGAAAAGAGGAAAGGAGAGTCTATTTGAGAGGAAAAAAGAGGGTGAAGAATTATATAGCCAAATAAAACAGAAGAAAAATGGAACAAATAAACAACCTTAAAGGGAACGGGGCACTACATAAAAAGAGGGGATTGGGGTAAGGGAAAAGGAGATAGTGGGAACAGGATCATTTTTTTTAAAAAAAGATTAAAGTAGCTGAAAGAACATAATATTGTATTTATAGCAGAGGAAACTTGGAACTGAAAAGTTTTTACACAGAAAACATTAATGATTCTAAGATAAGAAGGAAAGTGGCTCAATGAGGGAAAAAATCTTTGTATCGAATTTCTGTTAAGGGTTTGGTAACCCAAGCTATACAAACTACATATATATGTATATGTATACATATGTGTAGATAGGTAGATAGATAGGTAGGTATCTATTTACAATAGATAAATGGTCAAAGGATGTGAACAAATATTTCTGAAAAGAACAATAGCAAAGTATTCACAACCACATGAAAAAAATCCTCCAAAACACTAATACACAGAAATGAAAATCAAAACAGTTCTGAGGTTTTACCTCACACTCTGCAAATTGGCAAAAATGACCAAGAATGGAAACATCGTTGGAAGGGTTATTCAGCCACTTTCCTTCTTATCTTAGAATCATTAATGTTTTCTGTGTAAAAACTTTTCAGTTCCAAGTTTCCTCTGCTATAAATACAATATTATGTTCTTTCAGCTACTTTAATCTTTTTTAAAAAATGATCCTGTTCCCACTATCTCCTTTTCCCTTACCCCAATCCCCTCTTTTTATGTAGTGCCCCGTTCCCTTTAAGGTTGTTTATTTGTTCATTTTTTCTTCTGTTTTATTTGGCTATATAATTCTTCACCCTCTTTTTTCCTCTCAAATAGACTCTCCTTTCCTCTTTTCTTCATCACCTATTCTAATGAATTAGTTTTTAAATTTCTTTTTTTTGGATCATTTTCCCAAAAGGATTTTTCTTGCTCTTTTCCTTATTCATCTTCTCTTTCTATTTACTCTACCCCCATCTTCTGATTCATGACCCCTATAATTATGTGGTCTCTCTTCTCTGTGTTCTTTGAGCAATCAAAGCTTCCAAAATGTCCATTTTAGGATCTCTCCTCTGCTGTGCTTTCTGCCACTTCCTTGTACAGTTTACCCCATGGATTTCCCCTTTCCATTGTGCTTCTCTTCCAGAACAATTAATGCAGGCATCAGAATATTGTGGTTTGGGGTGCTGGGAACACTGAAATGCAAGGGTACAGCGTGTCTTCCTCGAAAGAATTCAGCCACACAAGCCTTCTTTCATTCAAAGTAGTGAGGTTCTTTTGTGACACCAGTAGGAGCCTTGGAGATTCTAACACATTGTAGGTGGAGCTATGAAATGATACAACCATTTTGGAAAGCAATTTGAATTACACAAATAAAATGACTAAGATACACCCTTTGTACCAGAGACTCTATTACTGGACTGATACCCAAAAGGAAGCCATGGATAAGAAAAAAGTCCCCATATACTCCAAAATATTTATAGCAGCACTTTTTGCAATACTTAAAAATTAGAAACAAAATAGATGTCCATCAGTTGGGGAATTGCTAAACAAATTGTGATGCATGGATGTAATGGAATATTATAAGAAATGATATCTGTGAAATACAGAGAAGTATAGAAAGATCTATATGTACTGATATAGAATAGATTAATCAGAGCCAAGAAAACAATATACATAGTAACTACAACAACATAAATGTAAAGAATGACACAACAAAAAATCAGAGGTAAATGTAATAAAATAATAAAGATCAAACAGTACTGAAATGAAGAGATATGAGAAGACACCCCCACCTACCCTTTCATAGAAGTGGAAGGTCCACAGTTGTTACACATTGCATGTGTTTGAACTTTGTCAGTGTATTGGTCATTTGTGTTGGCTTTTTTTTTTCTCCACTCCAAAAAACACTATTTGTCATATGGGATGGCTCAATGGAAAGAGAAGAGCTAGGGATAGATGGGATATTATGATAATGTAAGAAACAGAAAATATCAATAAAAACTTATTCTTTTTAAATCAACATTGCATCAATCAGACACCATATTTTTTCATCATTTTTTATTATTTCTTCTCACTTGGTATTTATTTTTATCTTTAATTTAACAAGACAGATGAGTCAGAAATGACTCCCAAATCAATTGAGCATTTCCTTAGTTTTAAGATAAATCAGTTTCATTTCTTCTAATGGCATTTGGAAATTTTCACTTGTGTTGCCTCCAACTTTCTTCTTGAAGAAAATATTCATATGTTAGGTTCTTATGTAGTCTCTAAGCCCTTGTCCTTGTTTTCTTACTCCTGAGACAGATTTTCCACAATAGTTTCTGTAATTTTCCCATACGTTCATATTTGTTCTGAAGTCACAAAGTTTTAATGTCACAGTGATTTAATTTGAATGTTCTTATAAATTCTTTATAGAATTTCTCTACCTCCTCAGCCTCTGCAATAAATATTGTTCCTAAAAGATGTTCACACTGGTCTTTTTGGAAATACTTCATCATGAGCACTGCGATATTAAATGATGAAATAATGTTTTGTGGCATCCAAGGCATATCCTTTAGTTATTAATCTATTTCATCTAATTATCCCAATTAGAAATAGTATTTATTTTTCATTAGCCTAAACAAGCATATACTTAATAAATCTTAACCTTTGACTTATACTTCTTTGGGGAGTTAACCAAATCTTTATAGAAACAAATGTGTAATTAGACACTTTGAAAAACTTCCTTCCAGTCTGTCCCTCATCTATCATCCTTACGATTGTTAAAATAATTCTGCTAATGAACAGTTCTGATCTTCTTCCCTGCTCACAAACCTTCAGTGTCTCCCTATTGCTTCTAGGATTTAGTGGGGAATTTTTAGTATTTTATTTTTAAATCTCTCATTAGGCTGGCATTTAAAATCTCCAAAAGGGCATTTCAAACTACTTTTCCAGACTTATTTCACTTGGTGCATTTTATGTCCCTTTCCAAATAATCTGCTTAGTGATGCCCTGCCAAATCATCATTTCCTCTGTTGTCTTCTCACAGTCAGACAAGCCCTCCCTTACTCCTAAACTCTGCCTCTTTTATTCTTTATCTTCTTTCAAGGCTCAGCAAAGATGCCATCTCCTCCTGAAACCTTTCCTGTTATCTCTGGGTTTTAGCATTCTCTTCTTCCTCTTATTTTCTTGCATTTACTTACTTGTATGATTGTTGTATGCCCCCAGTAGAGCTGTAAAGCACTTTGAAAGCAGGGTCTGTTTTATTTTTCTCTTTGAATTTACATCATCCAATACATCTTGCACAAAGTAGGAGATTAATAAGTCTAGTGGATTGAATTTAATTTGAAGCAATATTTTACATCTCCTCCCCAGTTCCTCTCACAGATTTGTAGACAAATCAGGGAAATTCCATTTTTTTCACTTTATAATGTTTTAGCAGTTGAGTGCTCAGCAGAAATTTTTAATCCATATCTACATCTTGAAATTATCCTAAATGTCCCAGAAAGCTTTTAAAAATCATAAGATTAAAAATTTAGAGCTAGAAGATGACCTTAGAGGCCATTAAGTCCTATCCTTTCATTTTACAAAAAAGAAAACAAAGACCCAGAAAAGTTAAGTAACTTTCTTTGGATCACACAGCTAGTACACTTCTGAGGCAGAAATTGAACCTAGATGTCCAACAATATACACACACACACACACACACACACACACACACATATACACACATATATACACATACATACACCTACATGCATACATACAAATGTATTTTGTGTTTGGTGAAGCAATTGGGGTTAAGTGACTCGCCCAGGGTCACACAGCTAGTAAGTGTCAAGTGTCTGGTCTGAGACTGGATTTAAACTCAGGTCCTCCTGACTTCAGGGCCAGTGCTCTATCCACTGTGCTACCTAGCTGCCCCTAACATATAAACAAATTAATAAATATAATTAAAAGCTAAGTATTTTCTCTACATTGTATTTTACTTCCCCAAATTCATGTAATAATAGAGCACTATACTTGAAGTTAGGAAGGGTTTAAATCCTACCACAGATACTTCTTAAATGTAAATCACTGGGCAAGTCAATTACTCCCTCTAAGCCTCAGTTTCCTCAATTGTAAAGTGAGGAGGTTAGGCTCAATGATCTGTAAGATCCTTTTCAGTTCTAAATCTATGATCTTCTGACCCTACATATCTTATTTATTCAATGATGTCCTTGACTCTTAATAAAAATTACTTTGCTTGACATTTAAATCCCTGCACAATCTGATTCCCTCTTACCTTTCCAGGGCTTTTTACACATTAATCCCCTTTACGTACTCAGTGTTTCAGCCAAATTAGCTTACTTTCCTCCTCTATGACATTTCATCTCCTACTAGCGTGCCTTTGTACTGGCTTCCCCTCTTACCAAGGAAGTCACTCTCTTCTCACCTCAACCTCTTAGAATTCCTTGCTTCCATCAAAATTTCACTCAAGTACCACCTCATATATGAGGCCTACTTTGAGCCCCTCAAAAGCTAGTATCATACCTTTTCTACCACCCCAAAAAAATATTGTGGCTTTGTTTTGTATATATTTGAATTTTATCATATGCATACATGTGGTTTCCCCGCAGTAGAAAGTAAGCTCCTAGAAGGCAGTAACTATCCATCTCTCTTTTTATATCTCTAGTGCCTCACATAGTGCCTGGCACGTAATACACATAGCAGGCACTAATTGGGGGAAGGGGGTTGCTGGCTCTATACAGATTTGCTTTTTGAAGTTTAAGTCCTTTTCTTTCCACCTTTTCTTCGCTGCTCATGTTTAAAATATAGCTCACCTTTCTGTACCATTTTGCCTTTTTTTGATAACAATGTACTATTATAGGCTACCTTCACCTAACTCTTAATGCTGACTCTAAAAACTCTCTTCTCTTCTGCTTATTCTTCATATCCCAGCTTAGTCATTATTCTAATTCTTGACTTCTCTGCTTAATCAGACACAAACTTTCTCACTAGAGCATAGTTGACAGATTTCTTCCCCCAAGTCTTCCTGCCAGGCTCTTCATCCCTTTTTATTGTCCTCCTTCCAACACTTCCCAAAGAATGCTGGGAACAAAACAAAACAAAACCAAAAAAAGAAGAAGAAGAAGAAGCAGATTGGCCATTCTAAGAACACCACAATCCCTTACCTCCAGTGCATATCTTAGGATGATTTATGTCCTGCCGATTTTAATGATTGGCTTAGCATAGTATTTATTCTGTCCCTATTCCCAGCACATTCCTCAAAATCTGAAACTGGCTGTATTCCTCAGAGGGGTGAAGGATGTTCTTAGTATTCCTGACCATAATTGATATTAAATTCTTTTTTTTGTCCATTCTGAATGCACTGTTCTATTTTGCATTCTCATAACTCAACAAACTGGTTCAAACCAAGGGAAATCTTAACTACAAATCGTCTACGTGGTAATATTCTCTCATAAGATTTTTTTTCATTCTTAACAGCATATCACAGTAAAAAGTTCTTTCACTGGCGTGGAGAATTGGACATCTCTATTGGAACTATCATACATTAATAACTGATGTTCTAAATGTTAACTATGAAGCAATCTATAACTGGATATGAACTCAGGTCTTTTTGACTCCAGACCCAACCCCAAATATTTAAAGGACAGTGATCATGTCTCCTCTTCTCCTGGCTTGAAATGCCAGATTTCTTCAACCAGTTTTTTACTGAATGATTTCTGATTTCCTCTTTCTACTCAGAATTTAATATTACCAAAACTATGTAAAAGACTCTGATGCTTTTAAGAGAACTCTAACTTTTTTTAGAATTCTTGCAGTTATCATGACTTTTTTGAATGAAGTTAATTTTTCTATCCTGTTTGAAGTACCACATAATTTTCTAAAAGACAATGATATTGGAAACTTATGTAATAGGATTATACCTTTTCTGAAATCACTTCAGTTAGTCACTTTCTTCCTAAAATCTGACACCCAGAATTGAACATAATATTCCACACATGGTTTAATCAGGGTGGAGTACAACAGGACTGTCACTTGCCTTAATCAGAACTATTACTGTACATTATTAATGTATACTATTAATGTATACTAAGATTCTGTTAGCTTTTTAGCTATGATATAACATTGTTAAGTCATATCTTGTAGTCTATTAAATCTCTCATATTTCTATTACAAAAACAGCTTTTGAGCCATATCCAATTCATTCTATAATTTTTCAGTTCATTTTTAAAATGTTTTATTAATATATTTTGTCTTTTGTCCAGCCTATGTCATTAGCCCTCTTGGAGAATCTGCATGTACCCTTATTGAATTTAAATTTGTTAGATTCAGTTCATTATTCTAAGCCTGTTGAGATATTTTTGAATTGCTATTCTGGCAACATGTTAGCTATCATTCCCAGATTTTGAATCATCTGCAAATGCATTCATCCAAATAATTAATAAAAATGTTGAATAGTCAGGAACAAAGAAAGATCCTAGGAGGCCTTCCATCATGATGTTGTAGTACAATCACTCCTTCTGAGAGCCAGTCACTCAACCTATTCCAAATCCTCCTACCCAATAAAATAATCTAGAGCAACATCTTTCCATCTTCCCTGTAAGTACATTATGAAAGACAATCACATACCTCATTAAACTGTAGGTTCTCTGTGATACATTTTTATTGTTGTTTAGTCATTTTTCAGTCATATCCAACCCTTGTGACCTCTTCTTAGGGATTTTCTTGGCCAAGATACTGGAGTGGTTTGCCATTTCTTCTCCAGCTCATTTTACACGTGAAGAAACTGAGGCAAACAGGGTTAAATGACTTGCTTAGGGTCACACAGCTGTAAGTGTCTGAGGTTTGAACTCAGGAAAAAGAGTCTTCATGACTCTAGGCCCAGCGCTCTATCCACTGTATCACTCAGCAGCTAGTAACCCTTTCCTAAGAGGAAGGAAAAATGCAACTGTGCCCCAGATGCTGTAATAAGATTCAATCAATAAAATGTACAGTTATTTTCTTATGTTTCAAATAATAACATTTCAAGCTACAAAGGGTAATATTTGGAACATATTTAGCTCCTTACAATTAACAAAGCATATCTCCTTTCATTCCTAGCAGCCCTGTGAGGTAAGTAGGATAAGCATCATTATTCCTCACTTTTAGAGAAACATGAAACTCATAGAATTGAAATGTCTTCAATAAGGATAACTAGCCTGATTTCAATTTATGGCAAAATGATGGCTTATGAGTATTAAGCAACAGAAGCAAGGGTTACTAAGAGCTTGCTGGCATGGGTTCATCAATAACAAACATTCATTAAAGACACATTATCTGCCAGATTCTAGTTTAGTTAGTAGGGATACAAAGACAAAAGTGAAAGGGTTACTGGCATCAAAAAAAGAAGGAGAGGGAAAAGGAGAGAGGGAGATGGAGAATAGATATTAGGTAATGGGGATGGGTGGAACTAGTAAGTGGGGTGATCAGGAAAGGATTTAGGTAGGAGGTGGCCAATTGCTATGAGGGTGGCAGGTGTTTGTAATTTCCCTGATTTTAAAGCAAGAGCAGGTAATCTCAGGGCTCAGTGTTAATTGAATGGGAGTTTAGAAAGCAGACTGAAGGGAATAGAAGTTCAAGCAATGTGGAAGAAAACCTAGTATTAAAAGGTGAGGAAGTAGTGTTTATAGTGTGAGTGAAGGTAAGAGGTTTTACAGGGTATATGTAGAAGAAACTTTAAAAAAGTGTAATTGGTGAGTCAATTTCTTATAATACTATTTGAAGTCAATGCAAGTGGGAGAGCAACAGAGCTTCTAAATTGACTTTTACAAGTACCAAGTTAAGAACTTGAGTATTGGGACCTTTGTGACTTAGAGAATGGATGTTGGTAGGAACTGGTGACTTGGGCCTTGGTGTCTCATCACCATACACACTCCACGATGGGCTAACTAGAGAGTAGTACTGAAAAAAGATATGCCTTCTTTTTTTTTTTTAAATTTCTGAAAGTGCCCCTGAGTCATGGGTTTTCTCAGGTCTGCTTCATGCTGTTTTGAGAAGAAATTGCCTGGGGAGTAAGGGAATGGGAGGTGACCCTTTAAGACCAAATATATTGTGTGGTTAGAGCCTGACAACTTACCTTTAAAAGTATATCATAATCTCTATCAAATTACTTGCCTTCTCAGGTGGGGAGGAGGATAGGGGAGGGAAGGAAAGAATTTGGAACTCAAAATTTTAAGAAACAAATGTTAAAAATTTTGTTTTTGAATGTAATTGAAAAAAAATTAATCTTAAAAGAAAAAAGTATATCATTATTATCAAAAACAGGTGTTTATTGAACAGTTCCACTGTTTTGATTGGAGCCCTTAGGACAGAATAATTGGGAGAAATGAAAGCCCATCAGAATCCTTCATCTTTTCAGAGACCTATATGAACCAAACTATTTTAATACAGCAAACAAGATTAATGATAATTAACAATTTTACATTTGTTTCAAGCCAGCATCAGTTAAAATTTATGATACTGACAACTTGGATTTTTTTAAGGGCTATATATTAAATTTATGGGACATTGAAGACCCTTTTATGATCAATGTGCACAATGTATTTATATCCATTGTTAAGACACTTGAGCATAATTCTACCATTTTAAATTAGTATGGAGTTTTATAGTTGTATCTCTGATTTTATGATGTATTGTTGGTCATATCTATGATTTATTTGCTTCCAGTCCTTGGTTAAGAAACAATCCTCAATTATAACCTTGTTCTTACGGCAAAAACATGATCTGATTGTGGTAAGATTCACAGGAAATCAGTGTAGTGAAAGAATGAAGATTGTCAGTATCTAATGATGAATAGAAATAAATATATATTCTTTAAATAATGAAGAAATCAGTGAAATTTTGCAACAAGAATCATTACATCAGACAGGAAGATGGAGGAACATAATATAATTGGTCTATGAGCTCAAAGTAAGTCGAGCAATTCTAAAACACAAGATCAGAGAGCTAGACCTCAGAAAGGACCTCAGAGACTGTACAATCCAACTCCCTCATTTTACAGATAAGGAAACTGAGGCCTAGGAAGGATAAGTATAGAGGAAGCTAAGTGGTGCACTAGATAGAACACCAAGTCTGGAGTCATGAAGACCTGAATTCTCACATACTTGCTAGCTGTGTGACCTTTAACAAGTCATTTCACCCCTGTTTACCCCAGTTTCCCCAACTGCAAAATGAAGATAACAGCTTGGTGGTTGTGAAAAATTAAATGAGATATTTGTAAAACATTTAGCAAAATGCCTAGCATACAGTGGGCACTGTATGAATGCTCATTCCCTTCCCCTCTTCCCACAAGCGATTTGTTCAAGGTCATATAGGTAGTGAGCATTCTAAGTGGGGCTCGAATCCAGATTATATAATTTAAATCTTTACTTATTCTACTATATTCACTTGGCCCCTAAAAGCCAGCATGAAACTAGAAAGGGAAGATGATGAAAAAAGAAAAAAATCAATGAGGTTTATGTGTGCACTAAATCCTTCTGACCCTCTGGAAAATATGGCCACCATATTCCTCACTATTTAAAGAGACAGGGTCTCATCTGCCCAATTTTTCATAGGCAAACTACAACAGGAATATAACTCATAAATGAGATCTAAATAATCTCTTGAGTTCCTGCCCATTTTTCTCTCTAATCTTTCTAGCTTTGCACGCTTCTTGCCTAGGACATAAAATGGAAAGAGTCCTAGAGTTGGAGTGATGAGGACTGGATTTGAATCATGGTTCTTCTACTTACTTTTAGCCAAGTAACTTATTCTTTCATCTCTCTACATACACTTTATATACATTGGTTTCATCACTAATGAGTCAGATTTTAATATTGGATTTTGTGATATTAATTTCATTGTCAGCATAGTACAATGGGAAGAGCCTTGGATTTGAAGTCATGGGATATGTGCTCAAATCTTAGGAAGAGTATCTACTACCTGTGTGACAGTGGGCAGGCCACTCAACATTTCTGGATCTCCATTTTGTTTTGTTTCAAACAGCAAGCAAAATTACTGTTGACTTTTTTTTTACATTTTTTCAAGTTATTGTACAAATGTATGATATTGCCATCCTGAACATTGAATACTTAAAGCTTCAGACCTATAAAATTAGGGATGAGGCTAGGTAATCTTTTTGATCCTTTATAGTTTTAAATCTATGACCCTATGAACTATGACAGTGATGGATACAGATGTTACTTGATAGTCCTTTAATTTACAGAAGTGGATAAAATAGAGAAGAAGAATTTCATTTTCCATTTTATAAAAGATCACCTTTTACCTTCCACATTTGTTTAATTAAATTTCCTCATTTCCCTTTACTAATCATTTTTTGTTCATGTCCAACTCTTTGTGAGTCCATTTGTGGTTTTCTAGGCAAAGATCTTGAAGTGTTTTTTTCATTTTTTCTCCTCTAACTCGTTGTATAGTTGAGGAAATCAAGGCGAATAGGGTTAAGTGATTTGCCTAGGGTAGCACAGCTTGTAAGTGTCTGAGGCCAGATTTGAATTCAAGAAGATGTCTTCCTGTCCTTCCTATCCACTGTGTCACCTGGCTGCCTTTACATAATAGCATACGTGCAAAACGTTTCATAAGCATTATCTTATTTTGTCCTCATAACATCCCTGAAAGATAGATTTTATTATCATTCCCAAATGTAAGGAAACTGAGGCAGACAGCAGTTAAGTGACTTGTTCAGGTGTGTTGGAGGCAGAATTTTAACTGGGGTCTTTGTAATTCCTAGTCCAGCATTTTCTCCCCTGTGCCACATGGCTGCCTAAAATTCTAGACTCTTGTGCTTTTACTGGAGGATGTTAGACATAGCTGTAGACTAATTCAGAGTAATTTGTCAAGCAGCCTAAGCAATGATTTTCAAGCATCATCTTATTTTGTTATATCAATGAAGGCATTTAAGGACATTAAAGTATAGTAGCGAGTACCTGGAGGTAGTTCATCCATGGCATTGACAAACCGTACTAGAAATCTGGGGACACCCTGTACTTGTAGTTTCAAAGGTATGTTTCTATTGCTTCATTTTTACTCTGTTGCAAATGTCTGAGGTGCTGATGGCCAATGACTTCCTGATAGAGATATTCCTAAGTTTTTCTGCCTTTTTAATTATTGTAAAGTAGCTATAAAGTAGCTGCTATTGAAAGAGTTACTCTTAACTTGTTATTAGTTAATTATAATTGTTTGTGGCTCTGATTTACACTTACAAGAGTAAGTCATAAGTCACAGTGCAGCACAAAATCTGGCTCATATTGTAAGATATTATAGTATGCAAGCTCCTTCAGAACATGGAATGTTTTATTTATATCTTTGTATACCTTAGTGTTAGGGCAGCTAAATGGTGCAGTGGATAGATCACTGGGCTTGGAATTAGAAGACTCATCTTCCTTTCTGAGTTCAAATCTGATCTCAGACTAGCTGTGTGTCCCTGGGCAAGTCACTTAACCCTGCTTGCCTCTGTTTCTTCATCTGCACAATGAGCTGGAGAAGGAAATTACAAACCATTCCAATATCTCTGCCAAAAAAAAAAAGGGAGTCTTGAAGAGTTGAACACAACTGAAATAACTCAAGAATATACTTTCGTGTTAGCACAGCACCTAGTACATAATAGGCATGCAACAAATACTTCTTCACTGATTGACTTGGATTCAAAGTCTTATCTTTTCTTCTATTTTAATTGCTCAGTTTGAGAATTTGTTTTCCTCTCTTCTATCAATGAGAGCCAACATAGCTTCACAATCAGGAATACCTCAGTTCATATCCTACCTCTGCTTTGTTCTGGCTGCATGCCTTGGATGAGTCAGTCAACCTCTTAATGTCACAATCAGTTGCAGGAGAGACACAAATCTGCAGTGGTTGAAGAAGTTGTCTCACCAGGAATGCTTCACATGGATGAAATCACAAGTCCAGACAGTATTACAAGTCCAGATATCATTGTTATCTTGGAGTACTAGTCTTAAAGTCAGAAATTCCTGATTACAAATCAGTTTAACCTATGGACCAGGCAACTTTCTAAAACTATAAGTCATTGACTGCTTACAGTGGGGGAAGATACAGCAAGAATCATAGACCCTTGTCATATTGATTTGCTTTATTATTTGGGAATTCAAAAGTGAGTCAGTTAGGCATTAAGGGCCTACCATGTTCCAGATGCTATGCTAAGTTCTGGGGGTGCAAATAAAGGCAAGAGATAGTTCCTGATCTCATAAAGCTCAGAGTCTAATGATGGAGATAACACACAAACTGCATGAACAAGATATATGCAGCATAAAATATAGATAATCAACAGAGAAAAGGCGCTAGAATTAGGGTAGATTGACAAAATCTTTTTGTAGAACATAAAATTTTGAAGGAAGCCAGGAATGTTGGAAGGCAGAAATCAGAATGGAAGAAATCCCGGGTATAGGGGAAAGGCAGCAAAAATGCCCAAGAGTCAGGAGATGGAGTGACTTGTGGGAGGAATAAAAAGGAAGTCATTGTCACTGGATCACAGAATAAGGGCATGGTTTAAAAAGACTAGAAAGGGGGCATCTAGGTGGCACACTAGATAGAGCACCAGCCCTGGAGTCAGAAGGACCTGAGTTCAAATCTGGCTTCAGACTAGCTGTGCGACCCTAGGCAAGTCACTTTACTCTGGTTACCTCACAAAAAAGAAAAAAAAGAGTAGAAAACTAGGAGGGGACTGGGTTATTAAAGGCTTTGAATGACAGAGTACTTTATATTTGATTCTGGAAGTATTAGTAAGCCTCTAGTTTGTTGAATGGAGGTGGAGAGTGTTGACATGACCAGAACTATGCTTTAGATAGGTTACTTTGACAGTTGATTAGACAATGGAATAACCAGGGGTGGGGAACCTGCAGTGTCAAGGCCACATGTGGCCCTCTAGGTCCTTAAGTGTGGTCCTTTGACTAAATCCAAACTTACAGAACAAATCCCCTTAATTAAAGGATTTGGACTTGCTCAGAAGGCTGAACCCAAGGACCTAAAAGGACACATGTGGCCTGGAGACTGCAGGTTCTCCACCGCTGGACTAGACCCTTCAGTAGACTATTGTAATAGGCCAGGGGTGAGAGTCCTGCACTAGGGTGGTGGGAGTGTCAAAAGTGAGAAGGAGTGTGTACTTGAGAGATGTCAGACAGGTAGACTTAGCAACAGATTGGATATGTGGAGTGAGAGAGAGTGAGAAGTTGAGGATGACATCAGATTGGGAGACTTATGGAAAAGGAAGATGGTGGTGCCCTTAATAATACTGAAGTTAGGAAGACAAGAGGGTTTGAGGGGGAAGATAATGAGTTCAGTTTTGGACTCCTTCTAGTCATTTTGTTTAGTATCATTATTTGTCTGCGCTTAACTCAAACAGAAAATGAAAAATTTCCAATTTAGTTAAAAACAGAAAACATAACATAAGGAGGCTAAAGCAGCAGCCTGTCCATTCTCTAACAAATACTGAAAACATCCATGAAGCATTTGGAATGTCCTTTCAGAAGCCTGTGTTAGCTTTTTTTGTATTAGCTTATTTTTGGTTTCTAACACTGGGTGTCTATTTTATATTCCCAGTTTCAAGCACAAAAGCATAGACATGAGTAACTTTGATGGTGGCTTTATCTTGCAAGATATTTAATAAATATTTCTATGTAAAAAAAAAATCTGATTCCTTTTTTTTTCCATCATAATTGCCAGAGGAATGAATTTGGACTGTGTTCAAACAACGCAGCCTGAAGAGGCTTCTGGAAACAGCAGGGAAGTACTTTGACTAACCCCAATTAGCCTTGTTTTCCATATTCAGGGCAGCACTATTTTCTAACAAATCCACTAAACACAGTGATAAAGGAAATTAATGTGGCTAGAAAGCAATTCAATAACAAATGTTTATTCTTCATAATTGCTGTTTCCTGTCAGGATTTGCATTAAAAATCTCAGCCATGAAAAAAGTTCAAGTTGTGTTAGGTTTAGAAGTGTGCAGGTGTACATGACTTTACATAATAGATGCTTTCCTGAAAGTGGTATGAAATCCCCCTCCCCACTCCCATAAATCAGAGCACATGTTAGAAGCACTAGAAGATCCTGAAAAATATAACCAAAGTATAACCATTAACATTATTATTGCAATTTTTCCAGAATTATTTTTAAAGCAATGTGAAGAATGGAAAGAGTACCGGATTTGAAGTCGGGGTATCATGGTTCAAATCCCACTTCTGACTTGTGGGACCTGGGGCAAAGCCCTTAACCTCTCTGGCCTTCTCCTTCCTCATCTATAAAATGAAAGGATGGGATAGGTGGTCTCCAAGTGGCCCTAAATATATTATCCGATATTGTTTATACACAAAACAATCTTGTAGCCATTTATTTTGTACACTCATGTCTCTCTTTTAAATTGTCCCTATTATAGAGCAGTTTCTGAATATTGACAAGAAAGGAAGGGAGCTTTAACTCTCGTCACATCTGTTCTCAATGGTTACTGTGTCCCCTTAAAACCCTGTATTTTTTCATCTTTATTATCTGATGGCTGACAATGAATACTTTGACAGTAGAATGTATAAAAGGAAGTGGACCTCTGAAATAATGATTGGGGCCTAGTTCCCTCATCCTCCTTCAGGAATGAGTTCTATCCCAAGTCTTATTCCCACCAGGGAAATCACAACATCCCTTTGTTCCTCTGACCTTCATGGGTCATTTTCTGGCCTAGTCTATAAAGAGAAACAGAATTTTAGAATTATGAATAGAATTCTATGAATATATATCTATGAATAGAATTAGAATTTAGAATTAGAATTATGGAATTACAGACTTGGAAAGGATAATCAATTATTCAGTCAGTAAGTACTTATTAAACACCTACCATGTGGCAGGCACTGTACTAGGTGCTGAGAATGTGAAGATAAAAACGAAACAGTCCTTGCCTTCAAGGAGTTCACATATACTGGGGAAGAAATTATGAGAATCAAGGTGAGGATAGATAATGATTAAAAAAAAAAAGCTGTGGAACTGAAAAAAGACCTTAGGAGGCAGTTTTTAGAGCAGAATCATGGTCAAAGCTAAGAATTGCAACAAGGTCTGAGAGGGGCTCTGAAGTTCAGACTTCAATACTTTATAGGGTATATAACTCAATCTAGAACTAAATGGTCATATGAAGTTACCAGAGTCAACTAGTACATAAGCATGCACAGGCTTTCTTCTGCCCAGGCATATGCAGCCAGCCACAAATACTAAAGTTTTTGGAAATCTGTTCAGGTGGAGAGCTCCTGCATCACTGCCCTTTGTTTTTCTTCCTTGTTCATGGGATTTCTGAAATTTCCAATTCTAAAGTTTTATGGACCTGAAATACAGTCTGGCTTAACCTCTACTAATAATTGGTAAATCTAACGCTGCATTTGTATATGATGCTTTCTGAATCACAAGACTAAAATACATAAACGTATTTTTCATTTCCCATGTTGGCACATAAAAATCCATCTGTACATTACACAAGTCATCTATGAAAGACATGAATAACAAAGTACAAATTTCATGTAAACAAATGCATAAAAGATTGCTAGTAGTATACTTAAACCTTTGAAGCTTTAAAAAAATGTGAACAAAATTATTAGTGTTCTCTAAATTATATTAATCTGTACTGACTTATTTTATTTTCAAATTATTACTATAGCCTTGAGGTCTTTATTTTTTATGTCATGTAACTTAGGCAAGGTCTATTTTAAAACATTTGGTTTAAACATTTATTAGCATTTCTTTAGACTTCTAGTAGCTAGGCCTAGTATCTATAAATAACAGGGCAATTTTTTGCAAAGTGTTCATCCTGTATCATAAACAGTGTGTATGATTAATTGAATGAGATGGCATTGATGTTATGTCATGCTAATATTTTGACACCACTTTTTTTTTTAATTGTAGACACAGCCATATTTTTTCCATCTTTCGATGGGAACTCCTATTTAGAACTACCTTCTCTTACATCACTGAATGAGTCAAAGTTTGCTGCAGAGAATGACAAAAACAGAATTGTTACTATCTACTTGACAGTGAAGACAACCGCTTTAAATGGAACCCTTCTTTATAGTGAGTACCAGGAACATTTGAAGTCCTGAATCATTGTTTCTTTTTCAGACATTGATCTGAATGTGGTTCTACCAAGCAAGGCTAGTTGGATCACTGAATTATTTATGACAGTGCTCTGGAAACTTTGCTATTCTAATACATGATGCATTACCAACATAAAGCCATAGTTGTTAATAGTTATGTTTGCATTATCTGAGTTCTTTAGTTTATGATTCAATCAATGCAACATGACTTATAAAAGGGAACTATGCCCTGACAAGAAAGAATACAGCAAACTTAGGACTTTAACATATAGGTATGGTTGTAAAACTCAAATGCCACAAATAATGTAATTTATTTTCCAAATATAACTGCATGTTATGTTAAAAAATGAATTTTGTTAATTTCTTAGAGATGGGCCAAAATATTTCTTGAAGACAGAGTCAAGAAATCATTAAATAATTAGCAAGATTTCTGTAATTGTTTTAGTAACCAATTTTCTAAAATTGGGGCAAGTTAGGTGGCAGTAGATAAAGTTCTGGCCCTGGAGTCAGAAGGGCCTGAGTTCAAATCTGGTCTTAGACACTTACTAGCTCTTGACCCTGGGCAAGTCATTTAACCCTGTTTTGTTCCTCATCTGTAAAATTGACTGGAGAAGGAAACGCCAAACCAGTACAATATCTTTGCCAAGAAAATCCACATGGGGTCATGAAGAGTTGGACATGACTGAAACAACTCAACAAAATGAACAACAAAAATTTTCTAAAATTAAGCAGATATCTTTCTTAATCCACTATTATTCAATGACATAATGGATACAGTGCTGAACTTGTAGTGTGGGATAGTGTCTAATTCTGCTTTGGATTCTTAGTAGTTGCAAGACCCTGGACAAGTCACTTAACCTTGTGTATAAAATGGAAATAATAATATCATTTACCTCACAGAGTTGTGAGAATTAAATGAAAATTAAATATAAAGCACTTTGTAAACCTTAACGTGTTATATAAATGCTAGATGATATTGTTGTTGTTATTGTTATATGATTCATCTTTGACTTTAGCTATCTCTTAACCTCTGCCCCTTATCCAATCTGTTGCCAAGGCCTGTCGTTTTCACCTCTGTAACAGCTCTTAAACACTCTTTCTTCTCTCGTCTGACACTGCCACCGCTCTGGTGTAGGCCTTTATCTCTTCACACTAGGACTATTGCAATAGTCTGATGGTGAGGTTGCCTTCCTCAAGTCTCCAATCCATTCTGCATTCAGCCACTGATGTGATTTTCCTAAAGCATGAGTTTGACCAGATCAACCTCCCATCCCCCACTCAATAAACCCTAGTGGATCCTTATCACCTCCAGGAGCAAATACAAAATCCTTTGGAGTTGAAAACCATTCATAACCTAGATCCTTCCTACCTTTCCAGTGTTCTTATACCTTACTACCTAACATGTATTCTTCTATCCAGTGACACTGGCTTACTGGATGTTCTGCAAATAAGACACTTCATCTATCACCTGTGGATGTTTTCTGTTATTGTCCAACATGCATGGAATGCTTTCCCTCCTCACCTCTGCCTATTGGATTCCTTTAAGTCCCAACTAAAATCCCATCTTCTACAGGAAATCTTTCCCAACCTCTCTTAATTCTAGTGCCTTCCCTCTCTTAGCTATTTCCTCTGTATCTTATACATAACTTATCTATACATATTTGTTGGCTTGTCTCCACCATTGGATCACGAGTTCTTTGAGGGCAGAGACTGTCTTTTGCATCTTTTTGTATCCCCAGTTCTTAGCACAGTGTCTGGAACAGAGTAGGAGGTTAATAAATGTTTATTGACTGATTCATAAAGAACATATTTTCAGACTTCTCTTACATTCTTGAGTATTATTTTCTATATTCCAATATGATCTAAATGGACCTCTAAGTTGATGGATTTTCTTCTAGCTTTGTTCAACCCTACTATTGAGCATGACTATAGTTGCACTTTTAAAACATGACATCAGTTTTATTCATATTTTTGCTTTTGACTTTTGAAAGGTGTATAACTCAGAAAGATTTTGACAAAGTTCAAAGCTGCTCTTATAATTACTATATGACTTTGATAGATGAAGCACCTGTAAGGCAGCTCATTAATCCCAAGCACTTTCTCTTTCCACAACTGTCCTGATTGTTTTGCTTAATGAATACTTCATTCTGTACTTTCAAAATTGAATCTAAGACTTTCATTGAGTTTGGCTGTGTATGAAATGTCAAATGCATGTGAATTTTGAAAGATCATGATTGGCTTTTGTTTTGTTTTAGGGTGGTTTTTTTTTTCACAAATTAAAGCTGACTTTCGTAATTCTTCCAGAAAGGCGTTTCATCCCCTGAATCTTTGCAAAGCAGTATTTGTTTATCCAGAGCATAAGTACCCAAATTTAAATGTTGACCTAGATTGTCTAATCCATTTGTGCAAAATAATAATAATTAATAATAATGCCTTATTAGCCCACCACGAAATATGAAGGCAGCGGCCATTTACAAGTTTAAAAAAAATCCCCACAGATCATGACAAAAGTGCCAACAAAATTATTTTAAGTCACAAAGCAAAGTGGTTGTCTGACTTTCAATTTTTTTACATACATAAAATCGGTAGATGTGCCTTTGGAGAAAGGTGTTTGTTCTAACCAAAAACAGCCTGTGGCCAAAGAAACAGCAATGCTCAGAGAATTTTCATTCAGTTGAGCCTGTTCTGCCTAACCTCTGCACTGCCACTCCTTTTGAAGGCTTTGGAAATCTGTGTCAGGACAAGAGGTTACCACGTCCAAGTTGGTACTCTTGTTTAAATAAATACAAGCTAATGTATTCACCACGTGGGTTGATTTTGTCTTTCATTTCCAGAGGAACAACAAAAGCTAGAGAACTATAGGACAACAAATCTGGAAAGACTATTGGAAATCATCTCATTCAACCTCATAATTTTATGAGTGAAGAAGCGTGACCAAAGAGGATAAGTGACTTACTCAAGGTCATGGAGCTGGAGATGCAGAACTATTAGATCCCTTCAAGGTCATAAGGCTATCCTCTATATTTTATAGATGAAGAATCTAAAGTCCAGAGAAGGGATTCTTAAAATGAGGTCCTTAAATTTGGTATCCTTTGTAGTCTGATGTGTGTTAATTTATGTATTTAAAAACATTATTCTGAGAAGGGGTTCATAGGTAACTAGATGGGGCAGGTAGGTGGCACAGTGGATAGAATTGAATGGTGGAACTGAAGGCAAGAACACCTGAGCTTAAATCTGGCCTCATGGGCAAGTCATTTAACCTCTGTTGGCCTCAGTTTCCTTATCTGCAAAATGAGCATAATACTGCCAGCTATCTCAAAGAACTATTATGAGGAGCAAATAAGTTAATATTTGTAAAGCATTTAGCATGGTGCCTGGTCCATAGCAGGTACAATATAAGTGCTAGCTGTTATTATTATTATTCAGACTGCCATTTGTGACACGCAAAAAAGCTCAGAACTCTGGCCAAGAAAGTGATTTGTTCAAGGTCGTAAAGTCAGACACTAAGAATTGGTTGGGTCCTTAGTGGTCTTTTAAATTAACCACATCATTCTACAGATAAGGAAACTGAGGCCCAGATGCCTTAAATAACTTGCCCAATGTTACACAAATATTAAGTGGCAGAAGCAGGATTTGAAGGTTACCTAACAATAAATCCAGTGCACATTTCAAATGTGACACATGGAGATTAGGAAAAGGTTTTCCAACTCCTAAAAGCTCTTTCCTCTCCACAAGGCCACCTTTCCAAAAATTGTTTGGATGTAAAGGGATATAGTCATTGTGATTTTTCTGTTGGTCATTCTATATAATTGTGATAGTCAAAATGAAGAAAAATGCAAGAAATTTCATAAACTGGAACTGGAGTAAAAGTTTATATCTCCAAAATATCTTTCCTTCTTTTAAAAAATTAATAATTTAACAATCCATTCCCCATGGTCAGACATCCTCCCAGCAGATTATTCCATAAGAACATTTTCATTCCCAGAACTTATCACCCTCATAAAATTTGTTTTGCCCCGCACCAGATGGACACAAAGAATTTGTGGTGCAATTAGGCCCCTGTAGTTTAAAAAGTGGCCCTTAACTTGACTAAGGGGATCATTTTCCTTGTTTAAATCATTATATTATGTATTGGGGCAATTAAAAGGCAGAGGAGAAATTAAACCAGATGTTTCCTTCATGTTTTGTTGGTCTTAGCATGATTTTTCATTCCTAAACATTTGTATTTTGTTTCTTCGATACTTTAGGAGATAAGGCAATAGTAATATCAGGCTGCTAAACCAGTGTTAGCTTTGAAATATATTCCTCTTTCAAAACTGCAGATGTATGTTTTCCCGGTCTGCCTCTACAACAGATAAAACTTGAGATCCTCATGGTGATGGTTATAAGGGTAAAAGAAATCCTCAGAAATGATAGTTTAAAATAAAAAGACCCACTGTGGGAGGGGGACAGGCATAAGAACCATAGTTGGGTTGAAAAGAATAGTCTTTTGTACTTGTCTCTGAACCAATTCTGGATTCTGGAACAAATTCAAAGAAACTGCTAATAAAGCAAGAGAATCAGGATGAAACCATGGGGGGAAAAAAGATACTTTAGGCACACTTAGAGAAAATGAACACTCTTCCCCAAGCTACACCAATCTGGAGGTTTTGTCATGGGACATGTTACTGTGGAGTTGGTTCCTCTCAGTGTGGTTTCTTTGAAAAGAAATAAGCATACCCTGTGGAAGTAGATGATCTTTGAGAATTTACAGCAGCCATTTGTCCAAATCCCAGGAGGGAAATTATGCTAGCAACTCCAGTCTGAGGACATGATTCAGTAGCAGCTTTTAATATAAGTGAATGTTAGTATTTAAACTGGAAGTTGAAAGTACAAGACTCTTCCTCTGTATTTTGTCCGGTTAGAAATTGGAAATCCTAAAGGTTCTTATTGGATCTTCTTATTTGGGAGAATGTGGGGGGGGGGGATTAGGTGTTTGGGGAGAATGCAAGAGATGTGCTGCTTATAGATAGTGCTGGAGGAAATGTTTGAATCCCAAGTAACAATAATAATAATAAAGCTAGCATTTATATAGCTTTTTGTTGTTGTTCAGTTGTTTCAGTCGTATCTGACTCTTTGTGACCTCATTTGGGTATTTCTTGACAAAGATACTAAAGTATCTTTCTTCTTCCTCCAGCTCATTTTATGGATGAGGAAACTGAGGCAAACAAGGTTAAGTGACTTGTTAAGCAGCATAATAAGTGTCTGAGATTAGGTTTGAACTCAGGAAGATGAGTCTTCCTGACTTCAGGAATGGCACTCTATCCATTGCACCACCTTATAGCTTTAGGGTTGCCAAAAAGCCTTTGATAATTATACATAGATGCTAATAATGGTAGAATATTTGCCTTTCTCTTAAGTATAATTCCAAGAAGAATGATCAGAAGACTTCATGGATGTTTTTTTTTTTCACTTCATCCAAAGCTATTGAAGTTCAGCTGAATTCCCTGGTATTGGAAATAGTTTTTGCTTACAGTACCAGTGATGCACAAGGCTAAGCTGCTTCTCAAAAATCTTGATTTCTTTTGTAGTGCGAGCCCTCCATCCCCATTCACAGTTATTCAAAGGCTTATAATTTCATTATTCAATTAGAAGTTGGGGTATTTTAATGAACCCACCTGAAAAATAAGTTTTCCCACGGTTTATATTGTTGTGTGGAGATTTTTGGTCCAATTGAAAGTCTCTAGACATATTCTACCAAACTGCATATTCATCTTCAGAGGAGACATTCTCATGGAACAAGCATGACATTTTTCTCTCCTTTCTTAAGGGTTATCCATTAGACTTAAAGCAGTAGAAGCAATATAGTGCAGTAAAAAGAGCTCTGGATTTGGATTTCTGGTTCTGTGACTCACTACCTATGCAGTCTTTTAGTATGTTGCATCAAACATCCAGCCTTTAGTCCTCACATCTATTAACTACAGAATATAGATATAGATATCGATATAGTCCTTTGGAGGCAGAGAACCCAAATTCTTATAGTCAAGACTACCTCCTCAGTCTCTTTCATTGGATCACGGTGCAGTGCAAACAGTATCAATCCTGGAATTGTAAGACCTGAGCTTGAATCCTGCTCTGCCATTAACTACCTGTGTGACCTTAGACAAGTCATTCCTCCTCCCTGGGCCTCAGTTCTCTCAGCTGTAAAGAGTTTGGATGAGATGGCCTCTGTGGTTCCTTCTAGCCCGATATTGGTCTTCTGATCTGATTTACCAACTGTGGAAAGGTAGCCCCATGGTTCAGAGAGCAGCAACAGGACCCTGTGGTTCCAAGAGAAGCAGGTGAGGCAAGAGTGGCTAGAGAAAGCTTGAGTGGAGCCATTATATGGTGGATGCTCTTGAAAAGCTGTCAATATAGCTATGGTTCTCCTCCCACCAAACCAAACTAAGTTCTGGATATTTCAATGCTGAAGCATTCTATTCATACCATATATGTCTGTTCGTAGAATTATTGAACATTAGATCCATAAAGGATCATCGAACTCATCTAAACCCCTCTCATTTTTTTTCAAATGAAAAAAACTAAGGTCTGAAGAGATTCAGTGATTTACCCAAAGTCCCAGAACTGGTTAATGGCAGAACTGGGACTAGAAACTAGGTATCTTGACTCTCAGTATGATGATTTTTCTATTATAGCATATTGCCTTCAAAATACATCTTGAACTTCTAGTAATGGCATCTTTGCACAAGCCATTGCCCTCATTTGGAATTTTGTTCCCCAATTTCCTCTGCCCATCTTAGTCAGACTCATGTTTCTAGACCCAGTCCAGGGCCATGATAAACCCTGCTTCCTCCGAAATCCTATACCATCTATTATCTGTACCTGTCATCTGGTACTTATACTGTCATATGTTTTTCCTTATTGTTTTATAACATAAACCCCAGAGATAGAAGAGATTTCAG
Source organism: Phascolarctos cinereus (assembly GCF_003287225.1). Classification (NCBI taxonomy): domain Eukaryota; kingdom Metazoa; phylum Chordata; class Mammalia; order Diprotodontia; family Phascolarctidae; genus Phascolarctos; species Phascolarctos cinereus. Next base: position 206,746,559 of record NW_027555958.1, read on the forward strand.
AGGCTCTTCAGTCCAGCTTGAACTTGGACCAGGATCCTGTCTACTGCATGCCTAAAAAGAGAGCATCCAGGCTTTGCTTGAAAATTTCTAGGGCAGAGAACCTACCACTTCCCAAAAGCTGCTTATTCCACTTTTGTATGGTTCTAATTGTTAGGGAGATTTTCCTCATATCAAGCCAAAATCTGCCTCTCTCAAACTCCACCCCCTTCCATTGCACTTAGATCTTCCCTCCAAGAATAAATAGAAGTCTAATCCTTTTTTTCATGTGGCATTCCTTCATTTACTTGAAGACAGCCCTTATATCCCCTCTCCCCACCTCCTTTACCTCCCTGCAAATCAGCTAATCTTAGGAGCAGCTAGATGGTGCAGTGTTTAGAGCACCAGCCCTGAAGTCAGGAGGACTTCAAGTTCAAGTCTGGCCTCAGACTGAACACTTGACACTTACTAGCTGTGTGACCCTGGGCAAGTCACTTAACACCAATTGCCTAAAACAAAACAAACAAAAAAGAAAAAACCCAACAAATCAGCTAATCTTGTCATAGTCTCTGGTCCCCTTCTCATCCAGGGTTCTCTCTTCAGAATATGTTTCAGCTTGTTGGTCTCCTAAAATGTAGTTCCTAGAACTAAGCAGGTGTGGGTGGCTGAAGCAGAACAGGACACCATGGGACCATCACCTCTATCATTCTAGATATTTTTTTTCTTAATGTAACCTAGGATAACAATTACTTTTTTTTGGCTTTTATATAGTACAGTTGATTCATACCGAGCTTTTGGTGCACAAAAAAAAAACTTTCTCACACCAAAAGATATAAATATCTCATCACCTTAACTAGATTATGAGCTCTCTAAAACTGGAATTGTTCCTTATTCTTTGAGTTCTCCCAAACAATGCTGGGAACATGAGGCACTCAAAAAAGTTTCAAAATTAAAACTTCTTGCCCGTAACTATGATGTTTCAATTCTTCCCAGTCATTCTCTAACTCTTATCAATCCTTTTTGAAGGCTCAAAATTATTTCCATTTTCCAATCTATATCTCGTTTGATGTAGTAGTTTGCATGTTGTCTTCCCCATTGGAGCAGGGACTGTCTTCTTAATCTGTACTCCAAAAACTTAGCGCAGTACTTAGCACATAATAGGTGCTTAATAAATACTTCTTGCTGATGATGATTATTATAAACCGCTTTGTTATTGTTAAAATGACACTGCTCTAAAAAAAAAGTGACAGAAATGTTAGTTGGTAGCCAACATTCTTAGGTTTGTCACTAAATATCTGACTTGGGGCTAGTTAAATCTTCTGTCTTGATTTTCTCATCTATAAAAAGGGATAATATCACCCATTTTGCTATCACAGAGTAATTATGAAGATTTAGTGATATGACATAGGAAAGCCCTTTTAAAAATTCTAAAATTCTAAAGTACATATAATAAGTCTTTTAAGAGAGAGAGTAAGGTGGATTTAAAAGGGAATTGGCCTACAGGCTAAAAAGACCTGGATTCAAGTGCCAACTCTGAGATATTGTTTATATGAACTTGGGCAGGACATTTAATCTCTCATTGGCCTGGGGAACTCTCAAAGATGTTAAATTGAAGAGCAGTTGCTGAAATGTTACGGAAAGGGGAGTTTTCCCTTTGAAGAGTGCATATACCAATGAAATCACAGGACCGGTTCCAAACATCTATCAAGAAAGAGAGGTTTATTTTCATTTCTAAGTGACCAGGTATTTACTTTTCAGTGGAACAAGAGGAGAAAGAAATTGCCCACAACTAGGTAATAATGAGTTTTTAGTGGTGTTTTCAAATCTTTGGACAAAGGAAATACAAGTTAAAATCCTTTCAAGTCTAGGGCAGAGTTTTTCATAATCATGATATGTGCATTTAAGGCCTCCTGTTTCACTTGAGCAATCTTGTCTTTAACTTAAAGGGGCACATGACTAGCTCAGCCTATAAAGTTTAATATGTGAATGCATGGATCTATCTTCCTAACCATTACAATTAGCCACAATTTGCTTGAGTAGCACTTTTTTTGACAATTGAAGATTTTGTGCGTTCTCCTAATTTTACTGATTGTCACTAATTTTCAATTCTTTATTCAAGGTGTCAAAACATATTGGGATGTTTTAATCACAAGGAATTGCACAAATGTCTTTACAAAGTTTAAACTGTAAAATGAAGTGCCCTCTGTGCTCTCTGACAGAGCTCTTGGATTGTGCTTTAATCTTTCCAAGTGTTAGTTTTCAATTGTAGTATAATAGGAAAAGCAATGAGAGTCGGTAGACTTGGGTTCTAGTCCAGCCTCTGCCACTAACTGTGTGACCTTGGAAAGCCCTTTTACCTCTATGGGTTTTAGCTTCCTCATCTGTAAAATGAAAGAATTAGACTAGATGATCTCTGAGAACACTTCCACCTCCAAACTTCCATGGTTGGAGAAAAAAATCATTAAACAAGATATCTACAAGAATACAAAATGACTGACTGGAAAGGTAATGGAGAGGACAGGGGTGGAAGTATAAGCCAACTTGTAAGAGTGATCCTTTTTTTTTTCCATAAAAGAAATCAATATATTTTGTCACCATGTAAAAATAGCAACAGTCTCAGGTTGTCCATTTCCATATGTATAACCCAGTACATATTCTTTGTTGCCATGGGCCAGTCACTTAATCTCTTAGACCCCTAGGAACTTAATAAAACCATCAGTTACAGATCAAATATTGACATGGAGGGTGTGTATATGTGCTTTCGTTAAAGGGAAAAAAAGTAATAATCACAATATCCTTCTCTTATCAACTTATCTTTAGAGAATATTTTAGCATAAATAAAATAGCAATAACAAGTCTTTATTAAGTGCCTATCATGTGCCTGGCTTTGTGCTACCAGATTAAGAGATAAAGATAAACACTTTGAACTACTTGGGATCATAAAATCGTAGAATTTTAGAGAAGGGGAGGCCCATAGCAATCATTTAATCCAACTATCTCATTTCACAGATAGAGAAACTTAAGGTTGGCAAGATGAAATGATGCAATCACCCTGCTAATTAAGTGACAGAGCAGAGATTATGCAGAATTTTGTTATATACATAGAAGAAAATGCCAATTATTAGTACAGTTACTGTTGAATATATCAGCCTTGCTACTTGGAGAGAAAATATAAAAGGCCTAACTGAATTTTTAATTTGCTTGGTTTTTCATTTTCAGTCATTTTAAAAAAACTAACATTTGAGAATCATTTGACAGTATAGCTAAAGTTCACACTGGGATATTATTCTTCTAGTATCAGACTATCTATCCCTGTCATTGATTTAGTGGTTGGATTTGCTCTAAAAATTATTCATTCTTGCGTGGTGCACTATACATCCTGGTTAATGTACATTATCAATCTTTAAGATATAGTTTCTGAATAGTTCAAAATAATTCAAAATTGTACAAATATGATGAACTAGTTTAATAGAACTTAAAATTGATTCCTATTAAATTTTTGTCTTACTCAATTTTACCAATTGTTCTAACCTGTTGAAATATTGTTGCATCCAAATTGCATCTTCCAGCATTTTAACTACTTCCCCCAACTTCATGCCACCATTTAAAGGAAGTCATCTCTCCCTTTATCCACGTCATTGATTAAAATATAAAACAGTACATGACCAAGCACATATCTCAATCCTACACCACTAGAGTCCTCTCTCAAATTGTTATATAACCATTTCCAAATCCACCTCGGAATACTATCATCTTACATATTTTTTATTTCATCTTCTCCACAAGGACATCATGAGAGACACTGTCAAACTCTTTGCTAAACTGTATTAGACTGTGTTCTACACTATGGTCCTTTTCTACCATTCTAGGTAACCTTTCAAAAAAGGAAATGAAGTTTCTCTGGCATAACCCAATATAGACGAAACCATGCTGTCTTTTTATGATTACTCTTCCCTTTTCAAAAGCTCACAAACTATCTGTTTAATGACATGTCCTAGAATCTTACTATAAATACAAGTCAAACTCATTGACTTATCTTATACAGAATCTAGTCTCTCTTTTAAAACACCAATGCAACAAGAATAAGAAGAGGAAATAGTTAAACTACGTATGTTAAGTAAATCCTCTATCAGACTGTTGAAGTTCACTGATTTCAAAGAATGACTTGAAAATTCCATCAAAGATTATGAAAAGATATTGCATATATCTGACTGCATTTTTCTATTGAATCCCACTACAAAAATGGAAAGAGGGACTGAAGGTAATTCACTGGGGAGCAGAAGTGTATACAGTTCAAATGAATATAAAATTTTGCCTCTCCCTGTTATCATTGGCATCTCAATATTAACTAATGGGAGCTGTATTAAAAGTGAAGAACCCTCTTCTCTGTCTGGGAGTAAGAAGTCCAAGATCATTAAAAAAAATCATTTTTTATTTCATATGATGAGAATGTAAGCTCCTAGAAGACAGAAACTTTCACTTTTTATCTTTGCATTCCCAGTACCCAGCATAGTGCTTGGCGTATAACAAGTGCTTAATAAATGCTGTTGATTTATTTTACAACAATTTATAATTTGTTTAATAAAATCATCTGGTGCTTTTTTATAGTGTGAAGGAAGGTAACATTGTGAAAAGGCAGTTGATGACGATTATTCGGGCAACAGGTTTTGATTAGGAAACATAATTAATGTTCAAGCAACCAACTAGTTTCTATTGATAGATTAATATATGAATCATTCCAATATGCTGATGAAAATGGAAGTAAAATCTTTTATTTCAAGTAAAATGCCAATTGAAACCAGTAAGGTTGTTTATCTAACTGCTAAAATATTTATTTTAATTGACATCCTAAAAATAACAAATGATATTGAAATAATGATAGAACATATAGGCCACTGTCAATGTATGTTAGTCAATGATGGTATTGAATTATGTGTCTTTAAAGCTGGTGAGCAGAATTTGGGGAAACCATTTCTTCACCTGTATCTTGTGGAAATCATGCCGACACTTGAGCTTGGATGCAGCAGCTCCCAGTGGATCCTGAGTCTTTCTGCCAATTATAGCGTGAACAAAGACATACTCCTACCTATAACAGTAAGGTATGAATAAATAACTATAGAAGTTATGAGAATTATAGTGCTTAGTTACATTTCCCACGTAAAAACATATGTGTCCTCTGCTTGAATAAATCACTGAAATCTATTGGAAATTACTCCCTTCCCCCATCAATGGCCATTAAAAAAAAAAAAACAACTTTTATGGGGTATCTTTTTTCCAAGCTGGTAGACAACAACACATTGAATATAAAGTATATCTTGATCCTTGATTGGTTTATATATTGAATAAACAAACACTAGTTAAAATCAGTCAACGCCTTGGAAAGTTACCATTGAATAGAAATGAATGGAAAATGCTGAATGATTGAGTTAAGATGAAAAACCTTGTTTAATCAACAGCACACTTTAAAGCAAGACAGTACATCATATTATAGATGAAAAGTAGTATGAGCTATGCAGAGAGAAGAAAATTATTAAATTCTGCCAAACGTTAAGTAGAAACGGACTTTGGAGATTGTCGAAGATACTTAAGTAGTCTGTATATTGATATTCAAACTTAGAAGGGTCTGGCCTAGATAGATTTTTCATGGTGTTAAATATTTTAAAAGATAGCACTGATCTTGAAGTCAAGGTGTCTGAGTTTAACACCTACTTCAAAAATTAACTGGTGATGTGCCCCCAATACCTCATCTAAGCTTGTAAAGCCTCTTTATTTCCTCTTCTGTAAAATGGGGCTGACACTAGTTGTGTTACTTAACTCAAAAGGTAGTTGTGAGGAAGGTGCTTTGTAAACCCTACGGAACTATAACAGCAGGAATTGTCATGACTGATAATCATAACCACACCTCAAGTTCATTATCATTTCAAATTCCTTTATGGCATGAGATGTGTGTGCTAAACAGCTAAAAGGCTGAGCTCAGGTCTAGTTTTCGATCTGTTTCCTTACTCAGATCATTTTTAAAAAAGGATAAACCAGGGAATGACTGCCTTGCTTACCTCCTAGTGCTCTCCAAATGAGTTATTGGAGGGGATGTGTATGAATACCCTTTTGTACTATTAAGAAAAATAGTCTGGCATAGTGAATAAGATAGCCAATTTTGGACTCAGGGAGACCCAATTTCAAGCCCTACCTCTGGTACTAGTTGTATGACTCTGAACAAGTTATTTAATCTCTCAATACTCTTGTATAATTCTCTATGACTGTAAGTTGCAAATCAAGTGCCAATCTTCTTTAACAGAGACAATTTTTTCACTGTTTTGAAATAACAAATTAAGACATTATCTCTATCAAATGCTATAAAGAACATTGGGGATGATGAGGATTTTGAGATTCTTTGTCAGTGATGATGTCATCAGTGAAAAAGTCATGTTTTAAAAGAAAAAAAATGCCATATTTGGGTGAATGCCTGTGTGTATAGAGACTGAAAGGCAATTCATCAATTCTGTATATTCGGCAAAACGGGGCAGATGAAGTTAAACTTAAGCTCAAACTGAGTTAGCAGCATTTGTCATGCTCAGTGAGCAGCTGCTCCCTTTCAGGCTGAGGTTTATGGGGGCTAACCCTGACTCCTGATCTTCAAGATCAGTAATTACAAAACATTTTTTATCACACATCCCATCAGGAAAAAAATTTGAGCAGATACCCCTAACATGTATGTGTTTATTTCTTAATTATAAGTACATACCACTGTATAACTCACTCTTTCTTAACCCAAAATAAAAAGGAGAGAAAGGAGTAGTTGTGGGAATGGCTCTTACTCATGGATCACTTATCCCAGGGCTCAAATCCTGCCTTCCAAGGGAAAGTGTCCTACAGCCACAAAGTGATGGTGGAGTTGCTATGGTATAGATGGGCAAGGGGAGGATTTTTCCAATGGCACACATGCAGCTGCTGCTGAGGATGCCTGATAGTACTTAGGCTACAACTGCCCTGAAAAGCTAATGGTAGATAGATAGCAAGAGGCAGGAGCAGTGTTGGAATGGAATGTTGGGGGACAAAGGGTGAAGGGCAGGTGGATTTGTATTGGAGACAAGCCGCACAGATTGGTCATTGCAAGAGCAAAATTTAACCCGCCTTCCTATCCTCCAAATAATTCATCGTATGCCTTTTGCAGTCATACTTCAGAACCACCCCCTTCCCAAGCATCTCTAACATCCATTTTAGAGATCAAGGAACTAGATTGTCTTCAACTGTGGAGCGCTCCCACTTACCTCTACTTTTTTTTGAATGTGAGGCGACTGTTTCCAAAAACTGCAGAGAGGAGCTGACATAGATCTGCTAAACTTTGGCAAAGAATACAATACATATGCAAGACAGAGTCTAGGAAAATGTGCAAGTACATATGAGGCCAGGCTGAAAATCTTGATTGCATCAACAGAATTAATTAATTGATTAATTAATAGTGGTTAAATGGAAATTGTTCGTAATACATGAAAAAAAAACCATTTAAAACCAGCTTAGATATTTTTCATTATTATTCCCGCTAAATGTTCTGATTTTTATTAACATTAAATCTGAGTAGTTCATATTGTCATCTTCAATAAGGTAAACTGACATTATGAAGTAACTGTCTGGACTAGTTAGTTCCATTGATAAAAATCCAATTGTCCTACATGCAGGCTTTTGCAATAATGTGACGCTGGCATGAGACCAGGAGTGTGCTGGTAAATGTTCAACAATTAACTCTTTGGGGGTAAAAAAAAAAAACAAAACTCATTTTTGAGTTTATTCTGCATTATTAAAATTTTCTCTGTCATTTTCTTAAGACTGGACAATCAACAAAACAATCGACTAATCCCTGATTTATTGTGTTTGCTGAAAGAAAATGCTTTCTTTGAAAATTTAACTCTCGGCTCTCACGGAGTATTTATGAGCTGTCTCCAAAATGCCCATGGATGTAATTCATCTGATATGGGGAGAAGCTGCTAAGCACATGGTATGGGGGACTGGAGGTTATGGGGCAGGGAGAACAGGGAATGTTAACAATAGCTAGCTCATGGAACTTATGTAATTGCTATATAACTCTTTGCCATGCCTCTAGTAATGTCAATCTCCCGCCCCTAGTGAGTTAATCTACCTTTTTTTTGTGAACTCCAACTTAAGGTGAGCTATCTAAATTGGTGATGAGTGAGGGAAAATTCATGTCAAGACACTCTATCTAGTTGGTCCCACACTGTGATTCAAACCCCATTTAGCCCTCTACTGGGACACTAGGAGTTTCTTGCAATCTACTCTGACCAGTTGTGACTTCCTAGAGCAAAACTTCCTTCCCTCACCACTCCCCAATATCTTCTTATGCTCCTATTAAAATGTAAGCTCTTTGACGTCAGGAAGTGTCTTCATTTTTCATTTGTATCCTTAGTGCCCACCATAAAGTATGCATTTAATAACTTGTTCACTGAATGATTGCCAGAGTTTTCATTCTAACTGGCTTGGATAAATCAATAATTGAGTGTGTAATAGATATAGATAGATATATAAATATATAAATGGTATGTTTGCTATCCCTAATCCTACTCCTAGAAAAGTTGTCTCTCTATACTACATATCACAGTGTTCACTCTGTCGATTTCAACAAATACTTTGAGTGATTTGTGAGGCTCTGTGTCCTTTTTTTAAAAAAAATTTCTGTGTAAGGGTTTTTTCTTTCTTTTTTTCCTGAATGTGTTTCTGCACCACTGTATGCTTTTTCTATGCATACATTCCTCAATTTCTTTCACTGTTTGATCATTATGCCTTTTGTGTTCTACCCCCAAATCCCTTTGTTTTCTTCCCTTGCCCCCACTCCCTTTGCCTCCTTTTTTTTTTCTGTCTCCATTTCCTAACTGGTCATAAAAGTATTTTGTATTGCTATTATTTGTTCTATTTATGTGTTTCTGTTATTTGTTGTCATTATTTTTATATTCTTATTCTTTCCTTAAATGGTACATGAGTAGAATATTGTATATTTGTCAAATCTGATTTCTTGATAGATCTATGATTTCAGTGGTATAGGTCCTGCCTTCACAAATGCTGATCACAACCTCTCCCTACTTTCTCATCCATTATGATTCTTCTTTATGTTTCTATGAATCATTCATAGCGGATCAAGGTCTTAATAAAACAATAACCACCTAAAGTTGCTATTACATGTCCCTTAAAGGATTTCCTCCCTTCCCCTCCTCCAGTGGATAACTAACCTTAGATAAGAAAACAATGTTTCCTCTCTTTTGTCTAGACTAGTGATATCAACATTTTTCTTTTTGGTGTTATACCTCCATTAGTAAGGTATTTTTGACCATGCATCCCCAATTTCTGTGTATTTACTTATGAATTATATAGATGTACTACTGTATTAATAATTATGTTCATCTTAAGACTTGCATGCAAAAAAGTCCTAAAAGATTGAGAAGATGAAATAATATTTGAACCTAGATTCAATGGGGGCTCACTGGAGTTTATTGAGTAGGAATATGCTTTAGGAAAAGAAGAAATTCACTTTAATGACTATATGTTGATAGATTCCATGTAATCTCTTTATATATTTGTTGAAATTTAGAGAGAGAGAGAGAGAGAGAGAGAGAGAGAGAGAGAGAGGAGAGAGAGAGAGAGAGAGAGAGAACGAGAACACAAATGTGCATGAGCACAACTGTGGCTGTGGATGCCTAGTAGTGGTTCTATTCATGGACAGGGGTTGGGACCTTGTACAGATCCAGAGGGTTAGAGTCATGAAGGGTTGGAAGAATAAATGTAGCTTTGGATATATTGGAAATAAGCCCCACAATCTGTTATTGCTGGAAAGGCAGAATGGGACCCACCTTTCCACCCATTGATTGGTTGATCACACACCCCTTGGCCAGCCTCCACTTTGGAAACCACTGGTCCAGACAATCAGAAACTCATTGACAGGGACTGGCTATATGAACCTGAACAATTCACTTATCTTCTCAAGTTCTCTGTTTCCTCATTTTTTTAAATGAATGAATTCAACTGAATCATCTCAAAGGTCCCATTGAGCTCTATGATTCTCTTCTTCAAATATTTTCAGCACTTAATATCATATGCTTTAAAATGATCATCTAAGAAATGATTCTCTTTCTTTCTAATGCGTTTCACTAATGAAGAATAAATCACTTTTTCTGCTCCTATGTCTGCATTTTCACCTAAAGAAAATTAGGCAGAAGTAGACCAAACTTGAAAAAGCCATTAGTAGTGATTGAGGTTAATTTAGTCAGGAGGAAAGAAGTTCTTCTCAAATGAGATGGAGCAGAGATCATAGTTCTACAGATAAATTACTATTCATACTCAGGCACAGTTTTTATCTCCTTTTTCTCTTTTATTTCAACAAATATATAAAGAGATCGCTTGGAAAGATTTACTGGTTGTCATCAGGGTTGTTCTCCTTGCATGGCATTCAAAAGAGCAGGGTTTCTGTGTTTTACCCCAAGTTTTCAAGTTTCTGGGACCTTTTGTTCCTTGCTATGCCAAAAAATAAAAAATAAAATAAAATCCTGATGCTTTCCCTAACCTTTTGTTTCCTAAAAGAGCCCTGTGTGTTTTACTTTAAGATATCAACCTAGAAGGTTGTAAAGTCAACTAATCCATTCCTTTTTAGGTGATATCACACTTAAATAATTCTAAAAGGATGAGATTTTTTTTCTTAGAAGTCTTCAGGGAATCATGAAATCTGAGAACTTAAAAGTTAAAAGGGACCTTAGAGGTTATCTTCCCTAGTCTCTGATGAATAGAATCATCTCTTTTATGTTCCTGACAAACAGTCATCTAACCTTCACTTAAAGACCTTTAGTAATATCTCTTGAGTCATTTTATTGTCTTTAGGGATGAGAACTTGGAGCTGTGATTCCACTTGTATTTTGAGAACCTCTCAAATGAAACTCCCTGTAATAATGTGTGTGGGCACCTTCCTAGTAGTTTATAGTCTTAGTTGCCCAGATCACTGAGATGTTAAGTGACCTTCCTGGGATCACACCTCTTTATTTGGTGTTCAAAAACTTTTTCAGACTAGTCCCAACTCACACTTAAGTCATCAACAAGCATTTATTAAGCACTTACTAAAAGCCAAGCACTTTACTAAGCATGGAGATAAAAATACAAATAAGAAGAAAGTCCCTGCCTTCATGGCCCTTACATTCTAATGTGAAAAGACAACACATAAAAGAGAGCAGGAAAGTGGGGGCAGGGGGACAGGGAAGAGAAGATATCCCTGTAGGGGCATGGTAGTGAAGTCAAAAGATGCAAAGTTGTGCCAGGAGAGGGAAAAATAGACTAACAAGTAGGGCCCCTAGTTCTAGAGGTATTTCTGAAGAGCTGGGACTACCTTTCTAATGCTCTCAGCTCAGGTTTCCAGTGTGTTGTATTCTCCTCAATGTCAATCACAAATCTGTATTATCTTCTCTGTATCATTGATTATCCTAATAAAAAGTGCCCTAACATCACATCTTTAAGTGAAGATTAGAGGATTGTTTGTTCCTTTTAACTCTTAAGTTCTGAGATTTCATGATCCTCTAAAGAGTTCTGAGGGGAAAAAAATCTCATCCCTTTAGAATTATTTAAGTGTGATAAGCACCTGAGAAGGGATGAATTAGTCGACCTTAGAACCTTCTGAGTCTAAGATAATACTGTTATCTTAAAGCAAAATACACAGAGCTCTTTTAGGAAACAAAAGGTCAGATAAAGAATCAGGTTGTTTGGGTTTGTTTGGGGGTTTTTTTGTTTTTTTTTGGGGGGGGGGTGCATAGAAAGAAACAAAAGTGCCAGAAACTTGAAAACTTGAGGTAAAGTCCAGAAACTTGGCTCTTTTGAATGCCACGAAAAGAGAACAACCCCAATGACAGTCAGTAAATCCTTCCAAGTGGTTTCTTTATGCATTTTTTGGAATAAGAGAAAAAGGAGACCCCAAATCTGTCCCTCTATAACTTCCACTCATTGGTCGTAGTTCTGCTCTATAAGACAAAGTCTCATTTTTCTTCCACATGCCCCTTAAAAATTTAAAGACCATGACCACTCTCAGCAGAATGTTGCAATGTTTGTCAGACTTCACTGTGAAGAAATTCTTCTGGTATATGGTTAAAAATAATCCAAGCATCTTATCCTAATAGCTCCATGTTAAGGGTATATAGATTAAAGGAATTATCATAGAATGTTACTATACTTCCTCCCCATGTCGTTGCTTCTTCTCACTACCTCACACCTTTCTACTGCCATTCCCTCCTGCCTGCCTTCCTCTTTATTTTTCAGCTCAAAGATGAGCACCAAACTAGGTAGGGACTAAAAGAAGGCTGGAATAGGTCAAAGAGATTTCTGGAAACTGTATTGTTAAAGGGAAGGAACTCTCCAACAATACAGAAGAATATTTCTAAGTCTATGTGCTAGGTAGAAAACAATCATGAGAGAAATTATTGCCCTCTTTCATTTTCTGAAGACTTGTTCCAACCTTTGTCCAGAAAAAGAATAAATTTTGGTAGAAATGGTGATACACCTCACTTCATAAAAAATAAAATAAAATTTGAGCTTTATTCCCAAAGAGGTTTAGACCAAGAAATAAAGAGAAGAATCCTAGCCACGTATGAGTGCCAACCGAAGAAACTGGAGATAATGGGCATTCTGGGGGCAAAACAAGTTATAGTAACTCAATAAAAAATTGATTAAGATGTATTGTATATAGAAGAATGTGTTGGGAATAGGGGAAAAGAAACATTTATATAAAATATGATCCACATCTTCATGGAGCTCACAATCTGAGAAATAACAATTTTCCCAGGAAAAGAGGCAGTGTGGATAAAGTGATGATTGGAGTCAGGAAGACTAGAGATCAAATCCCACTTCAGATACTAACTAGTTGTAGGATCCTTGGGCAAGTCACTGAAACGCTCTATGCCTCAGTTTTCTCATTTGTAAAATAAGGGAGTTGGACCTGATGGCCTTTGGTCCCTTCTGGCTTGAAATCTGTGATCCTGTAACTCTTTGATTCAGAGTTAAGACATGGATTCACATATTGTCTGACATTTATGCATGACCATAGACAAGTCACTTAACACCTCTAAGCTTCTGGCTACCCTCTAAAATAGTTCCTAAGTAAAAATAATTATACTTAACTGCTTTTGGACAGAGGCTTTGGGGAAAATAATTTTAAAAAGTACATTTTTATTTCTCAAGATCCCCAGGCTGAGCTTGGCAGAATCCTCCCTGGAGTACTGAACATCCTCCATTGCCACTCTAACACCCATTTCCCTCATTTTAACTTGGCTCTAGACTGTTCTAGCTAAGTAGAAATAAATCATAAATAAGGAATGGGCATATGATTTCATTAGTATGAAGGATTCTCAAATAACTCTCTCTACTAAAGCATGTTGGCACCTCCTCTGAAACTTACATCCATTAGATTGTGAACCTCTTGAAGACAGCAACTGTCTTTTGTCTCTTTCTGTATCCTGCTGTTTTACACAGTATTAAATATTAAGTACCTACTATATATTAATTGATTAATTGATTGATAGTCCTAAAGAAGAGCCTGGGACAATGAAAAATTTAGTGACTTGCTCAAGGTGACAAACAAGAATGCATCAGAGATAAGACTTGAACCATTATACCCCACTGCATCTTTTTATAGATTGTCCTGCAAGAAGAAATGCCATGGAAGTATAGCTGGGATACTTCTTGAGTCCATGAGATGAATTATAAAGGCTACTAAAAACTCTATTCTTTCTCTAATGGGGGAAAATTTCTTCCACAAAGATGATATTACATGAAACATGGGTTCTGTAGCTATAACCTGAGCTCTACAAAACCATATAATGACAAGAGCCTACTTCTTGAAACATATCACCTTTTGAACTCTGCTAAATCTTAAAGATGCTAGCATGTCAGTACGAGAACTGTAAACTTCACATTCTAAAAAGGCCAAATGGAGTGAATTTGTTCTCACTTTCCATCTTTTTTATTTCTCTTCTTTTTTGTTTCTTAAGAGAGGCAAGGGGGAAAATGTATAATATGAGGAATGTGTATTTAGCAACACCCTATATCACAGACATATTATAGATACACAAATACAAATATACACATAATTCAGTTCAATAAATTTCAAAGAGCATTTATTAAAGCCCCTGTTTTATGCCAGGCACTGTACTTGGCTGTGGAGATGCAAAGGCAAATGTGAGAAAACAGCTCCCAATAACTGGAGAAGGATGTGTTCACTTTCATAAGTGGATGACTTCAATTAGTATTTTTTTTCCCATTTTGAGCAGAGAGTTCTGCAGTGAGCCTATGAAGCACAGGTTTGTGAGCTGTTAAATATTCTCAAAGTCAGTAGAGATTTAAGCAGTGTGGGGAGCCTTAGCCTGTGCTCTGCCACTGCATATGTGGTTTTGACCAAGTGGAAAGACAAAGGAAAAGGAGCTCTCCTTAGATTCCTACTATGTGGTAGGCCTTGTACTAAGTAAGCACTTCACAAATATTATTTCATTTGATCCTCACAACAGTCCTCTGAGGTAGGTTTTATTGTCCTCTTTTACAGTTAAGAAAATTGAGGCAAACAGAGATTAAATGACTTGTCCCAGATTGCATAGCAATAAGCATCTGCTATCTGAGATATACCTCAGATCTTCCTGACCTGGTGCTTCATCCACTAGGCCATCTTCCTGCCTGAGTAACTTAATGTTTCTGAACTTCAGTTTCTTCATATGTAAAATAAAAGTCTTATAAAATGTGATCTCAATGGTCTTTTCTAGCTCTTACATTCTATGATTCTATGGCATTTTTAAAATTCTCTAGAGAAACAGCAAAGGAAAGCATCCTAGAGTGTATAGCAGTCTTCCTAATGCATAGATCTAAGCAAGTCACTCACTCCTTTACTCCTTTACAATCTAACTCCATTCTACCTTTCAAGACTTCTATCATATTACTCTCCTCAATGCACTTTAAATTCCAGCCAGACCATCCGACTTACTGCCTGAACTCTATATTCCATTGCCCCCCTTTAACCCTTTGTACAAGTTGTGCATTGTGCAAGTAATGGACTCCCTCTTCATTTTCACCCTTTCAAAGCCTTGGCTTCTATCCAGGCTCAGCTAAGGTGCCCCTGAGAGCTTATCTTGATGCCTCACCTCCAAAATTGCTAGCAACCTCTCCT
Organism: Phascolarctos cinereus; assembly: GCF_003287225.1. NCBI lineage: Eukaryota > Metazoa > Chordata > Mammalia > Diprotodontia > Phascolarctidae > Phascolarctos > Phascolarctos cinereus. The sequence goes on from NW_027555958.1 coordinate 206,761,719, forward strand.
CAATTAATCAAGGGTTTATTGAGTCTAATAAAGGCCAGACACTGTGCTAGGTGCTGGAGATACAAAGGAAATGCAAACAAAATAGTCCCTACTCTTGGGAAGCTTACACTCTAAGGAGAGAACACATACATGTATATTGATAAGCAAAACACACACAAAATGGAAACCTGAGCAGGGAAAACACTAGTAGCTGAGGGGACCAGAAAGAACTGAACTCAGGTCTTCCTGACCCCAGGCCCAACATTCGTCTTACTGTGCCACTGAGCTGCTTCTATATAGTGGTAGATATTGGACTTTTGTTTCTCTTGTTCCTCTCCTGTTGTTTTTTGCAGTATAAACCCGGGAATGGAATTTTTGGGTCAAAAGCAAAGCTTAGTCCCATTTCTCACATAATTTGAATTGATATATGGAACAGCTTGACTAATTCACAGATTCCTCTATAGCATATTAGTTGTAGTATAGTAGTAGAAGACGATGTTTGAACTGAGTCTTAAAGGAAATTAAGGATTTTCAAGACATGCAGAGAGGAGAAAGGAGTGCATTCCAGAAAATGGAATGAAAAGAACGGATGGTATGTCACTCGTGAGTATAGCAGCAAGACCAGTCTGTCAAGACTGTTGAATGTGTGAAGGGGAATAAAGTATAATTAAGTAAATTATCTTGACTTATCACAAATTATTTTCTATTTCCTTATGTTTTTATATATTCTATTCCTAAGAAACATGTAAGCCCCTTGAGGGTAAAGACTGTTGTTCTTGAGTTCTTGTATCCCCAGTGCCTAGCACAATTCCTTGAACATAATAGACATTTGATGAATTCTAATTGAATTGACTCAGATATGTAATAACTCTTTCTGAACAAAGCATAGGCAATATGATTGTGGATTAGGGTTTAAACACAAATCTGATGGGACTATTTTGATTTGAATTAAATTGTCAAGAAAGTCAGCCATCCAGTCAGTTCAATTAATTTTTAATGGCATTCAACTCAATTCAAATAGTTGAAGTAGTTTTGTCTATAGTATGAGTTTGTAGTTTGTTTTGTTTTGTTTCCTTTTTGGTTTTGGTTTTTTCCTGCACTGGCTTGCAAAGTTGATGACACCTTTTCCCCTACATTGGCTTAGGAATTGGATGAGAAAGTGATGGCCTTCAGGAGTATAATACCGTACATGAGGACTTGGAGTCAGAGAATATGTGTTTGGATCTTGCCTCTATCATTTACTACTTGTGTGGCACAGAGCAAATCACTTCATTTTTCTGGGCCTCAGTTTACCTACCTAAAAATGAGAAGGTTGGATTGGATGGCCTCTAAGGTTCCTTACATCTGTACATCTACTTGCAGAATATCTACATTCTTATACCAAGTTGAAGACATGCCTGCTGGATATAGCTCATCTATCTGGAACTATCTGCTGCATTTGACTCTCTTTATAACCCTATACTCACTGGGGATTGTTGACTTTTTTGTGTGTCATGAATCTCTTTGGCATTCTGGCAATGACTATGGACCCTTCTCAAAATAATGTTTTTATATTCATAAAATAAAATTCATAGGATTGCAAAGTGCTTAGAACAGAGCCTGGCATTGTATTTGTAGCCTAATACTGGTACTTAATAAATCCTTGTTGACTTTTACTTGACTTAAAACTAATTATATTTTTTCAAATACTTATCAAATATTATCAAAATATTTTAAAATCAAGTTCACAGATCACAGGTTAAGAGAATCTATCATATATGCTCTTTCTTCTCTGTGCTTTTGTGATTATTTTGTGATTGATTCTCCTTGGCTGGTTCAACATCCATCTCATACCCCTTAACTGTGAGGGTTTTCCAGGGCTCTTTTCTAATCCCCTAACTCTTATCTCTCCACACTTTGTCTCAGTAATCTCATCAGCTCCCTTGAGTTTGTCATCTTTATGCCTATATATCCATCCAGTACCATTCTCAATCCTGAGCATCACCAATTGCCTATTGGACATGTAAAATGGATCTCCCAGAGACATTTCAAATTTAATACATTCAAAACAAAACTCATTATCTTTGCATCAAACCCACCCCTCTTCCAAATTTCACCATTTTTGTAGAAAGCATCACCCTTCTAACAGTCTCTCAAATTGCTAACCTTGATGTTATCCTTGACTCTTCAATCTCTCTCTCGATATATCTCTTGGTGGCCAAACATGGCCATTTCTACCTTCCACAACATCTCCTAAATCTGACCCCTTCTGTCTACTGACACAGATGCCACCACTTGTCTCAATTATTGCAACAACCTCCTAATTAGTCTACCATCCTGGTCTACACTCTTCTATTTAGACCTATAGCCATCCAGAGTCTTATTGTATTCTGCCTCCCACATGTTGCAAAACAACCAAACTGCCATTTTCTGTCTTCTTCATGCATGATACTTACTCTCTCATGTCTGTGCCTTTGTACCAGCTGTCCTGTATGCCTAGAATTCACTCCTTCCTCATATCTCCCTCATGGGATCCAACCCTTCAAGACACTACTTGGTACATTAAGATTTTCCTAATCCGCTCTACTAATGTCCTCTGCCTCAAAGTACCTTGTAATTAATTAATTTGTATATTTTTATTTCTATTCTTCTTACATTTATTCTATGAATACTTATTTGTATCTATGTTGTCTCTCCCATTAGAATATAAGCTCCTTTTAGATAGGTATTGTTCCATTCATTGTATTTATAGCCCCAATACCTAGCATAGTGCCTGACACATAGTAAATACTTAAATATTTGTTGGTTGATTGTAAGCCCCATAAGAGCTAAAATTGTGTTATTTAAACTTTGTATTTTGCCCAATTCTGAGATATTTACTTTACTCTACACCAAATACTCTGATTCAATGATGCTGACCTCTTTGCTATTCCATGAACGAGACTCACTCTCATTCTCTCTCTCTCTCTCCCCCACTCCCCCCCAGGTGTTTTCTCAGGCTGTCCTCTATTCCTGGAATAAGAGGCCTCCTGGATTTCCTGGCTTCCTTCAAGTCCCAAATAAAGTCATATCTTCCAGAGGAAGTCTTTCCCAATCTCTCTTCATTCTAATGTCTTCTTTCTGCTAATAATTTCCTATTTATTCTCTTTCTAGCTCATTTGTTCATGTGTGTTTGCTTATTGTCTTCCCAATTAGATTATGAGTTCCTTGAGGACTGACTTTTTTTTTTGTATCCCCAACATTTAGCATAGTGCCTAGCACATGGAAAGTGCTTAATAAATGCTTATGGAATGACTGATATTTGGGGAGAGGTAGTGTTTGTTCCACTTAGCCCTTCAAATCCTAGAGGCCACCCACTCCATTTCAGAAGCTTTTCTGGCCATTAACACTGTAAAGGTCCTAGAAGTCCTATACCAACAGGTGGGATTGTGTCTACCACTGATTCAGTTGGTATATCAAAGTCTGAAGCAAGTAGATGACAGTTTTCTCTTATTCTTAGATATCATTTCAAGGTAACTCCAGCTTGTTTCTTGGGCAGTTCTCCAGTAGGCTAGGCCAAGTGTACATGACCCTGAATGTGTCTGGGTGCTGTGGTATCCTTTTATCCAAGGGCTTCTTCTCCCCTCCCTCATATCCTTTTTTGAGTTGTGAGGGCATTGGCCACTGGCAATAAGAAAAATTGCCATGTCAATGTTGTCTATCTGAATGGAAGTCCCTCTCTAGTCCATTGATAAGGTGAGTGAGTCTACATATTGGAAAATATTTAAGAATACAATGAAAGAATTCAGGCAGTCTCTGCAAGGCTAGGTTCTTGAGGCTTCTGACAGAGACAACAACTTCTGATTAGCTTATGATGACTTTGCTAAAGCTCAAGAATGGAGTGGGGGGGGGTGAGATTTCTGTAGTACAGATCCCCAAGCCAGTCCTGAAGACAGCCTGAAAGAGTGCTGAAAAGTAACAGGATCTGTAAACAGTGACTGTGGCATCTTGCCAACCAGTCTTTGGCATTAGCACCATGTCCTAATAGAGAAGACCAAGAAAGAGTATGCTGAGAAAGTGTTTTGAACAACTGGATTACTGGAACAGGTTACCCAGAAAAGCTATGGATGTCCCTTCATTAGGGATAGATTAAGGAGACATCAGCAGGTCCTATTCGGATTGCTGGTTTGAATTACTTGTGTGCTATGACTGTGAGCAAGGCAAAATAACCTTCAAATCCCTCAAAGCCCTATCTCCCTCTGATCCCCGAATAAGTGTATTCTATCATTTTTAAGACAAGCATTTGACATTTTTGCAAAAGGCAACAGGAAGCAAATGAAGGCTTAAGGGCATGCTGTCAATGTAGCAGTTTGGGCAGAAAATCAAAGATTGATAGGACTAGAGAGAATGTCCAGAAGTCATTCAGGGGAGAGCCACAAAGATGACTGAAGAGTTGAAAAATAAGGTCCATGTAGAATTGTTAAGGGAATTGATAGTATTTAAACTAGAAAGGGGTCATTTAATGATCATCTTTCATCGAGACAGCCTGCTATGGCCAAAAATACAAGAGAGTATGGTGGAAAGAACACTGAAATTGGAATCAGAAAAAGCTCTTTCTCCACTGTCAACTAGTGGTAGGATGTAACTTTGGTCATTTAAATTCACTGAGCCTCAATTTTCTCATTTGCCAAATGGGGATAATAATATTGTACAACCTATTTCTCAGGGTTTTTGCAAAGCTTTCATGAATGTGAAAGCTATTTGAAATCATAAAGAACTATTTAAAAATGTAATTCATTAATATCATTTCCACATAAGAAAAATTCTCATATAAAAATATTTAATTGGTTAGCACCCAATTCCATTGAAGACAGAACAAAGAGTGATGAATTAAATATGCATCCAGAGATACTTTGATAAGTATGTGATAGTAGTAAGAGCACTGGATTTGTAATCAGGCTACCTAGATCCTAATTCTGCCTTGACTACTTATTACCTGTGTGAACTTAGGCAAATAATTGGATATAACTAGACTTCAATTTCCCTTGTAAATTTGGGAAGTTGAACTAGATGTTCTCTAAAGTCCTTGCCAGCTCTAAATCTATGGTCTTATGATAAAGTGACTGTGTAACTGTTGATGAAACATTGAAGAATTGTCCTGAGTATAACTTTCTTCTATATCCATCAAGATGGCAGTGAAGTAGAATGAAGGCTATTTCTTGGTTGTTTGCAATCAAACCTCCATGTCAATGGGTCACATTGAGCCAATCAGTTACACCAAGACATGTGAAAGAAATAATTCTCTAGTGATTCTCTTGGTCGTGCCGGTAAACAAGTGAAAAGTTGTGACACTGTACACTGATCAGTCACTTGAGGTGAATCATGACATTGTAAATATTTGACTCAAGGAACCTAGTTTCTTGTCTTGCATACATATTGGCTGCATGACCCCACAAGTCATTTAACTGTTGAGGGCACCAGTTAATTTTCTGAAGCTATGGGCTAGAAAGCAGGTGCTAAGCTTAATTGTTAGAGGGAGTTTCCTCATTGTATATGCCTTCTACCCATAAAATCACAGACCATATCCAAAAATAAACTGCGCTGGTTACTATATTTGTGCCTGGAGATAAGAATACAAAAGTGAGATAATCCCTGAACTCAGGACTGGACTATCTAAATCTACCATAAAAGAAGTGTTTCTAAAATCTTTGGGAGGCTTTCTCTGATAGTTCTCTTGACTGACTGAGGAGCACTGTTAATGAGTATAAACAGTTAATGTTTAAAGCCTCTCTAGGGCTATATTGATGAAACTCTCATTAATTCTTGCAACAAATATTTAGTAAAAGGACAGTGGAAGGCACTTTCTCAGTGCTAGGAATACAAAGACAAAAAATGAAAAAATCTCTTCTCCCAAGTAGCTTGTTTTAAAAAAAGTGTAACATGTAAAAATTAAATAGAGTATAATTTGAACAAGGAGAAAATACTACCAACCAAGGGGTTTCTCCAAAGGAAGTTACCTAAGCAGAATCTTGAAAAAGCAGTGTATTCTAAGCATAAAAAAAAAAACATGTTACATATGTGCATAGGATAGAAATTGAATGTTAATTTAGGGGAATAGCCAGTAGTCCAGTTTGGCTAAATCATAGTATTCATGTGAAAGGGAGTAATGCATACACACACACACACACACACACACACACACACACACACACACACGCACACACACACACAATAATTTATGTTGTTGTAGCATAGAATTAGAAACATTGCAAAATTAGAAAGAGGTTACCTGTCAATTAGGGAATAACTGAAAAAATTATGTTATGTGAAGGTAAAAAATTATGAAAGGGATAGTTTCAGAAAGATCTGTGAAAAGATATATGAACTGAGGAGGATGAAATGACCAGAACCAAGAGAATAATTTGCACATTTGCTACAACCTTAAAAGAGAAAACAATTTTGAAAGGCTTAAGAACAGTGATCAATACTCTGACAAATGACAACTTCAGAAGACTAATGATGAAGCAGACTTCCTACGTCTTTAGAGAAAAAGCCGAAAAAAGTAGAAAGTCAGACATGTATTTTCAGATAGTTATTTCTTGATAAGGGAGAAATTAGGGTTCTTGTTTGAAGTAATTATAGGAACAAATATGAGAGCACAATCATGGGTTTGTTTGGTTTTTTAATAGACATAGATAGGATTCTTATTTACTAAGTTGTTTACCAGGAACTCTGACAAGCACCAGGGATACCAATTCAATCAACCCTGACCTTAAGGAGCTTACATTCTAATGTGGGAAAATAGCATAAAAGGGAACTGGAAAGGCAGCTGAGGGTAAATGCCCGTAGCAAAGAGCAGTTAGGGAAGTAGCATGAATCTGGACCGGAGCAAGATAAGGAAAAAGCTCACCTTTCCCAACTGGAGAACCCAGAGGAAACTAGACTCCAATTTTCTAATGGAGAAGTGGAAATGAAGGTCCATGAAGATAATGCATAACATTGAATTGACTGGAAAAAGGAAAAAAAAAAGACTATCAACAAAATATTTTAAAAATAACCAGAATAGCACAGAGGGAAGTTTTCAAAGGCAAAGATAACCAGGGCAATTTTGGAATGCCAGTATTAAGTTATGAATTATAAAAGTAAGCTATATATAATTGTTATTCATGGTTCCATATACAACCCTCTTCATTTTTTTTACATATAGGAATAACCATGTTTGTCGATTTTTTAACACATATTAAGGTCATAATAAAAAAGAAAATTTAAAATTAAGAAAGTGATACAAAATGAGTAGAGAGTTAAGTACTTTAAGAAAGGTTCAATATATTTTGAAGATCTAGCAGCAGGTAAAATTGTATCCATTTGGGGGTGGGGAGATGCATTTGAGCTAACCTTTGAAGAACAAGTAGAATTTCAACCAATGGAAATGGGAAGACAGTTTTCATGGAAGAAATAATTGCATGAACAAGGTTCCAGACTTAAAAGTACATGTTTAGGGAATTAAAAGTAACCCACTTTGACTGGATTGAAGAATATCTGTATGAAGTAGTGAGAGATAAGATAGGAAGATAGGTGGGAATAAAAACATAGAGGGTCTTGAATACTAGCCTAAGACATTTGGACTTAATTTATTAAATATTACTATTCTATGAAAGCACATAGGATGATAGGGAATATATTCATTGTTATTCCCTCCTTATCTCTTGGAACAATGTCTTATATACAGTATGCCTTTAATAAGTATTTTTTTTTTACTAAATATGATTAGGGCTATGTGTTAGAATGTTTAATGTGGCAAGTGGCATGTACAATATGGAGAGGCCTGAGATAGAACTTTTAAGTATCTATTGCAATAATTTTAGTATCTATTGCAATTGGCACTGATAGCACTGGGAATGAAAAGCAAGAAATAGGGAAAAACACAGAGGTAGAATGGAAAAGATGTTGCAACTGATTGAATATTAGAGTGAGGAAAAGGGAGAAGACAAAGAGGACATTGAAATTTCAACCCTGAGTAATTGGTAAAACAGTAGGTTTTTTTTTTTGGTTTTGTTTTTGTTTGTTTTTAATGAATGAGTTAAAAGGAACAGAAATTAGCTGTGAGAGAAAAATATTGTAGAATCATAGAATTTTGGAATTAAAAAGGAAGTTGGCCATCTAGCCCAACTTATGCTGAAAAAATAATCCCTACTACTACTATATATCCAGCATTGGGGCAGTTAGGTAGGAGCACAGCGGCTAGAGTGCCAGGCCTGGAGTTAGGAAGACATCTTTCTGAGTTCAAATCTGGCCTCAGACATTTATTAGTTGAGTGACCCTGAGTAAGTCACTTAATCCTATTTGCCTCAGTTTCCTCATCTATAAAACAAACTGGAGAAGGAAATGGCAAACTACCCAAGTATCTTTGCATAGAAAACCCTAAATGGGGTCACAAGGAGTTGGACACAACTGAAAAACTACTGAACAACAATGAAACTACATAACTAGTAAATGATAATCAAGTTTTTGTTTAAAGACTCCCAGTGATGGAGAACCCATTCATTCTAAGTAAAGGCCACTAAATTCTCAAACATCTTAGGAAGATTTTCCTGATCTCAAGCCTAAATTTTCCTTGCTATAACTTCAACTTATTGCACCTAATTTTGCCCCAGGTGGCTAATCAGAAAATAACTAATCCCACATTCCATATAGCCAGAATGTCTAAAGTTATAGCCAAAAGGTCAAATATTTTCTTTGAAGATGCACACAGGTTTGGCAGAATTGGTTCAGCATATGACCAAGTACAACCTGAAACTTCATTCTAAGAGACTCTTTATCATTGTGCCTTGAAGCACCTTAGGGGTAAAAAAAAAAAATCTACATGAATATAATTTTCTGGTCCTGTGCTATCATTTATCACAGAGGATAAAAAAGTAATGAATTTTTTTTTAATCTGGCAAGATCCTCCAATCCAAATCTTTATATAAATTGATATTATGTAGCTTCAGTGCAAAAGTGGGTACCAGGTAGGGTAGTGAAGAATATGCTAAGTAGAATTCAGGGCTAAGAAATGGAAGAGGAAAAAGACCTATGGAATACTTAGCACTCTCATGCCTGTATAACATGAATATCTTCTTTAAGAAGAGAATTGTAGGGTACTGAAAAATGGTAAGCATGAAACAAGATTTTTTTTTAACGAATTTGGCAATATTTTAAAGACAAGAAATTACTAATGACATGGTAGTAGTTTTCATATCAGCATCTTTATGCAGTAAAAACAACCAGTTTAGAGCAAAAGTCAAAATCATAACTAAATAAAAAGAAAAAAAGGGAAGAAACTAATAGGAGGTACAGTCTCAACAGTTAAAATCCAACCTGTCTGAACAAATTGTTGACTTTGAAAAATCAGAGATGGATAAAAGAAAAGGGAATTGGCTCAGATTGTTAAAAATTTCTTCAGGAACCTTAGCTGATGGAATCACTGTTGTTCAGTCGTTCAGTTGGGTCAAACTCTTTGTGACCCCATGGACCATAGCACACCAGGCCCTTCTATCCTCCACTATTTCTCACAGTCTGTCCAAGTCCATGTTTGTTGTTTCCATGACACTATCTATCCATCTCATCCTCTGCCATTCCCTTTTCCCTTTGCCCTCAATCATAAACGAGTCACTACCGAAAAAGAGATCAAAAGATCTCAGATGCCAACTCAACAAGTAAATTACTTGATCTTTTTTGCCAGGTACAGAGTCATGGCAGCCAATTTAGAGTTCAAGTTCATTTGCAAAGTGTTACACAAGTAGATAATTGGATAAAATGTATTACCTCATAGCTGGGAAAATCAGCTGACCAAAAACAACAACAACAACAAACCCTGGTAAAATGCTTCCTGTGAAACTCAACTAGAATATGTATATGAAGCATCTGGTAATGTAGTGACTAGAGCACAGTGCCTATAGTCAGGAAGACTCACGCTAAAATCTGGTCTCAGACACTAGCTATGTGACCCTGGACAAGTCACTTAACCTCTCTTTGATTCAGTTTTCTCAACTGTAAAATTGGGATAATAATAGCATGTACATGTCATGATTGTTGTGAGGATCAAATGATATAATGTTAGTAAAATGTGTTTAGCATAATACCTATGTTTGTATTGGATTGTATAACATAGGTCAATAGTGGACAGCATATAAATGCTTATACCTTTCTCTTCCCTTTTCCTCCCCCTTTATTGATGATTTAAAAAAAAAGAATGCAAAATGATTTATGAGCTATATGAGGAAATTAAATGATATTTCACAAAATCACTCAATTTCAGATTTGGAAGGGACCTTCAAGGTTACAAAATAAAGAAGATAAAGTTAGGGAGGGTAGATATTCTTTGTCATCATACAAAGAAGAAACTCATGCCTGAGGCACTAGGAACTGTTTTCAAGATACATCAAAGAGGGAAAACTTGCAAAACAAGGAGGAAAAATCACAGATGGATTATTACCTCTGAAAGGGGATGAAGGAGTCATCATCAGCTATCCACCAATATACATTTCTCATTTCTTTTTCAAAAAATCTTTACATAAATGATCTGCACACAAATCAAGGATTTCATTAAGGAAAATATGAAGAGAGAACGTGCAGGCCTTTGAAGATGACTTTCTTTAGCAGATCACATCTTCACAGTTGCACAGTTGAATGAAAGGTAGGGAGAATATAAGATCCCCTTGGGCTTATTCTTTGTTGCCTATAAAGAACTATTTGAATTGGAAGAGCAAAGTGCAGCCTTAAAGGCTCTTATTCAACAACATTTCTCCCATGCACATTTTAAGATTAGGCAAGATTCCTTTGGTCCTTATATCCCCAGAGATAATATTATTGAATGATTCTCTCAGTATCAGCATTAAGTGAGGCTAAAACAAGGAGAGGCCTCCTCATCAAATTTATTCAAGGTGACATGTCCTAGCCAAACCTATTTGTCCAGAATGGGTACTGTTCTCCCTGAAGTCCAAATAGGATTACTTATAAATGATGGGGCAGTACAAATACTGTTATTTGTGGATGATAATGTGTTCATTTCATTGAACCCCAGCCTATTAAAGGATCTCATCAATGAGATCCACAGCCACTTGGAAAAATTGTATAAGCAGTCTATATAGGAAAAAAGAATGCATATTGCCCATATTATAACATGCAGTTAGATGGGCAGCCTTCCTTGATACGGTTTATTCATCAGCACATATTCTCATCTCATACATCAAGACATGTATGTCTTGAATAGACAATATAGATGAACAATGAATTGGGCACAGAATAGATAAGGAGAGGGAAATCAGGCTTGACTGCCCTGGAAAATTGTGCTACTACGGCCAATGCCCATCTTTTTAACATGAGTCTTCTCCTGATAATGTTATATGGCAATCAGGCATGGAATATCATGGTTTCAAAAAAAATCAAAGTTATGGATGATTAAAGGGGCAGTGGAAAAACACATGATGAGTGCTTACTTTTATAGTACTACTTAATTGACTAGTAAGCAGATTGCAGTCAATATATAATCAACAGTAACCTACATTTTAGCAGGGAGATAAAAGAGAGAGTGAAGTATATATACTGCTCTAAACTGGCATTCTCCCAGTTCAAAATTGCAGCTCACTAATAAATCACATTGATGCTCATAGATTCCTGCCTCACGCTCTCCTCTATCCTAGTTAGTTTCACCCAATTACATATATGTGTACACTATTGTGAGAACCTAAAGGCTTATAAGCTAGCATTAAGACAGAGAAACTAATTCATTAAGGCCTTTAATATTATTCATGAAAATATTTAGATTCTAAGCATCAAGGGATTCTATTCTTGCCCAGGTAGAGAAGCAGATGTTACTCCCTTTCTATTGGTATTTCGTCTCCACTTATATTACACAGATTGAAATTCATAGGCAAAAACGATGGTTACAATCCGACTCCCCTTGTTTCCCACGCTCATTGAATGCTTATTGAATGAATGGCTTTATATTTTTTTTCTATAAAGTCAAACAACACACAAAGGAATTTTTTTTTTAAGTCTTATGAGCAAGATTGCTATGTGACAGGAAGGAGCTAGCCCCTTATCGCCCAGGGCTTGGTGCCCAATCCACTCTCCACATGTGAGAAGTTCTAGCAGTAGAACAAACAACTGAACTCCAAAAAATTAAGCTTCCTAGGCCAGGCTGCTTGTCAAGGTATAACTTCTTTTAAGCAACATAACATTCTAAACCTAAATAATACCTACTGACTACTTAAAAGTAGAGTCTTCCCCACAATTCTTAACATTGGAATACTTAATAAAAAAAAGATTATAAAATCTACCTATTATTACATGACATCTGAGGAACAGATTTGATTTGTCATAAGGAGAATTAATAAATTGCTGTAGCTGTAAGAGACCTTAAAATCATCTAATCTAGAACTTTCATTTTCCAAATGAGGAGGCTGTGACCCAGAGAGGTGACAGAGCCTTCCTAACCTCACATAGCTATAGTGACATAACTAGATAATTTTAGGTAGGTAGGATAAGACCCAACCAGGAGGCTGCATAGCATTAGCCATGAAAATACTTGCGCTTCTGTGCAGAGGGCCCAAGTTAACCCCTGGTAAAGAAAACTTGGAAGTAGATATTATACTTTGGCTTTTCATTCTGTATCACCTTTGTTTAGTTTACAAAGGAATCTGTGTCTATGGTGGTTTGTAGATAGAATTAAGCTAGTAGAAACAGAAGAGATGAGCAAAGTTCATCAAATCAAAGAGAATTTTGTGGTTAAATAGAATTTTTGAAGGTCTAATGACATTAAAGAGAAGCAGTTGGCAGAGTGGATAGAGAGCTGGCCTTTATGTCAAGAAGACATGAATTCACACCCTTCCTGTAACCAGCTATGTGACCCTAGACATATCAATTAACTTCTCAGTGCCCTAAAAAAATTCTAAGAGTTTGTTTCAAAGAAGCTATTGATCTTCACTGGTGAAGTGAATTCACTCTTTGGGAGCTGGCTCTATCAATTAAATCAAAGTTCCAGTCCAAAAGAACAATGATTTTAGAATATTATTTTTGAGAATAGGAGTAGTGTAATTTGATGAGGTCCCACTACCCAAAAATATTACAACTGAAATTCCACCATCAGAAATTCCTTCCTTGCTATAAATAAAATAGTATTCTGAATGCAAAAAAAAGGATATTTATACACACACACACACACACACACACACACATACACACATTAAGCTAAATGTAATTCATTTACACTTTAGAGTGAATTGGCTTAACCAGTTATATTCCTTTTTACAACTAGAAGAGGCCAGCTGTTCTGAAGAAATATTAACTTTGATGGGGGCAGGTAGAGGACATAAAGTTAAGGGTGGAAATATAGGTCATTCTCCAGGAAGAACACACAATCTATGCAATGTTATAGGCTTTGTAATGTCAAAGGGGTAGCATGAGAGAACAGAGTGCCATTAGATCAGAAGATCTAAAGAAAAAAGTGGGAAGGAGAAAGGAAGATAAGCACTTCTTATTTCTCTTTCTATACCCATGTTATTTACCAAGGCTCCACTGGTATCAGGACAGGGAAGGCAGGGAATGACAGAAACTGGAGCCTAAAGAGGTCTCTAAAGAGAACTACTGAATCCTGAGGAAAGAAGGATTCTGGAAGAAGCTAGCCTAGCTGAAACAGCAAGACCCCCTGAAAGAAATACTGAACACAGATTTTGCCAGGAAACTCAAACCATCATCAGCATGTTTCTTCAGACCCTGATATAGTCCAAGACAATGAACCTAAGCTCCCTGAGAATAACAGGAAAACACAGACCACTGGTCCTGTTTCAGACCTGGGCCTCTACCCCATAGAGAATGGCTCAGCTTTCCATCACCAATATGAGTCATTGACCAACTGTCACAGGTGGGCAGGTAAGCCCAAAAGCCTTGGGAAGAATACTGTTCCAAGACCACTGGCCCTGGTTTTCAGCCCAAACCCTGCAGTTATCATCCAAAGAAGAAATGCTCATGGAGATGCAACCTGGCAACTGTGAGTGCAGGTGCTGAAACCCCTGCCTCCTTAGCAACCAAAGCTGCCGAAGACCAAAAAGAGAATATTCTCACTACAAAAGTCCTTGGGGTAGGTAAATGATTCATGTAAAAAAATGAATATACTTTTATCAATGGAAACTGTTAAAAAGATGGATTAACATCTTCTTTACCACTGAGCCCTAATGACCACAGAACCTTTTCATCTGACTTGCTGCTGAAATTTCTTATAATATTGTCTCCCTCCATTAGAATGTGAGTTCCTTGAAAACAAGGACTCTCTCCCCTTTTCTGTGCATAGCAGAGTCATCTAGGCTAAGTCGAGAATAAAACACTGGACCTGAAGTTAAGACCTGAGTTCAAATCTTGCCTCAGACACTAGCCACAAGACCCTTGAGCACACTTAGGCTTTCTCAGCTTCAATTTCCTCATCTGTAAAGTGGAGCTAATAATAGCACCTACCTCCCAGAGATGTTGTCAATACATATGATAACACATTTAAAACACTTTGAAGACTTTAAAGTGTCAAATAAATGCTAGCTATTTTTTATTAATACTTCCAGCATGTAGCATAATGCTTTATACATAGTAAATACTTAATAACTGATTTTTTCATTCATCTTAGCCATGAATAATAGGAAGAAGTCCAGATAAATGAGTGACATGTCAGAGGTATTAAGTAGGACATAACAAGTCAATGCCTAGATTGGAAGGTAGCCATTATCATGGGATATGTACCCAAATGGGATGAGCAGTGGAATTCCAGAAAGTGCATTGAACATGTTGGTGCTTGGAAAATCTGACAATGGTAATATGTACCCAGACTTGGAATCAGAGAACAACCTATAGTCCCTAGTCAAGGCTCAACTGGCACGAACAAGACAAGACCCCAGTGGCAGAGGACCTGGGATCCAGAGAAAGGTAGAAGGGCAGGAACTCAAGCAGGAGTCAGTTACAGAAACTTAGGTAACATTTCCGTAGGTATCAGCTCAGCACTCAGGCTTTCCACCTTTATCTCTTTATCTGAGCAGACCATATAATTTTCCAAAACTACTTTTTTTGGGATAATATATTTTACTCAACTTATGCATTCAAGTCATCATTGCTAATAGGCTACAGTCTACTTATGTCCACTATGTGTTTCTCCTTAACCCTTTACTTCATGGGCAACTTTGATTCTTTGAAAATTGTTATGAGTGTTAAGGATACAGAAAATACCATACAAATTATATTATTGGAAGTAAACTAATTGTATAAGAAAATGAGTTAATTGTATAAGTAAACAAAAAAAAAGTGAATCATGGTTAGCTTCTTGAAGAGAAATAAGTCCATATCCCTTAGCAAGCCCTTCTAGACTCTCCTTGCTGTAACCCCAAACTCTATTTCCTACTTTATCCTTAACATAATTCCTTTTCCAACAAAACTGAAATACTACCGTTCTGTAAACACTGCCCAGAATCTCCACTCTTTTGTTTACAAAATCACTTTTATCCTAGGCTGGCATCATCTGATACTCCTTCAGAGACATTCCATCCATAGCTACCCTCTCCAATACCAGATGTGACTTCTTTTGTGTCTCCCAAAGCACTGGGCCAGGAGTAGGAGTAAATATACTCCTTGCTCTCCTTTACCACTTATAGACCTTTGCTCTGCTTTTGTCACTTAAGACCTTAATCACCTCTTTTGAAATTTACTTCTTCCAGATGTGTATTAAGCAATTACTTGCTGTCTGAACCCCAAGTCACTCTGTATTCTTTCTTATAGAATTCAGGATCTGACTCACAGTCTTCCCCTCAATATAACCCCTGCTCTTGGAGAAACTGATATCCATGTAAATATCTCCTCTAGTTCCCAGGTCATTTTTATTCTCAGCTCCCATGACCTACACCTTTATCATCTTTCCAAAAGGATGATCATACCGTTATTTGTGAGTATTCTATGATCAGGAACTTTTAAATTCCCCTAGCAGAACATTTGTGTCATCACCCTAAATCTCATGACCTCTAGTCCCTCTATCCTTTTATTCTCCTAGGTCACCACTCTGACTCTGAATTCCCTTTTATCTCTTTACAAACTTGACACTGTAGTTAACTATTTCATCATGATGCTGTTCTCTTTCCTCTAATCCCTTATTCCCTTGTCCTATCACGACTTAAGCCTTGCCAGTCTCCATATATCCACATATATACTCACCACCTGCCTTCTGTATTCTTTCATGCTGCTGAATGATGCTAGAGGAAGTCACACCATCCTACTGACTAGATCCACTAAAAAATTACATTATATAATCTTTCTAGGACCTTGCTGCAGCAAAGTAATTTTTTACTCTTCCCTGACTATGGGTTTTCTCCTCCCTAGATTTTCATGCTATTTCTCTCTCTTCCCTGTATGACCTTTACTTCTCAGTATCCCTTGATGTATCATCATATATTTCCCATTCCCTTTATATGGAGGGTGAACCCCAGACCTTTGTCTTGGATACTATCGTCTGTCTCTGCTTTTTTTCCTCTTGATCTTCTCTGTTTCCCATTCATTTAATTATAATTTCTATGCAAAAGATTCCTAGGTCTCTATACTTATCCCTGATTTCTCTCCTTTTTTTCCACTTCTGCGTCAGTACCTGTTTATAATATATATTAAACTGACATCATGGTATTACAAACTCATCATGCCAAAACAATTCATTACCTATGCTTCTAAAAACCCATCAATATTCCAAATATCCAAATGCTGTTAAGGTCACCATTATCCTTTCAGCAAATCTGAAAGTTAATTTCAAATTTTAAGAGTTTTCATACATTTCTAGCATATCATTTTTAGAAAAGTAGTCATAAAGTATAACTTGTTACTCTTAGTCATCCTCAGTTCTTCCCTTTCCATAATGCCACATATCCAATCATTTATCAATTTTATGTCCACATTTTTCATATTTTTCCCCTTCTCTCTATTGACATGGCCATTCTTTCATATTTAGCTCTCATTACCTCTTGACCAGCCTGTTGCAATATCTTTTTAATTGGTCTCACTATCTCCCGTCTCTTCCCTTTGCCAGTTCATCCTTCAGACAGTTACCAAATTGATATTCCTAAAGCATAGGTCTGACTGCATCATTCCCTTGCTCAAGAAGATCCTTTGTGGACCATTTGCCCCTAAGACAAAATGCAGATGCCTTTTTGTCATTTAAAGCTCTTTACAATCTGACTCCAGGTTTATTGAACATTCCTATCCTTCACCTTTCTGCATATGTTGAACGTAGTCGTTCCACAACTTTGCTACACAGAATCCCTAATTTCATTTAAGGCTTTATTATAAGTGCTATCTCCTATAGAAGGCATTTCCTAATCTTCTCATATGTTAGTATCCTTTCCCTAACAAATTACATAGTGTTTACTTGGTATGTAGTATATATATATATGTATGTATATATGTATATATATATATATATGTATATATGTATGTATGTATGTTTATGTATGTATATGTATATATGTATGTATGTATGTTTATGTATGTATACACACATCTATACATATATACACATGCACACATATATGTATATGTATATATGTACGTGTGTATGTATTTGTTTATTTTTTAAAGGCAGCATTCTATAGGGGATAAAGACCTGTCTCAAAGATAATAAGATCTAGATTCAAGTGCTGTCTTACAGGTACTGTTGCATAGCTTTAGGAAAGCCCTTAATCTCTCAGAGCTCTACACAATTCTCAAAGTGCAAAGGTTCTCACCTACATCCATATAGGCTTTTTCTTCACCTAATTAAGAACCTTTAGCAATGAAATCATAGGTCCAGTCACCTATCCTCTCTGTATTCTATGTTTACTTACCAGTCTTCATGTTGCTTCCTCTCAACAGAATGTTAGTCCAATTAGGGCAGAATCTTTCATTTTTGCCTTTGTAGCCCCAACTCCTATCACACTCGGCATTTAATAATTGCTGATCGAATGATCAAATGACTTTGTCTGGAATTCTTCTCCTATCTGCCTATCAAGATCCTATCAGACCTTCATCACCCAAACTGGTCATCTTTTTAATGAAGTTCCCCCTGCTTCCCCACTTCTGAGCCACTATAATACTTTATACTTTTTCTGCAGTGCTTATCATGCTCTGCTTTGTATTAGAATTATTTCTCTATAGGTATTATTCCTACCACCACCAAGAGATCATAAATGTACTCAGGTTGTTTTATTCATCTGTCTATATCCTGCAGCATGTACCATAATGATATAGTGGGCCCTCAATAAATATTTGATGAGTAAATGAAGTTTTTAGCCAATATTTGAATGAGGTGGTGAACTTGAATCATAGAATTAACAGATTTAGGCATGAAAAATACCTTAGATACAGTCTAGTCCAATTCTCTCATTTTATAGATGAGGAAACTAATGCTCAAAGAAATTAGGTGACTTGTCCAAGGTTACACATATAGTAAATGACAGAGACTGGATACAGGAGGCAATAAATGACAGGGGGAGACATGCAATTTTGAAGCAAAGGAGGGAGATCTTTCCAAGCAAAGGAATTAACCATGGGAAAAATCAAAAAGCCAGAATGAGCCAGATTTATCTAAAGGATAGAAAGCAGATATATTTGGCCTTAATGGCTAGTTCCAGAAAGGGAGTAGGTTAGGTGTTTAGAAAAGGAAAGAGTTTAGGGGCAGCTAGGTGGTGCAGTGGATAGAGCACTGGCCCTGAAGTCAGGAGGACCTGAGTTCAAATCCAGCCTCAGACCAAACACTTGACACTTACTAGCTGTGTGACCAAGGCAAGTCACTTAACCCCAGTTGCCAAAAAAAAAAATTGCATGTATGTAAAATACCTTGAATACTACAAATACCAGAATTGTGTAAAAGTTTACAAGACCTGAAAATGTGTCTTGCTTTCTCTTTGCCTTATATTGTGATGCACTGTTTCCGTTCTCCTTTTCTTTGGGGAAATTCACAAAATCAATTTTCATTAGTGCAAACTGTTTTCTTGTTGTGATACTTTGTTGGAGGGAAAATGGAATCAGTGGACCATTTGCCACTTGTGAAATTAAGAAAAGGGCAAGGAGCTCCTTTTTTACTTAACCTGTGAAATATGTGAGTACACTGAGAAACCAAAAGATACTCCTAAGCCTTTCAGCAGTTATCATGTCCTGCTGCTTTTATTGCAAATCAATTTTTAATATCTTTGCTGTTGTGAAAAAGGCATGACATTCTGTTACTTTAAACTCATTAGAGAATAAATGTTATGCACTGCTCAGAAAGCTTTTGCAATGGATAGTATGCAACCTTGAAAACCACCTAGGTCAATCATATTCTATATCTTAGACACATTTGGGAATTGGGGAAGCTCACCTGGGTACCCCTTCCCAAACAGTGGGAACACTGCATGGAGAAATATGAAAAAGATAAATCTCTTTCTGGCAAGGAGATTGTCCCATGTGCTTGCATTACTTTTTGTGTTTTTCTTTATAAAAATTGACTAATTTTAGATTTCATACTTCAATGATCACCAAAATTTGTAAAAGTAGATATTAAGTCTGTCAAGTAATATTAGAAGACTAATTATGATAGAAGATTAATTATGATATTTTTATTATTTTGAAAGGAAAAGACAATTCAAGGAATCTTCTGAGGGAATTTTGTATTGATTATATAAGTACATGTCTGCATTCATATATACATATGTATATAGAAAAAGTATTATAGATGATAGAAATATAATATGTCCCAGTACTTATTCAGAAGGGCCATGTTTGAAACTTTGGTTTTATTGTTATATCTAAGAGTCAGTATTTATGTCCTATTGAATGAACACAGTCAAATCACTGAGAAAAGAGAAAGTTCCTCCTAAGGTAAAGATTAAATGGTACCCAATTGTCTAAAAGATTTGATGCTGTCTTCTAGTAGACATACTTCTTTCTTCCTGGTAAGATCAAATCAAATGTGTGTTAGATTATAGCTGGCATTTTAATACTTTCCCATTTCATTCCCATTATATTACATCCTATTACACATGCAGAAATTACAGTTACTACATTTTGAGTAAAAGAGGCAGCTAGGTAACAAAGAGGCTAAAGCACAGAGATCTAGAGTGGTGAAGATGAGTTCAAATTTGGCCTCAGATACTTACTAGCTATTTAACTTCTATCTGCCTCAGTTTCCTCCACTGTAAAATAAGGTTATTGTTAACCATATTACACGGGGCTGTTGTGAGGATCAAATGAGATCGTATTTGTAAAGCACTTGCCATTATGCCTGGCACAGAGGAAGCACTTAGTATTTTCTTACTGATATTTTTTCAGACCTTGAGAAGTCTGTATTCCTTTGATTCAATAATATTTAAGCTCCTACTATGTGCAGGGCATTGGGGAATACAAAGACAAAAATTAAATAGTCATATCATTTAAGGATCTTATTGGGAAAAGTTTTCAGAAGTCCAAATAGGATAACTCCCCTGTGACAGCATAGTACAGTGGAAAGGACCCTGGATTAGGAATCAGATGTGGGTTTTAATCTTGACTG
Organism: Phascolarctos cinereus; assembly: GCF_003287225.1. Taxonomy (NCBI): domain Eukaryota; kingdom Metazoa; phylum Chordata; class Mammalia; order Diprotodontia; family Phascolarctidae; genus Phascolarctos; species Phascolarctos cinereus. Next base: position 206,782,210 of record NW_027555958.1, read on the forward strand.
CGTCATTTTCTGGCTTTATGATCTCAGGCAAGTCACTTCAGTTTTCTTGACTCAGTTTCCTTATCTACAAAAAGAGGAAATTGGACTGGATGATCTCTAAGCCCTGTTTCAGCTCTAAATTTTATACCCCAACCTAACTTTTCCTGAGAATCACACCCTAATTTCCATATTCACCATCAGTGAAAACTCACAATCTCAAGGCATAGATAGATGAAGTCTTCTCAAGAATAATTTCTTAACAATGATGCATAGGAACATTTCCAGTGTGTGCCAGACATGGCTAAGCATAGTCGATCTTTTTTATTGACATTTTATATTTTATAAAAAGTTGTTTTAATTTGTTTAATTTGGGGAATAAAAATGTCCTTTATGATTCAATAGATGTTTGCCTACTATGAGCAGTCCTTTCACAAGGGAATGCTGTCTTCTTTAATCTATATGATGGAACCACTTTGAAAATCACGTTCCTTAAGCATTTTATTGAGTGCCTACTTTTTGCAAGGCCCTGGTTTAGGAACTGAGGCAAATACAAAGATAAATAAGACATGATCCTTTCTCTCAAGGATCTTACAGTCTAGCAGAGAAACTAAGAAGTGTGCTCAAATAGTTATAATACAAAGTCAATAAGAATTAGTCCATAGAAGGTACGTTCAAAGAGCTCTAAGAGATCAGAGGAAGGAGAAATAACTTCTAAGTGGAAAGACTGGGGAAAGCTTCATGGAGATTATAGCATTTGATCTGAGCCTTGAAATATGGGTAAGATTTCAACAGGCAGAGGCTAAGAGGGAGGTCGTTACAAGTGGAGCAGATAGCTTAAGAAAATCACAGAGGCAGAAATGTTTGAGGTATATTTGAGCAAAAGTGAGCAATCAGGCTTGACTGCAACATAAATTATGTGAAAGGAAATAAAGATAAGCCTGCAAAGTTAGGTTATAATTAGGTCATGGAAGGACTAAAATGACAAATTAATGAATCTGGGGTTAATGTAATAGGAAATTGCAAGCCACTTAAAAGTTTTTGAGAAGGGAAGTCATAGATTATATTTAGAACTAAAAGGGACCTTTGAAATCATTTCATTCAGCCTCTCATTTTACAAATGAGGAAATTGAGTCCCAGTTTAAGGGCCTTGCCCAAAATCACACAGGTATTAAGTGAGTGGGTCAAGATTTGAACTCAGGTCTTTATTCAAATCTACCATACTTTGCACTGCACCATGCTGACTTCACAGTGATGTGATTGAAGTTGTACATTAGGAAATTTAATGTTAGCTCTGTGTGTAAAATGGATTAGAGGAATCAGGAATTGGAGACTTCTTAAGAAACTATCCTCATGGTCCAGGAAGGAGGCAATCAAGGCCTGTATCAGTATGGTGGCAATAGAAATGCAATGGAGGGCTTGAAAGCAAGCAATATTTTGGAAAAAGAGATTCTAAAAAGTAAGCAGTTTTCTGGAAGAAGTGAAAATAAGAAAAGTCAAGGATGACTTTGAAGCTATAACATTGTGATGGAGGGAATAATGGTGTCCTTGTCAACAATAAAGAACATAGCCGTGGAGACATGTTGAGCAGAGTGTACAAGCAGCACATCCATATGGTTAAATCATATTGAATCAATGCTTTAAAATGCAAGACTAATGTAAGAAAAGGGCCAGAAATAGCAATTTGGGAGCCACTTCTGTAAGTTAATAGTTGAAGTTGTGTAGTCAATGAGATTGCCAAGTAAAGGGTTTGGAGAGAAGGGAGGGGCGGGGGCAGGGGAGAAATGAGTAGCAGGGAGGAAAGAAGAAGAGGAGACTTAGGACAAAACATTGAAAATTTCCTGTATTGAGGAAGTAGATGAAGAAATGCCAACAAAGGATGAAGAAAGGTTGATAAGAATGCAGAAAAGTAAGATCATCATCATCCTCCAGTTTCTCTCATCTTCCATCATGGTGCCCAGAGAGTAAAAATCCTGGGAGGAAAATTGCTAGTTTGATGCTATATTTTTATATTTTTTACTTATGGATTATTGAACAGGATGGTAGAATAAACATGGGATGTAAGCCTAATATGTAGGCTCATTGAAAGGATCATTAGTACAATTCCAGTAGCAGATGAGACACATGGGTGATGTGTATCTCAGTTTGATTTTATTAAGAATAGATTTAGAACTAAAAGGGAACTTAGAGACTATTGAGTCTAACCTCCTCATTATACAGATTAGGAAACTGAGGCACAGAGTGACTTGCCCAGGGTCATATAGCTAGTAAGGGTCTAAGAGAGCATTCAAATCCACCTCTTCCTTGTCCACATCTAGTACCCTATTCACTATATCACAGTCTCTCTGTAACAGATAGCTCTTACCTTTTGACTCCTTAAATACTTCAGATTTCTTTCCATTATACCATGTGGCATCCCCAGAAATAGTTAGAATAGTAAAGACCAAAGAAGTAGAAGAACCTAAGATTGAAAACTAGTAGAACTGGAAATAAAATGACAATTGCTTCACCTTTTGCTGAAAAGTTTTAAAGGCTAAAGACAAGACTGGAACAAATTTCTTGAAAATCATGCTTTCAATAGTACAAGGCCAAAAAGAAGAGCCCACTTTCCTTTTCAATTGATTCCTCTTCCCTTTGGTGGCAAAATCTTGCCTGATGTAGTCCACCTTTGACATCTTTGATTTCCTTTCTGAGCTACCTTGTATTTAACAATTTTGTATTTGTATTTACTCATATATTTATGCTAGATTTACTTATGTACTTTTCATCCCCCCGTGTAGGAATCATTGGAAGTAGGGATTGTTTCATTCTTTGTACTTATATCCCTAACACATAGCACATATTCTAGGTATTTGCTAAATGCTTGTTAAATGAGTGATTCATTGCAGGGCCCACTTCTGCTCCCCCAAGATCTTAGGATCTTCCTATTGTCACTCATCGATGTCACTCTCTATCTTCCGCATAATTCCAAAGTAGTGATCTTCAGTCCCATTTCCTAAGAAACCTCACATCCAATGTCCCCTAGCCAAGACTTCCCATCTCACATCTTAATTCTCATGTGCAGGTCAAGTCTTGTCCCAAGCTGTGAAACCAATGACTCATAGACAGAATAGTCATGGACCTACAGCTTAAGGCCTTTAATCAGTGCCTGAAATTCTACTATCTGTTATAACTAGAGATCAAATGGTATCAGAAGGAACCAGACCAGGATGGGCTGAAATCAACTAACTCAATAGAATAACAAGGAGAAACAGGAGATCCAGAATGGTCCTGATAATAGATTGTAGAAACTTGAGTAATGTGGGTAGAGCATCATGAAAGCTAGGCTGTAGGCAATAAGTCAAGAACCATAACGGTTAGAGGTTTGTTTCTGGGACATTGGTAGTAGGCGTAAGTCTAGCAGATGGATAGAGTATGCCATCATGATAGAAAGGCAGCAAGACACAGTGGGAGGACTGCTAAATATGGAGTCTGAGCACCTCAATTCAAAGCCCGGCTCTGCCATTCACTACCTCTGTGACTTTAGACAAGTCACTTAACTTCTCTTGGCCTTAACTTCGCTCAAGTGAAAAATACAGACAATGAACTATATAACTTTCATGGTCCCTTCCTTCTCTAAATGTACGATATTTAGTGTTGCAGTTCTGAACAGACAAGTAACAGATGTAATGAACGTTAGGCAGTGCTAGCAGGAACATATCTATAGAAGCAGAGATTCGGGAGGCAATGTTTCAGAACTCCAAAGGATTAGTCCCAGAAACCACAGTTACAGAGGAAAAAGGAGTAATTTTCTGAGAACCAAAGCAGAAAATCAGGCACAGAGGAGTAAGACAGGCCTCGGTTATTGGAAGTGGGAGTGATTTGGTTTTGAGGAATAAAGTAAGAGCCTACTGGAATCCAAAGTAAAGACAGGATCATTCAGTCAATCAACAAGCACTTACTAAACAACTGCTATGTGCTAGACACTGTACTGAGTACTAGAGGTGTACAGAAGGGCAAACATAGCCCCTGACCTCCAGGAACTCGCATTCTAAAGGAAGAGACAAAATATAAATAAGTAGGTACGTATAATGGACCCTTAGTCTCATAGGTACTTTCCTGTCTTGCTCAAGAATTAACATATGGTTTCAGAACTATGAAAATGTTCACCAGTCATTTGGGTATTTCTAAGTATCAATTAATGCTCATCCTTTAATCCCAATTCAAATGTTTTCTCCACAAGGAAGCCATTCCTGATTCTCTAGCTGATCATACCTTTTTCTCTCTCTACTGTATTATATTTGGTATGTCGACTGTACTTAGGATGGAATGTTGTATTTTATAATTATCTATTTATGTTTTATCTCAAACTATAGACTTTACCAGAACAGAGACTTTCTATTATGTAAGTTGAGCATCTCCCCTAGAGCCTAGCACAGTACTCTGTACAAAGCGGACACTTACTAAATGTTCATTGTTTTGTAAATGTTCAACATCAGTGGCTTTAATGCCCAAGTAATTGCTTGAACTTTTCATAGTTTACCTCAATCCAGTTTTCCACACTACTTACAAATTACATTGTTTTGTGGTGGGTCGTTGCTTCTGCAAACAGATTCAGCAAGCTTTCTAAAAGGAAAATTTGGGTGCTCTTCTCGCTCATTTCTATCCCTTATTTTCCTTGGTCCTGCAGCAGCAGGGGCGTTGTTAATAACCCTGTGTCCCAGAAACTCCATAAGCAAAGGACGAGCAGAAAGCTTAGTGAAAGGCATTTATTGTATCTAGTCCAAAAGCCATCCGTTTAAATCCCTTCTTATGAATTGATCTACCAACTTATTATTTCAGTTTTTATTTGTTGTACCACATAACCTTGTATTCAATAACACCTTGCCTTCCCAATCAACTTGATGCTTGATGCGTAATATACAATTTGCACATATACAAGGAGTTCAATCAGCACGGACATAACATGGTCACTGAACAAAGGATTATTTTGTAAGCAGAAGGGTTAAGTGTGCTTTGATGCACTTCATCATATATTAGAGAGAGCTCAGTACAGTGCTAGCACATGTCTAGCACTATGTAAATGTTAGCTCTTATTATTATTTAATTAGATGATACTTCCTACTAGAAGCCTTCTCTAATCTCCCATAGTGGTGTTCTCTCTTTGTTCTGCTGATCTTGTATTGGCTTTATTTGTTTATATATTGTTTCCCCTATTAAGACTATTTAGCCCCTAGGGCTCTTTCTTAAGAACTAGTTGTTTTTGGAGTACTTTCTGATTGATTGAGGGGCTATCCACAAGATCTTGGAATTTGTATCCTGCTGTGGAAGCCTAAATGCCTAAAATCTTTGTTACACACATATACCAAAAAAAAAAAAAAAATGAAGATATACTATGCTAGTATCTGAGAAAAATACAAAAAACAAAACAGTCTCTATAATTATTGTTTCATGTAACCCTCACAACAGCTCTAGGCTATTATTATCCCTATTTTACAGATGAGGAAATTGAGGCAAAGAGGGATTAAGTGACTTGCCCAGAGTCATACAACTAGTAAGTATTTGAGGCTGAATTTGAACTCAGGTCTTCTTGCCTCCAGATCCAGAAGAAGTTAAGAATTTTAAAAGGTGGAAGTCAGGAGGAAGCACATTCCACATGTGGATAGCCTATGCAACGAATGGGTTTGGGAGATGAAATTCTGAGTTTCAAGAATAATAAGCACACAAATTAAGCTAAAGTGCTGATCATATAATGGGAAATAATATCACATAAGTTTGCAGGGGTATACTGGAGACAGACTGAGAAGGGCTTTAAATAACAACTTGAGTTCATAATTGAACCTAGCAACAATAGGGAGCTATGGACACTTTTTGAATAAGGAAATGACATAATAAGACTTGTACTTTAAAAATATTATTTTGACCACTATGTGGAAGATGGATTGGAAAAAAAAGAACAGACTGGAGTCAAGGGACATAATTAAAAGAGTTTTACAATAGTCACAGCAGGAGTTGATTGTATTTTGGGGTGAAATTTCATGTTCCGTGTTTTTAGGTCTAAAAAAAGGTAAGATGAGTGCTTTGAGTTTTTGTTTGTTTTTTGAAAAACTATTAAGTTACTTTTTCCTTATGTGGCCTTCAACTGATTTGTTTTTCCTTTATATCAGTGGGCCTCCATGGGAAAAAAAAAATTTTTTTCAAAGAACTGAGGAATGATAGAATTTTTGAGTTAGAAATTACCTCAGAGACCATGTGTTCCAGCCTAAATAAGAATTCCTCCTACAGAATCCCGAACAAATGCTCATCTAGTTTCTGCTTGAAAATCTCTTGTGAGGAGAACCTGCTACATTCCTCCTCCCCTCCCCCATCCCCCCATCATCCTCCTGGCCCATTCTGCTTTTGAATTGTTAAAAAGTTTTTTTCCCCATATGAAGTCTAAATCTGAATCTCTCAGAAGTTCCACTTGGATCCAGATCAGTGGATCCTATTTCTAATCTGGGACCAAGTAGAAGAGATGTATGCCTTCTTCCCCCTGACAGCCTTCCAAATACTTGGAAACAGTCAACATATCAATTTCTAAATCAATTTCTAAATGTCCAAAACAAACAATCCTATTTCTTTCAACTAATCTCCTAAAAATAATAGCCAACATTTATATAACACTTTAAGGTTTGTGTGGTGCTCTGTACACATTATCTCTTGAGCCTTTCAATAACCCCACGAATTGGGTGTTATCTCTGTTTTATGGAGGAGGAAACTGAAGCTAAGAGATGTTAAATTACTTGCCAAGGGTCGCACATTAGTTAGTATCTGAGGCAGGATTTGAACTAGGGTTATTTTACCTTTAAGTAGAGTATAAATACACAACCTAGCTGACTCGTATGACAGTCATTCTAGATCCCTTACCGTAATAGTCAGTGGATGTATTCCAGATTTTCAATGTTATTCCAAAACTGAAATCAATATTTATGATGGGGTCTGACCAAGACCTGGTATAGTAGGGGAATTAAAGTCACTCTACTGGAGTCCTCCAATTTGACTTTGAACCTTATCTGCCCCTCAGGACATTCAATATATATTTATTTTTAATTTTCACTTTAATGTTAACGTCTTTGGTGTAATTTTAGAGTAGTTTCCATTCATATCCAGAAAGCATGTATTTTTCTTTTGGAAATTATGGCGCTATACCTCATATTTATCTGCACTGAGTGTAAAGCCTACATGTTTATAGTTATTTGGTACAACTCAGTAATAAAAAAAAAAAACCTTAAAGTCTCTCTTCTAGAGAGACCTATCACAATGCATTCCTTCCTCTTTTTGAGAAGTATCAAAATGTAACCTAGCTGGCTCACAATTTATCTCTCTTCCCCAACTCCTACCCTCATACTAGGGGACTTCAATATACATACTGACTCTCCCTCAAAATCCTAACCACTGAGTTCCTCAACATAATCACTTCACATGAGCTACTTCTCCACCCTAGTTAAACACAAAGATAGTCACATCCTTGATCTTGCCATCACCCACAAATGAACCACTTTTATGTTCAAGAATTCTGAAATCCCTATAACCTACTATATTCTATTGGTTTCAGGGTTCTATCCCTGGGTCCTCTGCTCTTCTCCCTCTATACTACTTTTCTTATTGATATAATCAATTCCCATGGATTTAATTACCATCTCTATGCTTATGACTCTCAAAAGACCCCATCCTTCCCAAAACTTCCTGCTGACCTCCAAACCCATACCTCCAACAGGTCTTCAAACATCACAAACTAGATGTCCAGTTGTCATCTTAAACTCAATATCATAAATTAGAGAAGGCAGGGAAGGTTGGGAAAGACTTACAGACATGGAAAAATTAAATGATAATATAAATAGATTAGAGAGCAAGTAAGGCTTAGTGGATAGGACTTCAACCTTGGAATTCCTTAAACTGATTAAATCACAGGTATCAACAACAATAACAGAATACTTTCTCTAATAGAATACAAACTGGAAAGGAATTCAAAAAAGATGAAAGAACATACAACATTCTATTCCCATAGACCCCACTTCTCAACTGTGATGAGGGAAGAATGTTTTATCATGTGTTCTCTGAAGTCTGGTAGTAATGGCAGCAAATTTGGGCTTAGCTGCCTTTTAGGGTTGTTTTTCTTTACATTATTGCAGCCATATTGCTCTCCCGGTTCAGTTTACACAAAAGCTAGCAATGACTACTAGAACTGGAGTCATGAAGCCCTAGATTCAAACATTACCTCAGACCTTTACTAGCTGTGTCACCTTGGGCAAACATCTTAACCTCTCTGACACTATTTATTCATCTCTAAAATGGGAATAGTAATAGCACCTGCCTTGAACTATTGTTGTGAGGAATATATGAGATAACGTATGTAAACTGCTTTGTAAACTTTAATGAACTGTAATCATTAGCTATTATTTTTACTCTGGATTAGTTCGTAAGTCTCACATTTCTCTGAATTAATCATACTCATAATTTCTTACATAATTGTTTTCTTGTACATACCACAGTTTGCTTAGTCACTCACACATTGTTGGCCACCCACTTTGTTTCTAGATTTATGCTAGTATAAAAAAAATGCTGCTATGAATATATTAGTACAAATGGTGCATTCTTTCTATCTTTGGTCTCCCTGGGTCTAGTAGCAGTAATGCTAGATCAAAGGATATAAAAAAAGTCCTGTTTCTTGTCTATCTATATCTCTTACACACAGCAGGTGCTTAATAAATGTCTATTGAATTGATAAAATTGAGTGTCAAAATGCATGGTATAGAAAAAAGTATTCTGAGTAATATGGCATTTATCATATTTATTATTCATTCCTTTCCCCTTTCCTTGAATGTCTTCCTTGCACTAGCCTCATCTCTACCTTTGAATATCCTGTCCATACTTCAATACTTAGTTCAAATGCAACCTCCTCTTTGAAGCCTTTCCTATTAGTCTCTTAATCATAAGTGAATTTTCTCATCAATAATAAGATATCTCATATCTTGTTGAATATTAAATGCCTACTTAACAGATTTTGGTTTACAAAGCCAAGTCTGTCTTTTGTTTGTAATCTGATTGCTACCAGCTAAGCAGTAGGATAATAGTCTGAGAAATAATACACATGCTATGGTGTGAAATACAAATCAAAACTGCTTATTTCCCTTTCTATAAAAATTATTTTTAAAAATATCATAGCATTAACCAATATTATTGGTTATATTTTCAAAATTCTCAAAATTCAAGCATTTGTTAAGTGCGTACTATAAGCCAGGTATTGCACTAAATGCTGAGGATACACCCCCCAAAAAAAGGCAAAAACATGGCCTCTGCTCTCAAGGAGCTCATAAATATGAGAGATGTTGCAGATAACTGTGTTCGTACATGATCTATACAGTGCAAATAGGAGGTAGTCATACAGAGAAGGATCTAGCAGTGAGAGGAATTTTAAAAAAGCCCCCTGAAGAAGATTGGGTTTGAGATGAGCACTGAAGGAAGCCAGGAGTCAGAGATGAGGAGGAAGAGTATTCCAGGCATAGGGACAGCCAGAAAAGGCTCAGCAGATGGAGTGTCATGTGGGACAAACATGTAGATTAATATAGCTGATGTAATGAAAAGAGACTAAAAAGGTAGAAAAAGGCTGGGTTGTCAAGGACTTTAAATACCAAATGATTTTATAGTCCATCTTAGAGATAATAAAGAGCTGCTAGAATGTATAGGAAGACTATATTGTCAGACCAGCAACTGAGGACTCTAGCAGCTAAGGGAAATATGAATGGAGCGGGGAGATATTTGAAGCAGGGAGATCAATTATAAGGCTATTACAATAGTCCAGGAATAGACCCTATGAGGGCCTGTACAAGAGTGGTAGAAATGTTGTGAAGGTAAAAATGATAAAATTTGAAAACAGATTGGATACATGGGGTGAGAAAGAGTGAAGAATGAAGGATGACCTTGAGAATGCAAGCCTAAGTGTTTGGGGGGTTGGTGGAACCTTTGATAGTAGCTGGAAAGTTGGGAAGAGGGGAAGATTTTGGTGAAAAATATTAAGTTCTGTTTTGGATATGGTGAGCTTGAAATACCCGTGGGACATCTAATTTAAGATATCCAAGAGGCATTTAGTGATGTGTGACTAGACCTCAGGAAAGAAATTAGCTGTGGTTATCATCTGCATAGAGATGATAGCTGAACCTGTAGGCACTAAGGACATAACCAAACAAAACAGTAGTATAGAGGGAAGAGAGATGGGACCAAAACAGAACTTTTGAGGACAACCACATTTAGTGGACATGACCTGGATGAAAATTTGGCAAAATATCCTGCCCATATCAACGAGGTGATCAAGATTTTCAAAGACTGCAGAGAAGTCAAGATGATGAGGACAAAGAAGGAGCCTCCAAAGAGAGGCAACATCACAGAGTAGATAGAGTTTAAGACTTGGAGTCAGGAGCAGGGATTGAAGTTGTGCCTTTTGCACAAACTATCTATGTAAACATAGAGAAGTCACTTAACTGTCAGCACCCCAGGTAACTCTCTAAGACTATAAATTATGGATCACAGGATGATAAATTAGAGATGGAAGGAACTTTTCAATGCTCTCATTTTACAGATGAGTAAACTGATTTGAGAGGAGTGAGGTGACTCGCCAAAGGTGAGGTGAGTAGTAAGTAACCAAGCTGGGATTTGAACTCGGATCCTCTCACTCTAAACCTAGACCTCTTTTCATATAAAGACAGACAGGGAAGAAAGGAAGGAAAGAAGGAAAGAAGGAGAAAGAAAAAGAAAGAAGAAAATAGTGTGGGACAAGATTTAAAGAAATCACCTGTTAAGTAAAATTTCATGTTTTTAACAATGATTCTAAGTAGTCATATAACATAATTTCACCATAAGTAGTTAAAAGAACAGAGATATAAATAAGCAAAAACTATAGTTAGTCCAAAAGTAATTTGTGTTTGCATTTGGAATGTTTCTCTATACTTAATATTTGAATAGTTATGTTCAGTGCTTTGGGAATTCTCTGCAAAACAAAATAAGGAAGCTTCATTGTGATATAGGAGAATTGGAAATCTGTCCACTTGTCCCTAGCATGTCACCAACATTTCCCCTTGCTCAAAAATCCTTTCAATTCACTTCACACTGACAGTAGGCCATTCTGTCAGATCAGACAGAATCTGTCTGACAGATCTGTCATATTGCCTTCACTAGAATTTCCCTTGAATAGTAGAGGGGTCTGTGTGCCCTTGGTTTTCCAACTGCTTCTCTGGACACAAAGTATATAATTAGAAATGAGGTGCTACTCTGAATACTGAGCGATAAAGATGCTAATAGAACAAGTAACTAGAATAGATGTTGTCAATATGTATTGAAGTATGTTTTCTCTGAGATAATGAAGAATTGAATGCCTGTGCCCAACCTGTTATCCAAAATGGTCCTTTTAGAGTCACTGAAAATAGTTCAACTGTTTAGAAACTCCTCTGAATATCAAGCTCTGACCCTTTAAAGTTCTTTTTAAAGAGAAGTTTATTTTTTCATTCAAGAGCTGAGTAACCTCACTATCTCCAGAATTCCCACCATATAGATAAAATGGTAGCCATTCAGCCAATTATCTGGGTTCATGCAGAGCATCCAAAGACTAAGCTCTGCATAGATGGAAGAAAGGAATTCAGCCCAGGTTTTCAGGCTTAGTCCTCAATTGAGTCAAGTTTTTTAGCTCATTCAGGATCATAAGATTTAGATCTGAAAGGAACTTTTTTTTAAAGAGCACTTATTCATTCATTAAATCACAGATTTAGAGCTAGACTTTCCTTTTTCCAGCCCTCAGGTCATACAAGTCATTAATAAGTGGCAGAGACAGAATTCCAATCCAAATTGTCTGACTCCAAGTCCAGCACACTTTTAATACTCCTATATAACCTATGAGGAATTTCCATATTTTCCAGATTCTTCATCAGTAGAATCCAAGGTCTGCTTAAGTGACTTTCCTAAGGTCATACAATCAGCAAGTACAAAAGCTGGTCTCCTGACTCCAATACTTCAAGACTCAAGCTCAAAGCCCATCCCAACTACTGAATTTCATTTTGTCTTTAAATTCTCCACAGTATGGTCTTGAATACTTATCACATGTGTCTTTTAAAACATGTTAATGTGAGAACTTGGGCCAGTGCTGTTCCTATTCCTCCTTTCTTTTCAGGCTTTTTTTTTTCATTCATCTTTTCTCAATCTATTTGATGTATATATGAAGGTGATCTGACACTAACCTTCATAGGTATCAGGGTACAGTGGAAAGAGCACTGATTCTGGAGTCAGAGGAAATAGGTCCAAGTCCCTCTTGCTACCTGTGGACAACTCAGTTAACTTTACTGGGCCTCAGTTATATTATTTGTAAAATTAAGAAAGGTTAATAGATAGCCTCTGAGGTCCTTTCCAAGTCTGAATTCTGAACCTATGGACTTCCCCAGTTTGCTTATATCTCATTATCTACATGTCACACTTGATACTTACCTTTGGTGAAATTGATAATCCCTCTTACATTGTTTCTCTGCAAATATCAATTATAATTTCATAATAAGCATTATTCTAATCTTTAGTTTATCTAACATGACGTTTTACAAATAGATGAAAAAAATCTGTTTTCCTGGAAAATGAGACAACTGATTGTAATACTTCATTAGCTATAGCAGGAAACTGAATATGGGTGAGGGGTGGCATGGAAAGGAGAGGTAGCTATCACACATACACGTGCACACACACAACCAACACTTTGAGTCCTCCGAAAGGGCAAAGGATCTAAATCAAGGTGTACGATGGGATGATTAACGCACAGCATGGCTTACTGTGGAAATAAAAGAGATACCCTCTCCCTGGGACAAGATGAGCCTGACCTTTGACTGGACTCCAGTCTTCAAAGAGAATAGAAAAGTTTAAGAGACACCCAAATCATAACCTTCTGGCAGGCTACCCTCCATCTCTGAAACAATGAGCTAAAGGTCGCAGACATGAAGTGAAGACTTAAGGCGAAGAAAAACTGTGAGTGAAAGTTATACCTTAATCATAGGAAGCTGTTGGCAGTGTGTGCTGTGCTGAATTTTCTTTTAAATTGGGTAAAATGTATATGGAAAAAAAATAGTGCCTAATATAATAGCCAGCCATCTCTAGATTATTGATTGTTGATGTTACTTTTTCTCCCTAAAAGAGGTCTATATAATACATATATAATGTATATATAAATGTGTATATAAAATTTATTTTAACATAAAGTCTTGAAGCTCTAATTTTCTATTTGCAAAACAGGAGAGCAGAGTTAGAATTGTTCTGCCTTAGGGCACCCTCCAACTTTAATTCTTTATTCAGGATTAAGCCTGGATGATGAAGACAATAGCCAGCAGCCAGTGGCATCTTGTATTCTCTCTACATGGTTGCTAAGGGAGGAAAATGCAGGAAAATGTAGTAGCTTTTTCACCTAAAGCATTTTACTTCTCACTGGAGGAAGTAAGCCACTGAGTAGTTCATATCCACCCATTTAAGCACTTAACAGAGTGTCCTTAGAGTGAGGAGTGGGGAACCTGCTAGACAATCCTAAAAGAACCAGAGCCTGAACAAAAGGGGTTAGTGGGAAAAGTAAGGTTTATCAAGGAGATTGTATAGCAACTTAACAAAGTAAATCATACCTACTGAGAATATTTGCTTGAAACATTCTAGACAAATGAGTTACATGATCCAATTTAGTAAGCATTTATTAAGCAATTACTTATGTACAAGGCACTGTGTCAGGTATTGAAGATAATAAGATGAAAAAAAAGTTCTTGACCTCAAGGAGGGTACGGTCTACTGAAGAGGAATACTGTATGCCTGTGTGTTTGTGTGTCTGTGTACAGATAAGCAAATGTAAGATTTATACAAGGTAAATTCAAATAGCGAAGGAGAACACCACTTTCTATAGGATTCAGAAAGGCCTGGAAAGGATACAGACAGGAAGAGGTGAGGAGAGAGAGCATTACAAATATGGGAACAGCCAAGACAAAGGCCCAAATGATGGGATACAGGCTCAAGCCGAGACCTTTGTCCCTGGCCCCAAAAAGAATTTGGGTCCCATTTGTCTAAGGGATTCTCCTTGAATTCTCTCACTTGATCCAGGAGGTCTCTGGCATTCATTCTCCTGAGGCCATAATCCCATCAACTGGCCTTTCACTGTGTCTATGCCCAATCTCCCAATTCTATGTTACCCTTAACCTAGCCTAACCCTCCATTGTCTTACCTCTCCATGGCCCCCAGCTATTTCTCACCCTTAATCCTAGCTAGGCTCCATTCTCCTTTAAGTGGTCCAGGTCCCTGGGGTTCTATTACCTCACAGTCCCCTCAGACTACTTGGTCACTCCTAGATCCCTCTCATAGTCTTTCTGAATATAAGGCCCATCTTGTCTCCATTAAGGGACTCAGATTCTTAAAATCTAGCCAATAGCTCACTAATGTTCAGATTCCTTAAGAATCTGGCCAATATGACAGATTTTCTAGTAAACTTTGTCTTTGGCTGAAAGAAGGGTTGGGTCAAATTCTTTCAGACAGGACCCGCATGTCGTGCTTTTGGGGTCCAGCACTCCTAAAGCTCTAGACCTCATCCCAGAGGTAGTACATATGTGGGATGTCATGTATGGGCATCAACAAATGGGTCAGCTTGACTGCCACAGAGAATGCATGAGAGAACATTACGTGATAGGAGGGAAGCAGAGTAATAAGAACACAAATGCTAGTGGTCTTTGTATTTTACCCTTAGAGTCAGTAGAGAGCCACTGGTAGTTCTTAAACAGGGGAACAATGGGGTCAGATTTGTGCTTTATGGGGATTATTTTGAAAACTGTGTGGAAGATGGATGGAAGGTAGAGTATTAAAGCTGGGAATTTAGGAGGCTGAACAGAGGTTGTTGTGATAGATAATATAGAAGGTAATGAAAGTCTGCCAAGGTGGTTGGTGAAGGAAAGAATAGTAAGAACTTGTTCAGTTGTTTTAGTCATGTCCAACTCTTTCTGAACCCATTTGGGGTTTTCTTAGCAAAGATACTAGAGTGGTTTGCCATTCTCTTCTCCAGCTCATAAAAAGCAAACAGGGTTAAGCAACTTGTTTGGGGTCACAGAGCCAGTAAGCATCTGAAGCCAGCTTTGAACTCCGGCCTTCCTGACTCCAGTCCCAGCACTCTATCTACTTCACCACCCAGCTGCCCAGTAACATTGTGGAGATTAAATTAATCTATTTTGACAACTGGTTGGACATAGGAATAAGGAAAAGGGAAAAGTCAAGAATGACTAAATTTCTTTACCTTAGTGGCAGGAAGCATATTGGCACCCCAAAAATAAGTATGAAAGTTTAAGATAAAATAATGTCCTACAACAAAAGATAATAAATATAATGCTTTTACTCTATAACTCAGACTTTTGCTTCTTCATGTCTATCTTTATCTCCCAAGAGAGGAGATTCAGGTCAGCTTTGTGACACAGAGTTGGGCTCTGCCCTCCAGGTTAGGCCAATTCCCCACTACACTGGAGGAAAATGCAAAAAGAGGATGACTCAGTTTATGAGGAAGGTGGGGGAGGGAGGAGGGAACTTAAGCTAGAATTGGATTGACTGTCAGGATGACCAGGAGGGTAAGATATTAGCAGAGCTAAGTGCAGCCTGCAGGGGAAAAGATACCCAAATCAGCCTTCACCCAAAGTTTGCTGGAAAAATTGGAAATAGTTATAATGAGTTCTAGCAAAAACCAAAGGATTGTAAAAAGTAGCTGCTTTTGATGAGAAGAGCTCAAGCTCTGAGTGCTCTCTAGTGACATAAGAGAATATGGCAGCCTACTAAAAAAGATGAGTCTTAAGCATGTGCAGAACTGAGAAGGAACTCTTCAAAGAGCGTCCCCAGATAGCTGATATCACATTGAGTAGCTGATACTACTTGTCTGATTTCTCCCTCATGTGACAAAATCTTTTCTCTGCATTTAAGAGAAGCAACACTGAATTTCTGTAACAACACAAAACAAATCTTTAATGATATCTGCACCTGGACACTCAAGTTGTGTACTTGTATTTCTGCTGCTTATTGCTGAACAGATATTGGCAGCTGTGTGGCACAGTGGATAGAGTGCCAGGCCTGGAGTCAGGAAGAATCTTCTTTGTGGGTTCAAATCTGTCCTCAGACACTTAGTAGCTGTGTGACCCTGCGCAAGTCACTTAACACTCTTTGCTTCAGTCCCTCATCTGTAAAATGAGCTGGAGAAGGAAACAGCAAACCACTCCAGTGTCTGCCAAGAAAATCCCAAATGGGGTCACAAAGAGTTGGACGCAACTGAAAAATGACTCAACAACAAAAACTGAACAAAAAGTATTCGAGGGCTGATATATACTATTTTTTTTAAAAAATCTACATTCAACTGGTTTCTGCTTTCCACACTATACTGAAACAAAAAACCACAATGAATTCCATGGTCAGTAAGAATAGTAGGTGTACACTGGAACAGTACAGTGTAGCTTTCTGCATGTTTCAGACCAACTGCTGAGATATTAAGCTCTGTGTCCGTTGCCAAACTATCGTCCCACAGTCTCCTCTTAAAGGCCTAAGTGATCACACGGTGAGGTTGGCCAAGCAAGCAGGCCCTATCCTTCATTGGATTGAATACAACCCGAGATTACATTTCTCCTCCAAGAGATCTCTCCATGTTCTATAAACAATGACTCAACTCAACTAATTCCTGTGGGAGCTAATATACTCCAGATTTAGTTCAATTCACACCATATTTTACTATGTATTTATTTGTTTTTATGATTTCTTTCTAGTATTGTCACTTTGGCATATAATCTCCTCTATCTGGTCTCAAACAGTTCCTGTCTGGCTTTTATCTTCTTGCTCATCTGGAACTAAATCAACAAAACAGCTTGGCATAGTAAATCATTTACTCTCACCATGGAGATCTTTTTTTTAATTCTCTTTTTTTCCCTTTATTTTTATAAGTCACTTAGAAAATACTATTAAGGCAGGCAAAAAAAAGAAAAAAAGACAGGTTGTCTTTTTTTTCCCCCTTATTTTCCCGAGAGGAACAGAAAGAATGTTTAATATGCTGAAGGCTGTACAGTGAATACAGAAGACCAAAGGGCCAGAACACTTTTGCAGCTACATTAAGTAGCAAATGGAGCTGCACAGAATTATTCAGCTTAGATTCAGGCTGAGCTGAACAAAGCCAATGCACCTCATCTTGCCTAACACAAGTTCTTTAGCATCTGGATGAACTTCCACTTTACCACCTGTAAAGTTCTCTTGTGCTGTACCATCTTGTGCATTATCTCATTATTTCATATGATTGAAGCTAAGTCATTCACTCCACAAACTTTCTCCAGGAAATGGTTGAAGAAGGTTTAAGGGATGGGGGTAGGAAGAAAAGCCTGGATTCAGCTATGGATTTTCTGCTACTTTCCCAAAATAATAAGTAGTCCTTCCAGAAACAAACAACAACCACAACAAAATGGATCAATCCATAAATCCATGGCCTTTCTTAAGTCTTTATCAAAATTCTCTAAGCTTAATTTCTAAAATGATTTTTGGATATTTTCATCCTGAATTTAAAGTCATTTTCATAATGGCTCTCATTGATCTTGCTAGGTTTATTTCATACAATCCATGTTCCAATCAAACTGTCTTACTTGCATTCATACTAAGGTGACATTCCATCTCCTACCTTCCACCTAGGTTTCCTCTGTGAATGGATGCAAACCATTTTTAACTTTCTTTCTTAGCATTTTTGACTTTCCCCAGACTCCATTGAGGTTCCATCTCCTCCACAAGGCCTTTTCTTAGTAGCAGTGTTCTATCCCTCCCAAAATTAATTCATATTTTACTTATATTTACTTTACATATTTTACTCATTGTAAACATCATGTCCCCTCAGGAGAATCTATGCTCCTTGAGGGCAAATTCCATTTCTGTTTTTTCTCTATATTCCTAGAGCATAACACAGAATTTTGCATAAATTTAGCATAGTGAATGTTTAATGAATTGAATAAAACATAACCCCTTTTGGGCAGCTAGGCAGTCCAGTGGATAAAGTACTGGACCTGGAGTTAGGAAAACTCCTCTTCCTCAGTTCAAATCTGGTGGCCTTAGACATTTACTAGCTATGTGACCCTGGGCAAGTCACTTAACCCTCTTTGCTTCAGTTCCTCATCTATAAAATGAACTGGAGAAGGAAATGTCAAACCGCTCCAGCATCTTTGCCAAGGAAAATCCCAAACGGAGTCACAAAGAGTCAGGCATGACTGAACAACAGCAATAAATATTTCCCTTGCAATTAAAATTGGATATGAATGCGGAGAACCCTATGATAATGCTTTATTCCTTTGGATTCCTATATCCTATCCTTTACTGATTGCTAGAATGGGGTTTTACACAAAGTAGCTTGGAAGCAATGAGAACTATCATAATAAAGATTTCATCATTTGATGTTTGTTAAGTTTTCCTAAGATCTTCTCCCATCAAGATCAACAGGAAGGTGTTGATTGAAACCTAATGCAATGCCCTTTTTAGGAGATATGATTACTTTGTTGTTCAAGCTGGGCAAACTTCAGGTGCTGTCACTCTCTCTTCAGGTGCTACTGATAAATAATTAAATATAGAAGCTACCCCACAGATAGAGCAGATCCTGCTCTTAAAATAGTCGTCTCTGAGAAGGCATCTTGAAGAGTCTGACGTTCATTCTTGAGTTTTTTGAGCTTTATCTGCAAAGCAGATATAATTCTGTCTTGAAGAATACAAAAGTATAGGATGCCAGACCTCAGAAGTCACTTAGTTCAGTCTTCTTATTTTATAGATGTGGAAAGTGAGGTCCAGAGCAGTGAAGTGTCTTACCAGGATTACACAAGTATTAACTAGCCAAATCAATATTTGAACCCATGTCCTCTAATTCCAGAGCCCAAGCTCTTATTTAGAGCTAGAAAATTATGAACCAACCAAAACAATATAACATTCCTTTATATTTGTCAGGTTTTCCTACCTGGGAGGATCATTTAATTCCCAACTTAAACAAAATGTCACTTGAAGTCATTATCTGGAGAATGGATCATAGGATCACAAAGTCAGAACTGGATTATGATAAAGGTCAGAGTCATCTAATTCATAACCTCATTTTATAGATCGGGAAATTGAGGTCCAGAGAATTTACCTAAAGAAATAATTTTTTTCTTTTTTTCTTTAAAAACTTTCATTCTTCTGGACCCTTCTTCTCTACCTACAAACCTCCTCATTTCTACACAAACTTTACCAAGAAAAATCCCTTTTGCCCTGCTACATCTTTAAGCTATCATTCTCCCTAGTCACTACCAAACTTCTAGAAAGAGTTGTCTACATTTCCTGCCTCTGTTTCTGCTCCATCCATGCATGCATCATATCTGCAATCTGGCTTCTCTCCCCCCTACATTGGCTCTGTTTTTCTCATAGATTGCCAAAGAGGATAAAAAGTGAGAAAATATCATTGAATCGGATATTAATTCTCAATTGCCAAGTTTAATGGTGTTTTCTCAGTTCTCATCCTCCTTGGCTTCTATAATATTTCTATCTTGTTTTTCCCATTTCCTGTCTGACTGAGATCCTTCTCAGTCTCTTTCACTGGTTCCTGTTTCCTCCTCATTCTTGCTAAGCATAGGCATCCCCAAAGTCTCTGACCGTGACCCTTTTCTCTTTTTTAACTCAGTCCCTTAGAAATTTCATGTACAACCATGGCTCCACTATAAATAACCATAGTACCAAAAAAAAAACCCAACGACAACAACAACAACAAAAAAAACACAATTCATCCATCTTTTCTCTGTTAGGTAGAAGTTCCTTATGTCCCAACATATTTAGGAAGCTTCTTGCCCACATCACAAACTCAATGTCTAAAACTCATCATCTTTACTCCAAAACTTTACCCTCCTCATGACATCCTTTTTTCTTTTGTTACTATCCCAATTCTGTTCACCCAGGCTTGAAACTTTAGAGTTTTTACTTCTCCTTTTCTTGCACTCCCTACTCTAGCTAAGTCCTTCTATCTCCATCTCTTACATTCTTCCTTTCTATTAGTACTACTGTTAGCCTAATTCAGGTCCTCTTTATCTATTGCAATAGCTTCTTAACTGAACTTGCTTCCAGAATCTCTCCTTACTAACCTATCCTCTACAAAACTTCTGAAATGATACAAATAAAGCAAATTTCTGACATCTAATATCGTGATGCTGGAGTTGGGCCTAGTTGCGAAATGGCTGGTGATGCTGAGGCACCAGTTATTCAAAACTCAAGAACAAATGTCAGCTGAAGTATGAAAGTGAGGTCACATTAACAAGAAGCCCTTAATGAGATCCTGGGATTCAAAAAGTTCCACCACAACCTAAATATCCATAACTTTACAATTTATACTAATCATAAGCCTCTTACAGGAATACACACACACACACACACACACACACATGCACGCACACACGCGCCTATGCCCTTTACTTTGTCACCATCTAGGAAAACACTGAAGTCTTCTGTCTGTTACCATATTCTTGTCTTCAAGACTAAAAGAACAGTATTGTGACTGCTTTGAGTGTCAGCAATAACAGTGAGTCACACAGCTGACCCTGCAAGGAGGGAGAGAGAGGAGGTGCAATCACTCTTCCAGGAAGACTGCCTATGCTTTTAGACTAGCTAGAATGTAATTAACCTGTGTTATTAAGGTGAAGAGAAGCAGTGAAAGGTTTCTAGTTTTACTAGATTAGCCCTAGAATTTCTGCAAATGCCTAGCAAATTATTGTGTGGGATGGAAAGGAAGAAAGCATCTTTGACAAGGTTACAGTCATTCAGATTTCTCAAGAACCTGTCATTCCATGTCTATATACACATATACATATAGCATTAATCTTTATCATTTACAGATTCTGTATTTGTGAATTCATCCACTACATAAAAAATTATTTACAACCTCAAGGTGCCTTCATGGTCATTTACAGACATGCACAAAACAGCGAAAAGTTAGTCTCACTTTCCCTGCCCATTCTCAGTTGATGTCAAACAAGGCAATATTCCCTTCTTATTTCAGCTCTCATATTGTAAGCAAGTGTCCTTTTCATGGTCTATTTAGTCTACATTTTTCTCATTTTTGCTCTGCATTGGCAATTTCATTCTTTAAAATGACCCCCAAGCATGGTGCTGAAGTGCTATCTAGTATTCCTAAACACAAGAAGGCTGTGATGTACCTTACGGAGAAAATATATGTGTTGCATAAACTTCATTCAGGAATGAGTTACAATGCTGTTGGCTGTGAATTGTGTTAATGGATCAATATTATGGCACATCCAGAGAAAGGAAAAGGAAATTCACATGTGATTAATTATTTGTAAGAAATTACATGTATAGCTATATGTGTGTGTATGTATAAAATAAGATGTATTTAAACAGAAATACACATAAGATGAAGTTATATATTGATCACTTGATGAAAATGTGACCAGAGGCTTACAGGAACCTAACCCTGAATTTCCCCTAAGAGCAGTAGTTCAGCGTTTGCTAATTCAGTGTTCCTTTGAATGTATAGAACTTTACTACCATGAATAATGTGAATCAGCTATACATAAGATATACATATATGTGTGTGTGTGTGTGTGTGTATACATATATATACACATATATACACATATATACACACACACATATATATACACACATATACACACACACACACACACACACACACACACACATATATAAAGATGTTATTTAGTTGTTTTCAGTCCTTGTCAGACTCTTCGTGACCCCTTTGGGAGTTTTCTTGGCAAAGATATTAGAGTGGTTTGCCATTTCCTTCTCCACTTCATTTTACAGATGAGGAACTAAGTGATTTACCTGGAGTTACACAGCTAGTAAGTGTCAGAGGCTGGATTTGAACCCAGGACATCCTGACTCCAGGACCAGCTCTCTATTCACTGTGCCACCTAACATTCACACACACGCACATTTATGTATATGTGTTCTGCTGTGAAAACTCTCCTGATGAAATTAAAATATGAGCTCCCATGTGCAGCAATAAATAAATCATCAGACATTAATTAAGTACTTACTATCTTTCTCTACATGTACAAATGGGCTCTCATATGTAGAGGAAATGGGAGCTCTCATAGGTTTAAAATTTTTTTCCATTTGTAGAGAATGGGATCCAACTTATGAATAAGGTTGAACTGAGTCCCATTTATAATATGCCTACACATATAAAAGAGATTCTCATATATAACATAATAACAATGTCCCTAAGGATGACGATGATCATGATACATACTACCTCAGTGGGTTCTCTAGCTAGTCTGGAGGATGATGATGATGATGATGATGATTCATACACTTTCTCTTGTAGGGACTCAGAGGCCTTCTCCACCATATTCCACTGAATGGTGGACATGGAAAGGAGCTAGTACTTCTACATGTTCCTAATTTCTAGCTTATTAAACTAGACACTTTGAGGAATTTCCCCTTGCTTGAGACTGTACACTTTCTCTATTGATTTCGCTCAACCAGTAGGAGAGCTTATTTGCTCTGTGTATTGTCTAATATATCCTAATCTGTATAACTTCTCTTATTTCTCTTTGCTCTGGAGTGTATAAATGAATTTGCTATTCGCTATTTGCAATGTTCTTTGTGTAACTGATATTTGGTAGGAAGAGAATCAAACCTTTGGATACAGTTTGTAGTACTCCTCCACTAAGCAACAGCAACCAGAAAAGTATCTTATATCTAAACATAATTTCTGCTAGACTAATAATATTTAAAGGAGTAAACAGATATAATTTGAGTTTGGCATCCATTTCTTAGCAGAATAGAGCAGGCCAATCATCTGCACTCTCTAGAAATTTCCTTGTGGCCCTAATCATCTCCTCCTCTCTAGATAGAAATCAAGGTGTCCTTTGGAAAGGGGTGAGTGAGATTCCAGAGTTATCTGTTCATGCCTACTTGCCAGCCACACTGAGACAAATCTATATGGACATATAAATGGCCTTCATGAGCAACACACACACACACACACACACACACACCCCTACACACACCTTAGAGAGCTAAGGAAGCTAAATGATGAAGACTATTGCAGTAATCGGTGTGAGAGGTGATGAAGGCCTGAACATCAGAGGGTAGTTCAGAGGATTCACAAGTGCAAAATTCTGAGAGGAAACTGGCTGATAATGACCAACTTGCGCTAACAGTGCCAATATTAGAAGACTACTCCCTAAACCCACTCTTCACACTGATCAAACCAGATGATAAATTGTATTCTATTCTATTCTATATTAGCTAGTGCTTTGTATTGGGATTGAAAATTATGTCAAAGAAATTGGGGTATCAGTCATTCAAAAATTGTCAGTGTATATTGTCCATGAAGTAATAGTTTTGTGAGGAAATTACATTGTTTTTCCACTGAAAGATTTCCTGTAGAAGCACATAGCAAAAAGACACACGTGTTAGACCACTTGATTTGAGAAGGGATTTCCTGCCTAGGGAGCTGTCTCCATGGCAAAGACCACTCCTCCCCCATTTTTAATATGAAAAAGTTCAAGAGTTCAAGATCAGGACTTCTTGAGATAAGGTAATTTTTTGATTCTGTATGGTCCTTAGAGAAAGACAGGGTTGCTCCAGTTGTACCAGAGAAGCATCCTCCTTTAAGAGCAAAGCACATGAATTATTTGGATGGCTCAGTTCTTATGGGAAGAGGAACGCTTATTCAGCAGTGTCAAAATATTCCTGCCTTCTGAGGAAATTCCAAACAACAGAATGACAATACAAATCTAATATGGTGTGTCCAAGATATCATGGAAGGGTTACAAATCTTCAGAATCTGAAAAAGTAGCCCTAGTGATGACCCCAAATTAATTCATTTTCAAAAGAAGTTGATTTGCCATCTAAATGCTTTATGTATTTCTATTTCAGGTCATTGGCTCCTAAGAAATCTTTTATGCATGCTACATTTACTATGAGATGAAATAAAGGCTGTCCTGTTCTTATGCATTGCTACCTTAAGTACTAATAAGGGATCTGGGACCTTGTTACCAATATTTGGGGAAACCTAGACATGATTCATGTGTAAGACTTACTATGGACATTTCCTGGAGTGACTCTAGGAAGGGGCAATGAGCGAAAGGGGAAAAAAAGGACCTTCTTAAAATCATTCCCTAGGATTATACCCAGTTCCTGAGATCCCACAATCTTGGGGAGTCCTAGACCACAGGTTATATATAGAAGAGGCTCGGGTTAAGATTATACAGGTAGGAAGCAACAAAGCAATGCTATTACCACTCTTTCATTCCAATTTTTTCCTTTCTTGTATATGCCAGAAGCATTATGGGACAACTATCATTTGGTATATTGATAGCTTTGAATACTTACTAGTATTTTATTCCTTTTGAGTTCATTTACTTTTGTTCTGAGTAATATTGAAAAAATAGAACTAGCATGAGAATGACAATTGAGGGATATTGTAGAGGACACTCATGTTTTGGGTAAAGATTGGACTAGCCAACCTTTAAGTCTTCTTAAACTCTAAGATTCCTAAGATAAAAATCATGGACTAATAGTTCAAAGGAAACTCTGAGGTCATCAAGTATAATCCTCTCATTTTACAGTTGATGAAATTAAAGACCAGAAGGTTGAAGTGAAATAGTCAAGGTGTCCCACAAGTAATAAGAGCTAAGGAGCTCAGAGTCCACCCAGTGTCACCTACTCCAAAACAAATATACTTTCCATTCTGCTGTGAAGTTGCATTCATTGCAGAGGTAGCATGCTATAACAAAAATGGTGCTGACCTTGGACCAATCATAAAAATGATTGGTATTTACATTGTGGTTTAAGGTTCACAAGGTCATGTGTGTGTGTATACACACACACACACACACACACACACACACACACACACAATCTCATTGGATCCTCATGATAGCCCTGTGAAGTATGTGCTAGTATTATCCCCATTTTACAGATCAGGATATTGAGGAGATTTGCCTTCACACAGCTTGTCAGTCTGTGGGGTGTGCTTTGAAATCGGGTATTCTGACTCCAAGTCCAGAGATAGGCAGAGAAGACATGTATTTAAACCTCCCTGCCTTTTCTCTCCCCTTTCTCTGCCCTTTCTCTCACCCCTCTCTTACCCCTCTTTCCCTCTCTGTCCTTCTCTGTTCTTTTCCCTCCCTCTCTCAACCTCCCCCACCACACACACACCAGCTCTACCAGCCATAAGTAACCATGAGGAAATCCCTTTTCTCTGAGCCTCAGTTTTTGTATCTATGAAATGTGATCCTTGTGTGACTTATAACATAGGGTGATGATTGTTAGGAAAGCATTGCATAGTTTGTAAAATGCTATGTCAATGTAAGTTTATGTTATTTAGCACCAAGGCTTTTCTCTCTCTTCTACCAGCACCCAGTGTGCATGCAGTGGCCATTTTTGATGAGAATGCTCTTTTGCAAAGTTTTTCTGTGTTGCCTAGAATTTAAAATTACCTTCTTGAGCACAAGCACTAGCTTTGATTTGTTATGTTTTTTCTAAAGAGCTTACTTGCTGAATCCTTACTATTCTTGTGGCAGTTATAATGGAGGTGTCATATATGATAGTATTTCCAGGACCTATTCCTAGCTGAGGCTAGTGCCTTTGGGTTTACTCCATCAGCCTGGATGTGTGTGTTGTAGGGTGGGGAGGAAAGAGAGAGATGTATCTATATTTCTATCTGTATTGATATGCATGCGCTATATATGTATGTATATATATATATATATATATATATATATATATATATATATATATACATATATATATGTATATATATGTGTGTATATATATGTGTGTATATATATATATAGCACATGCATATATATATATATACATATATATATATACACATACAGAGAGAGGTGCAACACACACACACACACACACACACACACACACACACACACACACATATATCCTCTTTTACTGAATGGATTTGGTTGAAATTTGATTTTGGAGCCTAGAGTGAAAATAACACAATGGGGAGAGACCCAAAGGCAAGAATAAAGGTGGTGGCGGGGGTGGGAGGTGGAGAAAGGCCTTCTTTGAAGACAGAGCTGTGTTACAGGCTGCAGGAAAAGAGAGGAACACACTCACTCAAAGAGCAGTTCACAAAGGTGAGCAGCCTAGGCAAAGAGAACAGGAAAGAGATACAGTAGCTCACAGAGAATGTTGACCAACATGCACTTTCCCCTTTCTGATAATTCTGCAGTAACACTTTTTGCTTGAAAACATTCTGCTATTTTAGTGAAATGTAAATTCCTTGAGGGTGGGGGTTGTTTTGATTTTGTCTAATATAGCCAGCACCTGATGCAGTGCATAATAATCAGCTTCTCCATACTAAGCTCTCACTTGCTGTGGATAAAGAGCTAACCTCTGAACATTCTCATTCTTCCTCTCACTATGCTTACCTCACCTTTGACCCATCCTGGCAAGGTGATCTTATACAAGTCACTTAACCTCTTAACTGTAAAACTATCCATGGCAGAATAAGTGCTAATCCATTTTAGTAGGAGTTTATTTACTCAGTTTTGTCTGTATCAGTGCAACTACATATAAAGTCCACCAAAAAAAGTGATTAATAATAATATTAACAATTAGCATTTATGTAGTGTTTTAAGGTTTGCTAAGTTCCTTACATATATTACCTCATTTTATCCTCATAACAATTCTAAAAGGTGCTATTATTATTATCCCCAATTTATTGATGAGGAAACTGAGGCTGAGAAGGTACAGTAACTTTCCTAGGGTCACAAAACTAAGTTTTGAGGTAGAACTCAAACTCAGGTCTTTCTCTAAGGCTAGTGCTCCATCTACTGTGCTACCCTCCTGTCTTTTTACTAGTTATTTGTTTTTTAAACCAAAATTGCTCATCTACTTGTTTGGTGAAATCATTCCTTTACCATAGTGACTTGCAACACCAGATTTTTTTTTTCCTTAACCAGTTGGGACAGTGATTATTTTACACAGGCAGAGAACCATCTCTCTCCTACACACAAGCAAACTTATTCTACCACTCGTTAACACGTCCTTTTTTTTTTTAGGCAATTGGGGTTAAGTGACTTGCCCAAGGTCACACAGCTAGTAAATGTCAAGTGTTTGGTCTGAGGCCGGATTTGAACTCAGGTCCTCCTGACTTCAGGGCCAGTGCTCTATCCACTGCTCCACCTAGCTGCTCCATAATACATCCTTTTTAAAAGGGTTATGCAGAAAGAAGCTAACAAGTGACAATTCTTTTTTTCTCTTCCGCACTGTTGTGATATGGCCAATATTTGATTAACAAGCAGGAACTTAGTTATATCATCTTAGAAACCATATTCATAATTCTTCTATTGGCAGTGCATATGAATAACAGAAAAGCACATAAGTATGGGAAACTCACATGAGGCAATTAATACAGCCTCTTTTTATGTCCCCAGCGCTCAGCACAGTGCCTGAAACATGGGAGGCATTTAATAAATGTTTATTGATTAAAGAATGAGGGGACAGAATATTCTGTACACACCATTCCTTCCCAAAATATGTGCTTAAATTGTAACCAGTGTTACAATAAAAAAAAATGTAAAAAAATTTAAGATATGATAATATGTGTACTAATAAGGTTGCCTATGGGAGAATTATTCTAACAGTTCTATACCAGGCAGAAGAGACCTCCACCCCCAAGGGCTAAGTGACCTGATGTTGGAGGGAGAATATTTGTTCTTTACTCTGGCATGAAGAGCAAAGAGTAGGCTGTTTTAAATAAAACATTAGATAAAAGGATGCGGAGAAGCTAAAGAAAGAGATAGGATAGAATGACTGATGAAGGTGGTAGAAGAGCCAGGAAAAAATTATGTAAACTGACCAGAAGCTAGAAAGTCAGCAAAAAAAGGGCTTGAAAGCCATTAGGAAAATTTTTCTAGGCAGATGGAAAAGAGCTGGAGGAAATCAACTTGATGAGATACTGATAAGAAGCCACCAAGTTGGCAGTTAAGTGACTGCTACAAGAATACCTCTGATCTAGAACCAAGTTGGGACCCAAGGGTTCTATTTTTGGAAAAGGACCTTTTACCTCTCCCTTTTTGACAGTATCCAGAGAAGGATATCCAGTGATGAAAACAGCCCAGGAACTTTATTTCTAGAGCTGGAGTTCTCATCTATTTTGTGTGTGATGGACCCATTTGGCAGTCTGATCAAACGTATGGACTCCTTAGAATAATGTCCTTAAAAATATAAAATGCATAGGATTACAAAGAAAACCAATTATATTTAAATATAGTTATCCAAAGAGAAAAATTAAGTTTGTAGATCCCATATTAAAGAACTCTTTGTCTAGATGCCGCCCTGGACTCATTTTATCACATCATCTTTTGCTTGCAACCACTGGAACACAATAGGAAGAGTTGAATCTAGTGTTGAAACAGACATTGTCAGATATATAATAGTGACAGGATGAAATTGCTCTCTGCACAAGAAAAGCTTTTTCAGGACAGCAGAGCATAAGTCATTCATTACCTGAAAGTGACTTTTTAAAATGGCATCTTAATGCCACTACGGCAGACTAACAGAGTGAATAGATAGCAGCTTCAGAGTCTGGAAGAACTGGATTCACATCCTGCTTCTGATACATACTGGCTATGTAACCCTGGGCAAGTCTTTTAACCTCTTAAAGGACTGCTTGTTCAGACAACCCGCTAAAACAAAGAATTTTGCAGACTAGGTGTTGCCATATATTAGTAGAGGGAGTGACTTTGCCTTGGAGTTCCCCATGCTAAGAAATCACAAGTATAATCCTTATCCCTGTCTTGATGCCATAAAACATGGCTTTGTTTTTACAACTCAGAGCTGTTTTAATTACGTATTTGCATATGTATGTATGGGTATGTATACATACCCACTCAAATATATTTACATGTAAATAAAACCATATTATACTCAGTATATATGGACATATATACATGTCCATATATACATGTGCCTGCATATATAATCATTTATACACAGCTCTGTGTGTATATACATACACATACACAAAACCTTAGAGTTTCACAGCATTTTTTTTTGAGCCAATCAGGGTTAAGAGACTTGCCCAGAGTCACATAGTTTATAAGTGTCTAAGGCTGGATTTGAACTTGGGTCCTCCTGACTCCAGGGACGATGCTCAATCTGTGCCACCTAACTGCCCCAGCATTAAGTCTTAATGAGATCTTGTCCCTTATTTTATTTCAGGTATAACTGTTCACAAACAAATATTTATTTGAGAAGAAGGTGGTCTATTTTTCTGATTCTAAATAACTCCATTAGGGTCTTTCTGATCAAAATCTGTCTATCTGCGATGAGGAAAATATTTCACTTATGTATTACATAATCCCTAGTCTTTTCTATAACCTTAGAATCATAGATTAGAGCTGGAAGAGACTCTTAAAGGCCATCTAATGTAAATCCCTCATTTTATTGATAAGAAAACTGAAGACCAGAGAAGTTAAGTGAATTGCCCCAGGCCTACAGGAGGACAGCAAATGGCTGCATCTAATTTTGAACTCAAATCCTGTGACTAAGTTCAGCAAGTTTCTCCCTCTATAGCACTGCCTCCCTTAAGGGAAGGTCGCCTCTATTTCCCTAGTTAATTTGTTCGATTTCATGCTTGTCACAATTTTCCAGGTCAGAGATTTTTCTGACAGCCTTTTTACCTTTTCTAAGCCTTGTTGGAATGTGCTAAACTAAAGAGAGTGCTGCAGTGGGGAGTTTCAAACCTTGTAAAAGAGAATGATGCAGGTAACATTTGAAAGGAGCAAAGAGGCTCTGAAATGCTTTGAACTTCAAATAAAAATGAAATCGTTGTGTTTGCTTTGGCTCCAGCTGAGATCAGGACCAGGCATTTTTTCCCCTTGTGTATCCATCAAATAACAGCAGAACCATGTGACTTTTCAATTAACTTTGTGACACAGCCTAGTGTTTAAAAGCAAAGGTGGGGGGCAGGGGAAGGAAGGAAGAAAGGGTGAACTATACATTCATGTTTACCACTTTCTTTTCTAAGCACTTCCTTTATAAATCTCATCCTAGAGAATGAGTTCTTTTGTATCTCAGTGCCTAGCATACTTCCTGGCACACAGTGGGAACTTAATAAATGCTTCCTGATGGACCCTACTTATGAAAAGTAATGTAAAATGTATGCTGCCACTATATAACCAATATGGAAGCCATTCTCACTTTATGATTCCTTAGTTTATCATTCTGTTCTTGCCCAAACTCAGAAAGGCAGATTAGGTGCCTTGTTAGAAAAGTGAACATTTCTGGACTCACTATTTAAAGGAAAAAGCACTTAGCACTTGTTCCTCCTAGACACTTGCCTTTTACCTGCTCCAATTCCATCGGCCACAGTGAAACATGATTCATGGACCTCTTCAGATCAGGGAAGATTCATTTTTTTACAGCTGCCCTCAGCCACCTTTGCAGTTTTGACATACAGCAGCACTTATTTTGCTGAAAACTATCATCCCTTTATTAAAGAACTGAGAAAAACCCCTACTTATTCCAGCCTTTTACTGACCCTAGTCTCTGCATACCTCTTCCACTATAGTCTTTGAAATTCCCTTTTATTAACTTGCTGTCAGGTCAGCCTGCCTCAAGTCTCTCCTTACTCCAATCCATCAGCTGCCAGAGTGATTTTCCTGTTTTCCCACCCTGTTACCCCTCTACTCAATTAAAGTCCTGTGGCTCCTTATCACCTCAAACATCAAATACAAAATCTTCTGCTTAGTATTCAAAGCCAAGCAAAAAAAAAAACCCTCTCCTCCCACCCCATACAAACACACCTTTCTAGTCTTATTCTTCAACATAAGCTCTTCAGTCCAGTGACACTGGTCTTGCTGTTCCATAAACAAGACACTTCATCTGTGGAGTGAAGGAGAGGGCCCTTCTATCTCTAAATGTATAGACTAAGATCTTGTTTTAACTATGCCAAAACACTTTTAGGAAGAACAAGTAGCATATCCTTGCAAAGTGAAACTCTAGTCAGACTTGTAGTTAAGGTGATCATCCCTTTATGGCCATTCACTTTGGGCAGAACAATTCTCTATGAAGGTTTGATATATTTCTAATATTATGTGTTACATTATAATATTACATATTATATTTCTAATTATTACATTTAAAAATCTTGAAATCGATAGATTCAAAAAAGTCACCAGTTGCCTTACAAATTGTTATCAAACTGACCTTGTTGATATGACCTACACTTCCATTCATGTATTCTCTGTATCATTTGCTGAGAGCTCCCAAGCTTGTATTGAATTATAAGATTTTATTTTGCCATATTAATAAATCATCAAGCATTTATTAAGCTCTTACTATGTGACAGACACTGTGGTAGGTGCTGGGAATACAAATACAAGCAAAAAGATTGTCCCTGCCCCCAAGGAGCTTATATTCTAAGACCACATATAAAAGCAAGCTGAACAGGAAGGGGGATAGAAATGGTATCCTCCCCAGGTGCATCATGATGAAATCCACAGGAGTACAACTTGTTGGAAAATGAAGAGCTGGCTGGCTTGGGTGAGCCCCTCCCCCCCTTTAAATGAAGGTTCAGGGAGAAGCCCTCTTAAATCAGAAGGAGGGACCCCAGAGACAGAAGGTAAGATGTGGTATGAGTTCCAAGGTTGAAGTGGTCTTCCAAGATGAAGAAGTTTCTGTGGCATGACAAAGTCCAGAGTAGTTAAACCATGCCATGCCAGGGCAGCTCGGTAGAGTAGTGGATAGAATGCTGGACCTAGAGACAAGAATATCTGAGTTTAAATCTGACCTCGTCACTTACTAGCTATGTTGACCCTAGGCAAGTCACTTAACCTCAGTTTGCCTTAACTTCCTCATCTGTAAAATGAAGATAACAAAAACACCTATCTCCCAAAATTGTTGCAACATAAGCATTATATAATTATAGGGCACATAGTAAGTACTAAATAACTGTTCATTTTTAGCTATTATTACCAGGGGAGCTAGGTGGCATAGTAGATAGAGTACCTGGCCTGAAGTTAGGAAGACTCATCTTCTTGAGTTCCAATCTGGCTTCAGACACTTATTAGCTGTCTGCCCCCTGTCATTTAACCCTGTTTACCTCAGTATCCTCATCTGTATAATAAGCTGGAGAAGGAAACAGCCAACCACTACAGCATCTTTGCCAAGAAAAGCCCAAATGAATTCAGTCAGACATGACTCAACAACAAATTATTAGTACCAAACTATAGTTTAAATGCTAGTTTATACATTATCCTAGAGGAAATAGAGAGTTACTAAAGACTTTTAAAGAGGTAGACCTATGCTGTAGGAAGCTTATTTTGGCTGCCTTGTGGTTTGGATGAGGAAGAGAGTGGAAGCAGGGAGACCAATCAGGAGGCTATTACATTGTCTGGGCAAGAAGCATGGATCCCCAGAACCTAGCACAGTGCCACATACATAGTGGGTTCTCATAGTGTTAGCTGGGCAATGAAAAAACAGTTTTTCTTTTGATAGATACAATATAGAACTCTAAATTTAATTCCATTTGGAGCAGTATGGAGCTTCAAAGTTGAATGAATATGATCTAACCAATTCATAGCTCGTAGAGAGAATTAAAAATTAGACCCTGAATCTGTCATGAAGAACCATTTTTATTCTGAGAGAAGTGGCTGAGATATCAATAAGCCTGGGTTCTTGTTCTGCTTCTAAATGGATGATCTTGGGGCAAGTGCTTTCAAACTTTCTGGAGCTCATTTTCTCCATTTATGACATGAAGGGCTTGGGCTTGGTGATCTCTAAGGTCACCCATTTTATAACCCATATATCACTTTCTTTTTAAGCATCTAGAGTGCTAAATAAACACAGAAAATAATAGCTGATGAATTCAAAGATCGACAGAAATTGTATCTTCAACACCAGGCTTAGTTTAAATATCCCATCCCTTTCACAACCCCTCTAGATTCTTGGTAGGCTAATTATCTAGATCTTTGGACTTTGCTTTCTTGGTTGCCTTTTGAGAAGCAATGTGAAATAATAATAATAACCAACATTTATGTAGAGCTTACCGTGCACCAGGCACTGTGCTCAGTGCTTCACAATTATTATCTCATTTGATTGTTAATTGTAAATGAGTGCTGGGGAGTTAGGAAGATGTATTGAAATCTCATTTTTCTGACACTACCTGGGTTGACAAGGCCCTTATATTCTCTAAGCCTCAATATTTTTATCAGTAAAATGAGTCTAATAAAACTCAGTTTGACCTTCCTAATAGGGTTGTTGTGAGGTTTTAAACGAGTAATGAAAATCAAGCAGTTGCCAAACATCAAGGTGCCATATAAATTTCAAATATTCTTTTCATTGGCTTTTGTGTACTTACGAAATGAGGAAGAAGGCTGTTGTTGTGGGATGTTGGTCAACATTAACTAGGTTGACTCTTGCTAAGCACGTGCTGGAGAGTCTTTACAATTACGAGACTATCTTGTGTCTATTATTCTGTTTAGTCGTGTGGCATTTAAAAGGTTCAAGAGACATAATTTCTGGGTAATTGAATCATTTTATTAATAATGCCAGCATGTTTATTAGTTAAAGGATCATCATTTGGCCATCTTTCTCTTAGACCAAAGATAATCATGGCTGTGGGCACACAGCTTATATGCCTATTGGAAGAGGAGTTTTCCCCCTCCCCGAAGAGTGGTAATCAACTCTGTTTAACAATTAATGCGAGTGCATATTACAATGAGAGACTGAACCTATTCAAATGAAATCTCATTATATCAGGCTTCTAAATCACCCCCAAGCCTTGGGCAATCTGAACAAAGAATGTATTCCCCACCCAAGCCTGAGAAGAAGGGAGTTTCACAGTAGATTAGAAGTCTGATCTAGTTGGGTGGAGTAGCAATACCCAGAATGTGGAGAATGGGTCTCCCCAGTTTTAATAATTGGCCACTAATATAAGAGAGAAATAATTATTTCTCTTCAGTTGCCAATTCTGCCTGATTTTGGAGTGCTCACTCAGTGATTGAGCAGAAACAATGGGTTAAAAGATTTGGGTTTCATCTTGGTTCCAGCACTTTCTTTTCTTATGTGTTTCACTGAGATTGTCTCATCACTTCTCTGACCCTCAATTTCCTTATCTGAGGAGAATAATACTTAATGATACTTAATGGCAATAGTACTTTTTGTAAGTCTTAAAATGTAAGTCTTAAAAAGTCTGGAAATGTGAACCATTTAAAACAATTTTTATCATTATTTGATTCATAATCATTTGTGACTCACAACTCCAGAGATTTGCCATTTAAAAAAAATATCCCTTTATAAACTTCAGTTTTGGGAGCATATATTAAGCCCTTGCTGTGTGCAAATAATTGGAGATACAAAGACAAAAAAGTATCTTCTTTCAAAGAGCTTATATTCTACTGGAAGATTGCAAAGATATTCTCTTATGAGCCTCACATCACCCCATAAGACCATAGTATTATTATCTCTACCTTATTCATGAGAAAACTGCTACAATGAGATTAAGTGATTTCCCAAAGTCACATGTCTAAGAAGCATCAAGAAGCAGAATGTGAATCAAGATCTTCCTGGCTCCAGATTTAGCTGTTCACTTCTCCCCAAGGCAGTTAAGACCTGTACAACTGGGATTTCTCCAACAATTACAGTAGGCAGCAATGTATGGATTACAGAATTCAGACCTGGAGAGATGAGAGGTTACCTAACATTCAATCCACTCATTTTACAATGGAGGCCTAGAGAGCTAAAGTGACATTTCCAGGATCACTCTGGTTATACAAACAAGACTTCTAATTACAAATCAGTGCCGTTACTTCTATACTGCACCAATGATACCTTAAGACTAAACATATTAACATTACTTCTCTATCAGTATTTGGTTGCCTTGGAGTCTTACCTTTGACATTCACTAGTCATGTGACCCCAGTCAAGCTTTTTATATGTAAAATAAGAATAAATCTTCATCATCATCATTTCAATTCAATAAGTATTTATTAAGAACCTTTTATGTGCCAGGTACTGG
The DNA here is from genome assembly GCF_003287225.1 of Phascolarctos cinereus. Classification (NCBI taxonomy): domain Eukaryota; kingdom Metazoa; phylum Chordata; class Mammalia; order Diprotodontia; family Phascolarctidae; genus Phascolarctos; species Phascolarctos cinereus. The sequence goes on from NW_027555958.1 coordinate 206,817,239, forward strand.
GCTAAGAACTGAGGATACAGAAAGAGACAAAAGATAGTTCCTGCCCTCAGGGAGCTTATAATCTAATGGAAGAGACAACATGAAAACAAATATGTACAAAGCAAGCTGTATGTAAGTTTAATAGGAAATAATTAAAAGGGGGAAAGCACTAAAATTAAGAGGGGCTAGGGAATTCCACCTGTAGAAAGTGGGATTTTAGCTGGCATTTAAAGGAAGCCAGGAAGGTCACTAGGCAGAGCTGAGAAGGTAGATCATTCCAAGACATGGAGGACAGCCAGAGAGAATGACTGGAGTTAAGGGATGGAGTGTCTAGTTTGTGGAATGGCAGCTAGTGTCTGGGAGTAAGGTAAAAAAAGGCTGGCAAGGTTACAAAGAACTTTGAATGACAGCAAATTTTGTATTTGCCCATGGAGACAATAGAAAGCCACTGGAGCTTATTGAGTAAAGTGGTTGGGAGGTGGGGTGACAAAATTGGAGCTGCATTTTAGGAAAATCATTTTAGTGATTAGAGAATGGGATCAGAGTGGGGAGAGACTAGAGGCAGGCAGACCCACCAATAAGCTGATACAGTAATCCAAGCTTGAGATGATGAGGGCCTGCATCAGAGTAGTAGCAGTGTCAGAGGACAGAAGGGGACATCAAGGGATGTTGCAAATATGAAATTGGAAGGCCTTGCTATTGCTTGAATATTGTGAATGAGAGATAGTAAGAAATCCAGGATTATTCCTAGGTTATGAGCCTGAGGTACTGGGAGGATGGTATTATCTTCATCTTCATGATCTTCATCACCATCATCATCATGCCTTAAGGTCTGAAAAATGCTTTACAGGTATTATCTCATATGATCTTCACAACTCCAAGAGGTGGATACTATTAATTATCCTCATTTTACAGAAGAGGAAACTGAGACTGAGAGAGATTAAGTGACCTGTCCAGGGTCAAAATAGCTGGTAAGTATCTGAAGCTGGCTTTGAACTCAGGCCTTGATTCCAAGTCCAGTGTTCTATCCAATGTACTACCTAGCTGTCTCCAATTGCTTACCTCATAGCACTGTTGCTTCAAAAAATTCATTGTAAAGCATAAAGCACTACATGAAAGTGATGACCCCTAAACAACATATTCTACTTGAGTGTTCAAAAAGACAGTACATGGTAGCTGAGCTGGATTCACTTGAACAAAAGAACCTAATGAATAACTTCAGTCAATAAGATTGTCACAATCTCTACAACAAAGTAGTTACACTCTAATGCAGAAATATTGTCATAGTGTCTCTGCAAGAAATGTCTTTTAGTTTCTCTAAATTGTCAGTTCACACAAGGGACATCTCACCCTCAAAGTACTGTATTGATGCTTCATTGTGATGTGGTGGTGACCTTAGTCTTGAAGACTGTTGAGGTAGCAGAGTGATTGCTATTAGGTCTGGCAAGTCTTCAGGTACAGGTTCAGTGATGCATTGCAGGTCTGTCATCCAAGGACCAGCCTGATGGAGGACGAAAAGAGTCATCATCAGCTGAATTTTTCAGCTATGCTAATGCTGGCCAGCGCATTTCTAAGAACCACTACTTACATGTAAAAGAAGTGTAATTAATATAGATTCAGAAAGCACCTACTGACAATAACAGTGTTTTAGTGCAGCTTCTGGACTTAGTCTGTAAAATGAACCTTGTGTGTGGCATGAGCAGTCTCACAAAACCACAGGCTGCTGTAGCCCTAGACAGCCAAGTCTACTTTCCCTTCAGGGACTTAGAAGCATCCCTTAATGTCCTTGATGCTCTGGAGCTGTCAACACACAGGTGGGGAATCCATTTAAAACTATCCCTTGCAGCTGCTGGGTCAATTACTTTTAATGAGCTTGCATACTTATTCAAAGTAAAGGGGCAGGATCTCTGATTTCTCTGAAAAATCTCAGACAACACGACTGATTAGTTGCTTACCCCTCCATCCCCCCCTTTTTTTATTTTTTTTAATCCACAGCTGCTGCCACCAGCTCTTTATAGTGCTATCCTTCCTCACTGATATAGAATCTGCTACTCCATGTGTCAGAATTCCTTTCCTTCTGTCTCCATTCACATAATAAGTGTCTATTTAGTATTTGAATGTGTGAATGATTAGATGAATTGGTGAATGAATGAATGAATCTTCTAGTCAAATCAGGCTGAAATTACCTCTCTATCACATTTCTGGTTTTTCTGCAGGACAAGAAAGTTGGGCTTATACAGTACAGGCATACCTCATTTTATTGCATTTTGCTTCACTGTACTTTGAAGATATTGTGGTTTGGTTTTGTTCTGTTTTTTTTTTTTTACAAATTGAATTTTACAGCAAGCCTGTGTCGAATAAGTCTGTTGGTACCATTTTTCCAATAGCACGTGCTCACATTGTGAGTCTCTGTGTCACATTTTAGTAATTCTCACAATATTTTATTATTATTGTATAAAACGTTTTCATTATTATTGTATCTGTTGTGGTGATTTGTGATCAGTGATTTTTGATGTTACTATTGTAATTGTTTTAGAATACCGCCAACTGCACCCATGTAAGAGGGTGAACTTAATAGATAAATGTATGTGTTCTGACTGCTCCACTAGCCATCCCTTCCCCTATTTTTCTCCTCCTCATGCATCCCTGTTCCCTGAGACATAGTACTGAAGAATATTACACAAACTTAGTTGATAAAGCAGTGGCAGGGTTAGAGAGGAATGACTCCGATGTTGAAAGAAGTTCTATTGTAGGTTAAATGCTATCAAAAAGCATTGGGTGTTGCAGAGATGTTGGTGAAAGACTCAATCAAAGAGGCAAACTTCATTGCTGTCTTATTTTAAGTGCCACAGCTACCCCAGCCTTTAGCAAGGACCACCCTGATCAGTAAGCAGCTATCAACATTGAGACAAGACCTTCCACCAGCAAAAAGATTACAACTTGCTGAAAGCTCAGATGATAGCATTTTTTAGCAATAAAATATTTTTTAATTAAGGTATGTACATTGGGGTTTTTTTAGACATAATACTATTGCATACTTACTAGACTACAGCATAGTGTAAACATAACTTTTAAATGAACTGGGAAACCAAAAGCTTCATGTGACTGGCTTTATTGTGATATTCACTTTATTGCAGTGGTGTGGAACTGAATCCTCAATATCTCTGAAGTATGCCTGTGGTGGGAAGAAATTTAATATAAAAATACAAATATAAGACATTGTATTCCATGAAAAGGTATTGCAACAGAAGACCTTCTGAATTTGAGGGAATTGAATGATAAAATGTTTTCTCCTGCAGCAAGTCAAAAGACCTTGGTTCTCACCCCTGCTCTCAGAACTACTATCCATATGACCTCGGGCAAGTCACTTAACTTTCCTGAGGCTCAGTTTCCTTGGTTACAAGGTGAAAAATATTTGTACTACTCAGTACCAGAGGCATCTAGCGGCACAATGGTAGAGTACCAAACCTGGAATTAGGAAGACATCGGTTCAAATTCAACCTCACTAGCTGTAAGACCCTGGAAAAGTTACTTTACCTAAGTTTCTTCAACAGCAAAATAGAAGTAATAGGGGGTTTCTTCAACTGTAAAAAGAGGTGAGGGAAGGGGAGGAGGTGACAAGGTTGTTGTGATGATCAAATGAAATATTTGTAAATCACTTAGCATAGTTCTGGGCACATAGTAGGCACTTGGTTTTTGTTTGTTTGTTTCCCTTCCTTCCTTACCTCGGAGGATTATTTCAAGGACAATTCATTGCAAACATAAATTCTAAAGCGAAGTGAGTTACTGATATTCGTATTGGGCTCCCCCTCATGTAATCTTCTCCTCACTTCCCATCATTCCCACCCCCACCAAGGCAATGGCCTTCGAAAAGAAGGGTAATTTTGTTCTCAGGACATTGCACTTCAAATTAATCTGGATTTTCTTGTTAACCCCTTTCTTTTCTTTTTTTTTAAGGCTTAGGATTCCTTTGAAAGAGGCCAACTCTGTCTCGCTCTCTCTTTTTTTAAAGAAGCCAAGTCTCTCTTGAAAAATGTAAAACCTAACTTGAACATAAAATAATTTAAATAAATATAGAACTTTAGTTCCTTAGCAGTGTGAAGCTTAAATCCTGAATTTAGCTGCTTGTAGAAGCTCTGATAAAAGGCTTAGTGAGAAAGAAATTTTAGCCTAATCTCTAAGTGAAGATTTTGCATTATCTATAGGTTTTAATTCTCTCTTCTCCCTTTTTTGTCATCACTGTGTATAATCAAAAGTTTAGCCATATTAGTTTCAAATTGGCTTCACAGGGTGAAGGGTGATATGCTTTCATTCCTCATGGTTTTGTGTGTTCTCTTTTACTATTGCTTTAAAGTATAATGTTATTCTATCACTTTATGTGACTTTTACTACTTGGAACTGTTCCCTTCGACTCTCCAGGTCTCAGAGACTGTACATGGGCATTTTTAACAAACCAGCACTAGATAGACCTGGGCGTATAGTTTGCCTCAATTCTGCTGAGCGATGGTTATTGACCACAATCTAAATACAAATTGAAGTTTTTGTTGGCAAAAGGCCATATTCTAATGCATCTCCATAGTGTGAAAGTTGACCTTGGATTCTCAAAAATTATGCTAGTGATAATTAAAATCTGTCAGGTTGATGTTAAAACTTCAAGCATAATCCTAGCAATCCTGCTATCTGTCTTTGTAGGCCTACCAACCTAACCTAGAATAGAGAAACTCATCCCAGTAGACTGGTCACTTGGTGAATTCTTTGGCCATAGTGACCTATGAAACAAAGGAATACAAATTGGCCTTTAGTCCTGTGTAACCTCCTTATGCTTCTGTAATTATTGTGACACAGTGGCTAAAAAGGGGGTTTAGGATTAACCTCTAAATATTAAATTAGTTGTCACTTCTCTCTATAGAGAGAACCTTGTCCTGATGCCAATGAATGAATATACTACTAGAATAACTCTACTTTTATGTGGTTTCTCCCATTAGAATATAAGCTCCTTGAGGGCAGAGACTGGTTTTGTTTTCCTTTGTATCTCCAGAGCTTGTTACAGTGTCTGGTGCATAATCTGTACACAATGAATACCTGTCTGCTGATTGTCTGAGTGATAGAATCCTGTTAATCTTGACAGTCTTACTCTAGGGAAAACTAGAAAACAAAGGAAAGTTACAGTCAAATGGAAAAACAGGTTAAATGTTCTGGAAATGAAAATGAAGGAGGTTTTGTTGCTGATTTTATTACAAGTCCAAAGGCAATAAAAAAGAATCATTTCATGAGAGATTTGGCCATCTACAATTGCTTTGTTTGCAGTTAGCATTTTGAAAAAAAAGTCACCATCAACCAACAAGCATTTATTAAGTACCCATTTGGTATAAGGCTCTGTGCTGGGTCCTGGAAAAACACAGCCAAAAATCAAACTGGCTTTGCCCTTATAGGGGTTACATTCTTCAGGGAAGAGATGACATGAACATATAAGTGGTATGTAGAAAATGTGCACCCAAAAATACATGGTCATTTTGGGGAAAGGTAACAGCTTTTGAGAGATAAGAGAAGGCCTCATGTAGAAAATGGTGTTTGAGCTGAACTTGGAAGGGATTCTAGAGGCTGCGGTGAGGAGGCAGTATACATATGCTCTCTCTCTATCTCTCTATATATTTATTCAATATTAAATATCGCATACATATGTTATTATATATGCACTTGTCTCCACAATTAGAATATAAGCAAGCTCTTTGTTCCTTTGTACTTTTATTACCAATGCCTAGCGCAGTGCCTGGCACATAGAAGAATTACAGAAGGTAATTAACAAAATATCTGATTGGTTGAGTGATTGATTGAGGGGACTGGGTTTGAGGATAAAGTTAAGAAGTCGCTTTTTTGGACAAGTTGAATTTAAAATGACTATGTGATATCCAGTTAGAAATATCCAATGAGCAGCTGGTGATGAAGATAAGTGCTGAGGAGAGAGATTAGAGCTGGATATATGTCTGAAAGTCATATACAGATTGCTAATTGAACCTATAGGAGCTGATGAAATCATGAAGAGAGAATATAGAGATAGGAAGAGGACTCAGAATAAAGCTTGGCTCTATAGATGTGCTAGTCAGTTTAGGCCAGGGGTGGGAAACCTGAGGCCTCAAGGCCACATGTGGCCCTCTAGGTCCTTAAGTACAGCCCTTTGACTGAATCCACACTATGAAGCTGATTCAGTCAAAAGTGGATTCAGTGGCACTTGTGGCCTCTAGGCTGCAGGTTCCCCGCCCCAGATTTAGGCTATCACTATGTCCAGGCTGCATGGTTGCCCTCTATTCCCTAGATGTCACCACAGCTAGAGTATTGGGATGTAAAAATGTTGCCTCTGGATTCAGTTCTGTCTTCTATCAGTGGTATCCAAGGAACCAAGATAGTCATAATTGACTTCCTTGACTTTTTGGTGGGAACCAACCCTCAGTTTATTCTTCATCTAACTCATTGTCATGTGAACTATAATCTAGCTCAGATAGTACCCATACAAATGATCATTCTTTTTGCTTCTACCACTACCTACTATGCTTCAGTATTTAGTGACTTCCATTTAAATGTGAGCATGGAAGAAATATAGTAAGTATGTATATCTATAAATGTGTGTATGCACACATATATACAAACACATGCACACACATATATAGGTATAATCTATAAACATATGCCTGTGTATAATATATGCTGGAAAATATGCTTAAGGAGCAAGAAATACAAGACACGAATGGTTTATAGACCATACAAATATGCCTGTATATCATGAACATTTCCTTCAATAAAATAACCAGAAGGTGTCATACATAGCAAACACAAAAGAACATTTTTCAAAAATTTAATTAATTATAACAAATATGAAATGACTCATTTTTAACATAGACATTGCTGAATCAGCAACATGTGTCCAACCAGACCAGTGACTTGTTAGAACAAAGAAAATTAGAGAGAACATGAAATAATATAAAACTAAAAGAATAAATTGAGAAATCTGGTATGCAATTGAAATAACTGATATCTGCCCTTTAAAATTTGCTGTTGACACCACACACCAGGCGCAGGAAATGGTTGGAAGGATGGATATCAACTCAAATTACAATTTCCTAAAGAAATTAAACCAATGTAAAGTGCCTTAACAAGGAGATGATGAAAAGCAGCATGGCATAGTGGGAAAATAATGCCCTAGAAGTCAGCATGTTCATCATTTTTTATAGTAGAGTAATATTCCGTTATAATCATATACCACAACTTATTCAGCCATTCTCCAGTTGATGGGCATCCTCAATTTCCACTTCTTTGCTACTATAAAAGCAGCTGCTATAAATATGTTTGTACAAATAGGTCCTTTCTCCTTTTTCAAAAAATCTCTTTGGGATACAGAGCTGGTAGTGGTATTGCTGGATCAAAGGGTATGCACAGTTTTATAGCTCTTTGGGCATAGTTCCAAATTGCTCTTCAGAATGGTTGGATCTATAAACTCATTTGTAAAATCACAGGAAGGACTAAGAATACTATGAGCAATATTACCCCATAGCCCAATAAGAAGCAGTAGAGGAAAAAATATACTTGAAGAAAGTTTGACCAAAGTCCCAGCTTAGCAAAGTTATTCTGAGCACATAATCACAAAACTGGAAGGACAGCAAACAGATGAAAAAATGTAAAAATCATTAAATACTTTCATAACAAGAATAGTAGAGCCTCCACATTTAGGTAACTTCACAGTACCGTATGTGTTTCATGAAAAAGTAGAAATGTCACTGGAGAAAACAAAGATGGGAAGAGCAGCTGACTAAGCTGAATATTTCACACAGGAGGTTTGTGCTGGAGCTAACAATTTCAATAATTGATCTTTCAAAGTTAATCTGAGATAGGCAAGCATACCAAAGGTGGGGAATCAGACCTTATCATTACTCCATCTCAATTAGCATGCAGCCTGTATGCTTTCTTTTATATCAATATAAAATTGTATATAAACACTTTGTGGCAGTGGTGGGATCACTCTCAAAGCATATTAACTTAGAAAGCTACAAATTAAAATTATCTATGGTGTATTATGTTTTTATTTACTTTGATAAACATTCTCCAGTTACATTTTGCTCTGGTTTGGCTGCATTCATGAGTTTTGCAGGCTTCTTGATCATGGGTTGGACACCTCTGCACTTCACATACATCAAGTGCATCTATGATGAAGGTATGATGAGAGGACAAGTTGGTCAAAAACAATACAGTGGACTACAGCTTTACAATAACACAAGTGACTGAATGGTGGAGAGAATGTAAGATCCCACTGTACTTATTTCTTGACAGTAAAAAAAATTTTTATGCAAGTAAAGCCCCTCTTCTATCAAAGTGGCCCCCTTGTATATGTGAAAATTATACATGATTCTTTGAAGGATTTAATAACAAAAATAGCTTCATTTGACACTCAATTGTCATAATTGTTTATGTCTAGCTTGCAGGCATAAAAGAAGAATGGTCGATGTTCTTCTAAGATGTTTCTCACCATCTTGGAGGAGATCCAGTACAAAGTAGAAATAGGAAAAAGAGAAACTCCCCATCAATTGTGAGCTCCTCCAGATTTTCCTGTTTACGAGATGGCATTGCACTAATTACATTAAGCCCCAAAGCATTGCAGGGCCTCCCAAGTGAGATCCATAATCATTAGAGAGCATTTGGACTAACTCTACAAACAAGTAAATGAAGAATGCATATTGTCTAGAAATGCAATTGAATTGTACAAGCCATGGAGCATCAGTACATAGATCTTCATTAATCTTTGACAGATGTTGCAAATGGACAGTGATGAATAGGCCCACAACTGAGAAGAAGAACAGAGTGAACTGCCTTTGACGAATTATGAAGCTCTCTTCTGATTCCAGACTTGTCCTTGAAATAAATCCTGTCTTTGCTAGTACCAAGATTCTTCCAGTAATGTTGTATAGCTCTCATGGAATGCCACAATCTCTAAAAAACTGAGGTTAAGGATAACCTAAATAAAGGTCTGTGGAGGAGGGCCTGGAGGTCGTGAGCAGGATGTAAATTATCACAAATGAGGATTTAAATAGAAGTAGCTTAAAAGAGGTCAGCAAATCATTGTATGGCTGGGGTAGGGAGATATGGGGGGAAGTGGAGGGAATGACCTGGTCATAAAACAAGAATAAAACATCACCAATCAATGGTCTGCATGTTTCATTATAAACCATTCAGTTCTCCTAAATTAAGACCTCCAGCATATTCAATGGATTCCTGACACTGATTTATGAGAAAATGAATGATTTGCACAAATTGGGCAGGTGCAAATGTGTAGTGATGTACATTGCTGGAGAAAATACATTAATATTATCATAGCTCCATCATTTGTGTATGTAGCAGGCTCTTAATATTTGTTCAGGATTGTGGAAAGACTGACACAAATACGCTATTAGTAGATCTGTGAATTGGTCCAGCAATTCTGAAAAGAGATTAAATGACTTTGACCCAGAGATCTCACCCCTAGATATACCTTGGGGTATACCCCAAGGAAGTGAAAGATAGAGTAGTCCATATACACCAAAAATATATATAGCACCACTTTTCACCATAGCAAGGAACTAGAAACAAAGTTGATATTGTGTGGTAACTAAACAAACTGTACTATATTAATAGGCTATTATTATAAGAAATAAGGAATATGAAAAATATAAGGAAACAAGGAGTGTCATATTAATTGACATGAAGAGAAGTAAGTAGAATAAAGAAAACAATATACCTGATGATTATAATATTAATGGAAAGAAAATCAAAACTAATATAATTATATATAATTATAATTAGTAAGGTGAGTTGCCAAAAAAAGAAATTCAGGAGGGCACACTCTTCCCTTCACCAAAGCAGGAAACCATGGAGGTGAAATATAGTCCATAATGTTGGACTTGATTAATGTGTTAGCTGTGTCTTTTTTCATATCTAGATATATCTATCTGTATGCGTCATATAGATCTCTATGCATACTATGTTATAAAGGATGCTTCTTGGGGAGAGGGAGATATATATTGGCAAATGAAGGTGATATAGAAACTAGATAGCAACATTTTTAATACCCATTTTTATTCAACAAACATTTTTGATGCTTACTATATGCCAAGCACTGTGCTGGAAGCTGGGAATATAATAATGAATAGGATTTAGTCCTTGCCCACAATGAACTTATAGGAGATCAAAGATTTAAATGCAGTTATTGCAATATGAAGCAGTAAATGATAGAAGAGGTACAAAGTGCTATAGGAATCTGAGGAAGCAGTATTCACTTCTAGCTAGGATAATCAGGTAAGGTATCATGCAAGGGGGTTTCATTTGGACTGGCTCTTGAAGAATGGGTAAAATTTTAACATATGAAGTAGAAATTAAAAGAAACTATGCAAGGAAAGAAGATTGCAAAGAAGCACATTTTGCCCTTCTCCATTTTTAGCTACTTTGTTTTCATCATTAAGCAAGATAATAAGGATCTATGTGAGAATCTATTAAGATAACATGTGAAATGCATTGCCAACAATGCACTATATTAATGCTAGCTATTATTATTCCTCCAGTCTTCTGGAATCTTCAATATTGTTTATTAATTACTGAGATTTGGAACCCATTTACTAAAGAATGAGTCCATGAATAAGCTATAGCAAAGTTAGACACCAGCGCTTTCTTCTTCGTCTTCACCCTCAAAGTATTCCTCAAAGAAATATTTTTTTCTTTAAACTAATCTTTAAAAATATGTGTGAAAGAGACAAAGATTCTCAAGTAATTCATAAAGTAACATTTTTCAATATTTATCTTCCCCTCAAGTTTTGGGATTATAACCTATGTACCTTTGGTTCAGGAGAAGGAAGTTGCCTCAGCCTTTGATAAGTGCTGAAGTCTCCCAGTAACCCTTCAGCTTTAGGGATACACTGACCAGGCAGTAGGGCTGCATACTCTGTTGAGTACAAATAGAGGGGATAGGGATAAGGAAGCTGGATGAATTAAAAACAGATAAAGAAATTTAGAACCTGGAGCTCCTGCTTCTTGATCAATGACCTCATTTCCTGGACTAATACTTAAAGGAAAATCCCACCCATGCTTCAGTTTACTCTTAGCTCTCTGATCATGTTCTCTTTTTTTGCCAATCACCATGCCCCTACACGGGTACCCTTTCTTTTCTTTCCATACCTCTTCCACAATTATGGGACCATGAACCATGATCAAATCAACTCTGCCATTGTCTCTTAGTGAGGTATTTCAAACTATTCCTCTAGCACCATCTCTCTGTAATTTTTGATACCAAAGTGCCCCTCGACTTTATGTGACATCTTCCCCATTGCAATATAAGCTTCCTGAAGGCAGGGATGGTTTTTTTTTTGTTTGTTTTTTGTGTTTTTATTTGTAACACTTCACACAGAACTTGGAACACAGTCAACACTTAATAAATGCTCTTTCATTCATTCTATTTCATCCCTTACTTCATGTCCACCTTTAATTTAGCTTTTTGTTTATTCTGGCAGAGATCAAGTATGTGCCTTTTAATTATTTTTTAATTAATATTTTAATCTGATATCTTTTTTACATTGCTTTTACTTCCCAATGATTTCCTTCTACCCTCAACAATAGGCCCTACCTGATAGCAGCAGTGAGGGGGAAAAAATGGAGAAAGGAGAGAAAAAATGAGATGGGAAAGGGAGGAGGAATTTTTAGAGAAAAGCATGTTTTAAAGTTTCTTAAATGTATGGGGAGAAAGAATGGAAATATAAAAGAGAGCAAAAATACATGAGTAAAAATGCTGATAACAAATCTCCCTGGTGACTTCATATTTTCAAAAACCAAGCAAAAAATAACATTCAACCAAGCTATGTCAGTGTTATTTCTGTCAATTTGCACAGCATTAGCAGTGGCAGATGGCAATGACATTACCTGAAAATAACTTGCCTGGAATTCAGAATTTTATGGACTTTGGGGTATGATTTATGAGGCTCACACCTACCTTTCCTTTGCTTCTTGGTATAGCTTGATGAGTTGTTCTTTGCTATTCTTGCTCGGAATTGATTTTTCACTCTTATTTTATCCTTTCTCTTTTTTTCCATATTTAAGATTCTAATCGGTCTCATCTCCATGCATACTTCCTCCTCCAACTTTCTCTTCTCTCCCCAGACTCTCAATCATTAGAAAAGTCTCTACATTTGTTCATGAGATATTTATCTTTTTTTTATTTTGCCTGACTTACTGCAGAAAAAAATTACATTACTCAGTTCCCTAAAGTTCACTACATCTTTTTTTATAAAAACTCTTCATAGAATAAAATATATTCATGATTCATGTTTTTCTTAGATAAAAGCCCAGTGAAATTTACTAATCCACACTCAAGATAAAATTGCATATATTAAAAATAAGTTAATATGAAATTAACTGCATTCTCATGAACTATAGGCAGATTAATATAAGATCCATGTATGAAACAATAGTTTCAACTTCTGGTAAGGATTTTTAAGTATTAAATTGTATTTTTTCTTGGCATTTGCATTTCAAACAATGCCATTATAAGCTCATTTGTGCTTTTAAAATTAAGTCTCCCAGTTCTTATGTGAAAAAATATTAATAAAATGCAGTCTGAAACTTAGATAGCTTCTGGGCCTTTATTTATAACTGGTTCCTATGTTTTGATTAAATCAACCATTTGATTCAATTAAAACAACTCAAAAAGTGATGTTATATGATGACCAAAAAAAAGTGATTTCAGTCAATTCAATGAAAAAAAATTTTTTTAACTGGCTGTCAGAAGAGTCAATATGATAGACTTATGACACACAACTATAACTAAAGAGGTAATCTGACTCTTCCACTGCATTAACTTCTCATGGATTTCACAAATTTGAATGCTAGTTTTGAGGTGAGGTAGCCTCTACCCCAATAATCATAAACATTTCATCAGCTCAGTCAGAAGTTCAGGAGAACTACTTGATTATCATCATGTCAACAAAATATTGTTGGTTTATTTTTTTCTACTTTTCAGCTGGTTGTGGTAATATTTTTTGCTAGTAAACTTTAACCACGTTGAAATTCTATGTAAAATATGTAAAAAAAAATTTCAAGTTGTAGCTTTCTTCAAAATGTCTAGTATAGTCAATAATTCTGTTATTCATATATATTTTTGGTTTTTGTCACCTTCAATACAAATTGGGATTTTTTGGGATAACTTTTTATCACAATTTTCTGTATTGCAGATAAATATTTTGGAAAAATGAGGGGTGGGGCAGGGAACTTCCATTCTGTAGGCTGTTTAAAGTACCATCTTTTTTATTATATGAGAATACTTCCTTACTTTGACAAATTAACAATTAGGGACTAGATTAGACTTGTGTTTATTTTTGCCCTACCTATAAATTAATAGGCTTGCCAAAAAATTTACTAATAGTAGCAAGATTTATTGGGGGGAATGTTATGAAATATCTTCAAGCACCATTAGTGCACCAAAGCAAGTAAGCAGTCATTTTTCCAAAGCTTTTTTTATATTTCAGTTAATATAAGCACCCCAAAGATCTCAAATAGGCAACACTCCGGTAATCTAAAAAAAATACAGTCATTCCCTGACTGTTGCCCATTCAATTAATAAAAATATATGCCTGTGAACTTCCAAATTATTTCTCAGTATGGAGGTGAGATATAATTCCTAGACCAAGAAGTGTTAGCTGAGTTGTCACATCCCATTCCTGATTTCAGCATTACCCAGATAATCACTCAAATGCGTATCTAGGACAAATGATGTTTCCATATTTTATGGGTGCCTGTGATTCCCAGGCCTATGGTAGGGGACTGATATAGTAAATCTCAATAATGTAATATTCCAGTTATATTATGACTTAAATGGTTAGGGGATGATGGGGTGGAGAGAGAAGGCTACATTAGGGAGATAACTATTAATAAAATAGGAGAAGCAGTGTATACAATTGTGGGGGTAGGAAGGAAAGGAAGTCCAACAATCTGCTTTGGGAAGGTCCACTGCTAATGTTTTTAAGCAAAGAAGGGTAATGTAATTAACAATATTATATTGAGGCTGGATGTCAATCAGTCAATTGTAAGGAGAGAAAAAGGGCAACAGGGCTACAATACGTTGTGCACTCTATCTCACTTTGCCTCCATACACACACACACACACACACACACACACACATACACACATACACATATGATTTCCCTCTTTTTAGCGTCCTTGTGTCTTGCTAGGGTTGCTAATCATTCCCAAGAGGTAATTACTAAAGTATGTTCTATGTGTATTTTCCTGGGGATCTTCAGTCTGTGGCCATGTGTTCCAGCTGCCCTAGAGCCTGAGTCCAGTTAGCACCAGTGGAGAGCTGGTTTGACAATTCTGTTTCTTCAGGCTCAGCCAAATCTGTGTTCTTCATTACTGCCTCCTAAGACCATTACTTCCCTTAGTAGTCAACCAACATTTATTAAGTGTCTGCCACCTATCAGGCACTGTGCTAAACTCTGGACAGACAAAGAAAGGCAAGGAAAAAAAAACAGTTCTTGCTCTCAAGGAACTAATTCTAATTAGAGAGAAAAACAACATAATTCTAATATGCTAACAGCTATGCATAGAAAAGATATAGGCAGGATAAATTGTGACAAGTCTGAGAAAGAAGGAATTAAGATTAAGGAAGACTGGAGAAGACTTTTTGTAGAAGGGAGAACTTGAGCTGGGACTTAAAGGAAACCAAGGAAACTAGGAACACAGCATTTATTGCTAAATATATACATAATAAAATCTATTTTAATAAAATATAAATACATTTAAACTCACCACACTTTTATAAAGTTGCCTATGTGGGAAAACATTCTAATTCCACCACTCACAAAGGAATTTTTTCAAACAAAACCCCTGATGAGATGTCGTAGAAGCAGATTTAGACTTTAAAAGGAGGAAAACATCCTTATAATTAAAGGTGTCCAAAAGAGAAATGGGTTATTTCTGGAGGTGAAGGATTCTCCCTCATTGAAGTTCTACATTTGGAGCCTGGGTGACTACTTGTGGAGAACGTTAAGATTTTTTTGTTCAGTATATTTTAATGCTCTGTTTCTCTCTATGGAATCATTTGTTTTTTGTAACAAATAAAAAAATGGAATCAGTGGGGATCATATATACTCTGTACACCTGTAAGTCAATTGCGTGATTATCAGAAAATCAATCAATAAGTACTTTTATATACTTATTGTGTACGAAGCACTGGAGATAAAAAAGACAAAAACAAAACAGTCCTGCCCATAAGGATTGGGGGAGAAACTGTATGGGGGAGGGCATTTGCAGTGGAGGAGATAAGAAAAGATTTCAAGTAGCAGGTGGCAGAATTCAGGCAGTTTTGAGGAAACATGGGATCCTAAGTGAATTCAACATGTGAGGGATCACCTATGCAAAGAAATTAAAATAAGAGATGGAATGTTGAGGGTAAAGAATCGGAAGAGTTGTTTGACTAGACAATAGACTTTAGGAAGAGCAATAATATAAGGTAAGGTTGGGAAGATAAATTGTAGACAGGTTCTCAAAACTTTGTGACTATGAAAATTCTGTGTGAGTGTTTCTGTTTTGTCTTCATATTTTTCATCAAGGAAACCCTCAATATGCTTATAGATCATTCTGAAAAACGTGTTGTTAAATATTTTTTAAATGGAATTCTTGTTCAGAGGTCACCATTGGATATATGTTGCAGCCTACTTGCATCCATTATGCATCTCTTCAGATCAAATACAACTGACAGATTTATGGGGCATTTTTTTTTTTGCATTTTCATTAGATGTTTTGGCATGAGGTAGACATAAATTCATCAAATCGACAAAATGTCTCTACTTCGTGAATCCTTAGCTCATTGTATAGAGAATAGATGTATTATTAAATAGGGAGAGAGAAAAACAGAAATACCCTGATTAATTTTTTGAAAAATGTTAAACCCTCACTAATTAGAATTAGTCATTTTCATCTGAAATGAGTTTTCATTCGTTCCAGATGTTTATTCAACTTTATTCAGATAAATTGAAATTTTATATAGCATCTGAATTGTAATTTAAGTATCTATATGATTAATGTTCCCACACATTTTTAGAAAATGAAGTGCCACATTTCAACTCATCTAGACTAATGAAATATCATTCAGTAAATTAAACACTGATGTGTTTGTAAGCATGCTCACAATATTAAGTGAATGTGTGCAATATTAATGATATATCAGAAAAATAAACAATCAGAAATAGTGAAAGATGGGACTTTTCAGCAAATCCATGGCAGCCAACAATGTCATCTGGGTGTCTGTTTATTATTTTGTGAATTTCTTTAATGAATCATATTCAAAGAATATGATCCTGTTAAGATGTTGCCAAAGGGATTACTTTATTCAACGACTCATTTCTTCATTAAGAATTCTATCATGACTTATAAGATATGAGGCTAGCTTCTTTCCATAAATGCTTTACATTTTCCATTTTAAAAGATGACTAAAGTAATTGATCTTGTTTAGAAATAGTAACTCCATAAAAGAATGCATGGTACATTTACTGTGATCTAAGCTAAGTGCATTACCTTTGTCCAGCTTGCCATTAATATTCATGAAATGTTTGCACTCTTTATTTTCCCTATAGCATTTAATTTTAGCTGCACTCTTCTAGCAAATGTGGTTGAATAAAAAGCCTGAAGGACTATTTTATGAAATACATTGAAGTATTAATTTGTAAGGTAGTTAAAAATGACTGATGAAAAAAGTTAACAGGACATTTCTTGACAGATCACTTCCTAAGACAAGTCATATGCATACATTTTCACAGGCCTTTTTAGATTTACGTTAGATAACACAAATAATGGCCTAATTTGACACTGTGACCTCTTTCAAGTCATAGATAAGCCAATACACACTGGTGGGATTTATACCGTGTCAAATTAGACATTTTAAATAAGGGAAATTTAGTCAATAAGTTATCTGATCCAATGTTTTAAGCACCTACAGTATACTGTATCAAGGCCATATTGAGGTACTGGTAAAGCAATTAAAAAGAAAAAGTCCCTATTCTCAAGAACCTTACATTCTATTAGTAGAGATACAAAATAATCAGATAAGTATATACATAATAACTTGAGGCTAGAGAGAGCTTTCACAACTAAGGGAACCAAGAAATATGTTTTTGATATAAGGCGGCATACATACTAAGCCTTGAAGGAAGCTTGGGACTCTAAAAGATGGAGATGAAGAGGGTATGCATTACAGACATGGGGTTCAACACTGAGGTGAAGAAATGAAGTGCCAATTCCAAGGGACAACACATAGTACAGTTCATCTACAACAAAGGTGTCAAATACACAACCTGCTAGCCATATGCAGCCCACAATATTCCTGAGTATGGCCAAAACCAGATTAAAATGTAATTGGAAAATAACAAAATTAATAAATAAAAAATGGCAATGGGGTTTTCTAAGTCAATACATGACCCCCAGGGATTTTTTTTACATAGTTTAGTGGTCCCCATTTCTATTTGTATTTGACACTTCTAGTCTCACAACATAAGGTAAAGGGAAATAATCTCATTATGCCTAACTAATAAAATAAAAGCTGTAACCAACTTGCACTGAATAGATTGGTTTTGACATCATGTAAATCTGTCTTCTACAATGAAAAAAATATACCAGATTATTTTTTTAAAATTCTACTTGAATCTCATGCTATTTGTGCCAACCTCCTTCAAGAAAAATGACCTGAGTACATCATAGTCAAATTCCACCGTGGTTTTGGGAAATCTTGCTGGCCCATTAGTCCAGCTCTTAATGGTGCCAGTAATATAGTAGGCATTTAATAAAAAGCTTTGTGACTGACTGGTCATTTGTAGCATCGTTCCTATGGAGCTCTACTGCCTCCTATCATTTGCCTGTCCTTAATGTCATGTTTTCCCAAGACCAATTAATGGCATCAGGTGGAGCACACCTAAAAACTCTCTTTGCTCCAGGCAAGTTGCCAAGCAGCTGCTGATCTACTCTGATGGAGTGATTTCCTCATCAGGAGCTCTCTGTACCTATGAAATCACAGAATTTTTTTTTAAAGGCAATTATGTAGTGTTGCATTCAAGCTCTAAAATTTCTTCAGTTTCTCCGTCTATTTAGCTGTTTCTTCTAATACCCTACTCAGAGTCTATGGTGCACAGCTGCAGCAACGTCCAAAAGTCTAGCTTTGTGGCAAACTGAGATAACCCCTGTGAATGGTGGCAAGAAATAGATTTAGCCCAGGAAGGGCCCCAGACTCCAAATTCGTGTGCCACTCTCTCTTGTCTCTCAAGTCTTTCCATTTCATCTCTCAAGACACCTTTGCTCAAGGGGCAGCTAGGTGGTGCAGTGGATAGAGCACCAGCCCTGGAGTCAGAAGGACCGGAGCTCAAATGTGACCTCAGACACTTGACACTTCCTAACTGTGTGACCCTGGGCAAATCACTTAACCCAGATTGCTTCACCAAAAAAAAAAAATACACCTCTGCCAGACCTCTGTCTGAGCGTGCTGGGTACAAGTGTTAACCCTGCTACTTAAGAAACATGTGACTATCCCACTAATAGCTTCATTTTCCTGAGTCTCAGTTTCCTTATTTATAAAGTGGGAATGACAATAATGGCACTACCTGTCTTACAGAGTTATTGTGAGGGTCAGTTGAAAACATGGATATAAAGCACCTTTGTAGATCTCAAAATGCTACATAACTGTCCCTACAGGAAGAAAGAACAGATATAAATCAGGATTCTAGTACAAAATTGCCTCAGTTATGTAACACTGCTCTTTAGTGTCAACACAGACTAAAACCCTCAATAAAATGAGAACCATATTTTGTCAAACTGAAAACTTCGGAGGTAAGCCCAGGTAGCCTTCAGAGGTAAGTCTGATATGTTAGGGTAAATTTCTGAGAATTTGTAATCAAGTTTCATAATAATCAGTTCCCTACATAATGTAAAATATAATTAAATCTAAAGAGGGAAAAGCTGAAAATAACCATAAATGTGACATAGTGAACAGTAGACATGAAGAAAGGCATTTAGTGGAGCATAAAATTACAGCTGCTTATTTCCATTCAACAAGTACTTTTTTAATCACCATCATGTGGCTAAGGCACTCTTCTGTGGGGGACAAAAGACCCAGTTCCTGTCTTCAGTAAGCTTGAAATCTTCCAAGAGAATAAAATGAGAACCCAACTAATTAGAGGGTACAGAGGATATAATAAGATTCATAGGAGGAAGTGCAGAATGATGAGGAACTCAGGGTAGGTCATGTATATTTCAGAGTATGAGGAAAGGTTTCATGAGACTCAAAAGACTTCAGTTATGGATCAGATTTGAGAGTCCATGCTTTCCACTTAAGGCCAATCTAGCTGTTTGTAAGGTGGTATTTGAGTTGAACCTTGACAGATGAGTAGAATTTTGAAAAAGGGAGAAACAGGGAAAAGTATAAAGCACGGATAAAGGCTCCAAAGTGGAAAACACAAATATTTTCAACGACAGATGGACCCATGTTGGAAGTAATGGAATTATAATTGCATAGATATTTTAGAGGATGGTGATGACTGATATAAAGAGCTTAGAACTTATTTAGGAGGTATGTAGCATGGTATTCTAAAGGCAATTAGTGAGCAGTATTAAAAAGAATCTCTAGGCTGAAGTACAGCTGCAATGCTTCATCACAGTATAACGACAACAATATTTATATAATGCTCTTATGTTTACAAAGCTCTTTACATATGTTATCTAATTTGGTCATCAAAATAGCCCTTTGAGGTTGGTGCTGTTATCTCCCTTTGCAGATGGAGAAATCGAGGCTGAGAGAGGTAAAGTAAGTTGCTCAGGGTCACACTGCTAAGTGAGACTGGGTTTGAACTCACATCTTTTTGAATCCAAGTCTAGCATGCTGTCCACTGCACCACCTAGTTTCATAGAGGTAACCTTGGTCTCTGGAAACTTCTGTGAGTATAACAGAAGCTCCTATTTGTCCTAGCCTTCAAATAGGGATCTGATGGCAAACCCTATGTCTGCCATCTAAGGACCAGCCTAATTACCTTTTGAAAGGTTCATCACCAGAAGATTGAATGCTAGGTGATGATTTTTTTTTGGTGGCGGAGGCAGGGATGCCACAGCAATTTATAAAAGTAATCTTCTAAGTAGCTATGTGGCACAGTGTACTGCTAGACTTGGTGTCAGAACTGGGTTCAAATCCTGCCTCAGTTACTTCCTGGCTGTGTGACTTTAGGCAAATCATTTGACCTTTGTACACCTCAGTTTCTCTTCTGTGAAATGGGGATAATCATAGCACCTACCTCCTAAGATTCTCCTGAGAATCAAAAGATATAACACTTGCAAAGTTCTTTGCAAACCTTAAACCAATATAGAAAAGCTAGCTATGAAGCCAGAAAAGAAGTTGTGATGTGTATTAAAGGAGGCAGTCAGTACCCACACTGTTAAAAATCAAAGATACTTGCAGCATTGAAGTATTAAAAAAAAAATCAGTAGTATCAACTCAACCAAGTCAATAACTATTTAGCACTTCAGTTGTGCAGGGCCCTATGTTAGGCATTGTGGGAGATATGAAAATGAGAGGAAATAATCACAGCAGGATGAATTAACAGACAGATGGCTAAATGAGGCTAGAGGAGAGTTCTAACAATAATGAAATCTCATTGATCTTTTGAATAATCTTAGCGGGAATATGTTCAAAATTGGAGACAGATCTATCACCATAATTCTCCATTTTTATAATTTAAAAGTATTCTTTCTCAGGGTGTGTCTGAAATGGCACATTATCATATTAAATGCCATAATTAGCTACAGGAGGTCACCTAACTTACTTCTTTCTTTGTGACTATATGGGAATAGTTCAGGGAGCCTTGTCTGGCAGTAAAAATAAATGTAATCTTACCTCTGTCAAGCTAAAGAGGATGAAAAATGCCATGAGTCTATCGGACATATACCATGTTAAAAAAAAAAAGTTCTAAGAACTTTTCTTCAATTGACTTTGAAAGAGAAAGACAAGAGACAAATTCCCACTGGGTCAAGGGCTTGTTTGTTCTGCTTAGCTCAGGAAGAATTTATAATTCCTTTAGTCCTTTTTTAAAATTGACAGGGGAATTAGTTTGATTGTTGCCCCTAAATAGTTCCCCAACACCAGAGCAGAACCCATCTGAACCACACAGTTTTCCACACTGGGGATGAAACCTATCTCAGATCACAATCAACTTGGCCTAATCCCCAGAATGAAAATTTGTACACCATCTCTTATTAATGTATTCCATTAACTTACAACCCTTCTAACTAAGGTGTTGACCCTAAAATCCCACTGGCTACCATTTAAACCTGTTCCTTCCTGCTTCTGCTGATAGAAAGGGAGAACAGTTGCTCAGCAACAAGCCTTTTATACACTCGAAATCGCCCCTCATTCTTCTAAATACCTCAGTTACATTTTCCACGCTCAATAATTCCAATTACTTTGACCCTGCCAACCTCTTAATCAGTTTCATTGCTCTCCCCTGTACTCTCCAACTTCTCCTCTTCATTATCAACTAACATTGCATGACACTGAACTGGGCATCCCACTTAAACGTTAAAGTCCCAAGTGGAGAGCATTCTTTGATAAAGGCTTAATGAATACCAAAAATATTAGGAAGACCCACTCCATTTGATTTCTGCTGTTGACCTTTACAGAACCCCATCCAATAGAATTCATTTGAGCTATTTATGTCTCCTGGAAAAAGTTGATTTTTTTCTACAGACACAGAAATGGGTTATCAGTGTATTAAGTAGTTAACTCAATTTAGGATACTTCATCTGAATGCTTGGAAATGTATCTCCTGCACTTTCAGAATACCTCAGGAAATAGACCATGCACTCTAAGCACTATTTAAGACATTGCCCAGTTAGAATAAACAGGTCAAAAACAAGCATGGTCCGGGATTTCGATGGTGATGAACTTTGCCAACTATATCCCAGTCTGAAAATTTTCATGGAGTTCATGAGAGAAAAATTTGTTAATACTATTCCTTGTCACAAAAGCATGCTATCCCCATCATTATTTTCTCCAAATATTAGGCCTCATCCAGTATCTACAACAATTAGATTACAAACTTTAAAGAGCAAGAAAAGCAAACTTTTAGTTCTGCTCTAGAAGGACCGATGAATGGAAGTCACACCGAGGCAGATTCCAGCTCAATATACAGAGAACTTCTAATTAGAAGTGTAATTGTAGAACAGATTACTTCACGTAATGAATTTCTGGTCAGCGAAGATGTTGAAGAAGCAGCCTAGTGACCATTTATCCAAAGATAACTGTACAAACAGAGAGAATTTCCTCACTAGGAGTTCCCTATAACATGAAATCATAGGTCTGGACTGAAAATAAAATAAAATAAAATAAAATAAAATAAAATAAAATAAAATAAAATAAAATAAAATAAAATAAAATAAAATAAAATAAAATGTAGCCAAGATCAGGAAGATGACAGGATGGTGAGCACATCCAAAGATAGATGGTATTACTGTAGAGTGAGCGCCTGAGCTAGATGACTTCTGTGATCCCTTCTGCATTTTGGATTATGTAATTCAACATCTACTTATACATACATACATACATACATACATACATACATACATATATATGTATGTATGTATATATGTATAGGTATATCTATGTATATCTAAGTATGCATGTGAATACATACATACATATATATATATATATACACACACATATACAGATATATGTATATATGTATGTAGAAAGAGAGAGATCAAGTAGTATACCAGATATAATAGGTCATTCTTTAGTGCCAGTAGTATCACTTTTTGCTCTCTGTGATTCCCACTTTTCTTCAATCAGTAGGCCCCAAGGCTAAGTTCATTGTTTCTTTTTGGTCCCTCAGTTCGATGTAAAAGAGAATGTTGAAATTGCAGTCAGAAGAGTCCTGTATTCAAATCCTGCCTCATGGACTTATATGACCTTGAGCAAGCCCATTAACCTCTCTAAGCCTCAATTTCCTCATTTGCAGAATAGGGATGATAAGTGTATTTACCTTACATGGTTATTGTGTATCATGAGGATCAAATGAAATAGTTTGTAAACCTTAAAGCTCTATGTAAATGTTAGCTATTGTTATCAATATATAGGTTTACAGAAGTATAGGCCTATATATACAGACACAGAGAACTACACCTGGATACATCTTTATTCTCTTTCTTGCTGAATGCATTCTCTCAGTTTTGGTCTTCAGGTTTAGCCAACCCAATCTCATATGGACTGAATGACAGATGAAGCTCTAGCTTCCTAACCAAGATAGATCCTGATAGTCAGAGCTGCAGGGTACATTAACCTGTTCTTCTCAAGTATCCTTACGCAGCCTTAATTCCAGGTGTGGGAGCCACCAGCTTGCCCAATTACCCTTCGTTCCCTATACAACATACTGCCCCCACCAATTGTACCTTCTTTTCAGGCCTCCAACAACTTCACCATCCATCTTATTTGTTATTGATCTATGCTCACCATCCTGTCATCTTCCTGATCTTGGCTACATTTTATTTTATTTTCCTTTATTTGATTTTATTCTCAGTCCAGACCTATGATTTCATGTTATTGGGAACTCCTAGTGAGGGAACTCCTTCTGTACAAATCAGTAACTCTTATGCAGCTCACAGCCTTAGAGAGTGTCCTAGGCTACTGAGTGGTTAAATGACTTGTCCAGGGTCACACAGCCAGTGTGTGTCAGTAGTAAGATTTGAACCCAGGCAGGCCTGATTGGGGTCAACTCTCTGTCCCCCGGTTAGAGCTGCTTCACATCACCACATTTCTATTCATCCAGCCTGCATTAGCATTTTTGGCTGCCTTACCCTTTTATTGTCTTCTACTGGGCTTTCAGTTCACTAACCACCACCCTCCCCTAGCCCCATTCCTGCTTGACACTTTTCCACATGACCTCTCATCTAATCACATTGCTTGAATCCTGTACTTGCACAGTTTATTTTTTAACATGTGTTACATTTATCCTTGTTAAATTTCATCCTATTAGATTCACCCTATCATTCCCATCTGCCAAAGTATTTCTGAGTCCTGATTTTCATTCAATATATTTTCTGTCTCTCCCAGGTTGGTAAGCGAGACATCTATGTCTTATCAAATCATTAGTAAACATATTGAGCACAACAGCAGCAAGAACAGACCCCTGCAACTCTCCTCTAGAAGGTTTTTCTCAAATTTGATAATAACCCATTGATCAGTACTCTTTGGAGCTGGGTCTTCACCTAACAGCCACCTAACTATTATCATCCAGCCCACATCTCTCCATCTCGGCCACAAGACTTTCAAATTCTTGGTGAAATCTATAGTAAATCTATGAGACATATCTACAGCATTTCCTTGACCTACCATTCTTGCACCGAGGGCTCCTCTCCCACTCTGGAGATTTCCTCTTTTGTCTTCCAAGAGATATTAATGACTCTAGCCCCTGGAAGTTCTCTCTCATTTTCTGAGTTGTTACTCTTTTCCCATCCTTTCTTTTCTGTTTGGTTTTACCCAAAATAATTTCATAGCCTCCTCTAACCATTACAGCAGGTTTGACTTCTCCATCATTGCCCTATACTGGCATTTACCTCATCCTCCCAGCTGATTATTATAGTGAATAGAGTGCTGGAGTCAAGAAGACCTAAATTCAAATTCAGCCTCAAACACTAGTTTTATGACCTCAAGTAAGTCACTTAATCTCTGTTTGCCTCAGTTTCCTCAACTCTAAAACAGGGATAACAAACACCATTAACCTCAAAGCATTATTATCAGTATCAAATAAGATATTTGTAAAGTGCTTAGAACAGTTCTTAGCACACAGTAGGCTTTATATGAATGCTTATTCTCCCCCCCATCCCCCCCCCATCTAAAAGCCATTTAGTCTGGGATAATGAGACTTGGTTTATCTTGATCCTTTCCCCTGGATCTGATCTCCCCATGCCAGACTAATTACTTGTTCTTTTTCCACACTATACACACAAAAGGAGCTCTTACCAAAATTTCTTTAAGTAGGACCTACAATTCTTACAAGAAACAGAATGGTGTCATAGATAAAAGCTAGACTTAGACCAGGAGGACCTAGGTTAAGATCCTGTCTGACACTAGCTGTAATTTCATGTCTAACCCTCAGTTTCCTCAACTATAAAATGAGAGACTTGAACTAGATAGCCTCAGAGATCCTTTCCAACTCTAAATCCACCTCCCTGACACCAAGTTTACTGTCAGAACAGAACATAAAAATTGCCTAGGGCCAGTGAAAAACTAACATCTTTCCCTGACACAAACTATCTTTTCTAGTGTCATATTTAAGGGTCAGAGTTTACATTCCATCCCAAAGGGGAGTAACTAGTTAGAACTGGTATATCTAGGGCCTACCATCAGTCAGAGAAATGGTACCACACTGAGGCAGAAATAATTTCTAAGGAATCTCAATGCTATATAGAGAAAAGTAAAACGATTCTTAATGTAAGAAATGCTTCTAAGTTGATCACTCTATGGCTTCTGGTATTGCTATTTGATCCTCCATGTACCACTATACTGCCAAACTTCCTCCTAGATATCTTTTCATCCTCACCGTTCTTCTGGTTTTACCCCCACCCATCTGACTGTTCCTTCCCAGTGTCCTTTGATGCATCATTATACATATTCCATACCCTAAATATGTGTTCCCCAAAGCCATCTCCTGGGCCCTCTCCTCATTTCCCTCCACACCCTCTTTTGGTGACAGCTTCTCCTACAATGAGTTCAATAATTTTTATGTAGATGACTAAATTCTCTATGTCCAGTCCTAAATTGCCAGCTTTCTGTCGGAAGTCTCCACCTGGATGTCCTATTTGCCATATCAAACTCAATATGCTCAAAACAGAGCCTTTTTTCTTTGTAGGATAAAGCACCTACAAATTTCCTTATTTCTGCCAAAGGCACTGTCATCTTTCTAGTCACTCACATATACAACCATGGAATCATTCCTGATTCCTTCTTCTTCATCAACCCCCTTACCCAGTCTAGTTTTGTAAAGTCTTGTCAGTTCTACCTCCACTTCTTTCACATGCACCCCTATTCACAGGACCACAGTAGTTCAGGTTCCTGTCACTTTTAAATTGTACTATTTCAATAGGCTCCCAAACAACCTCCTGCCTTCAAGCTTCTCCCTTTTCCAATCCATCCTCCATATGGCTGCCACATTGATCTTCCTAAAATACAGGTCTAACCAAGTAGCTCCCTTATTGAAGCATACTCGGCAATTGCCTGTTGTCTTAAGAATAAAATATAAATGCCTCTACTTGGTATTTCAGTCCTGTACAATCTGTCTCTAGCTTACCTCTTCAGACATCTGCCTCTATGCCTTTTTATGTTAATGTTAATTCTTCCTCACCTCTGCATCCTGGAATGCTTATTTTCTTTCAAAATTCAGCTTACATACTACTGCCTATAAGAAGTCTTTCTTGATATCCCCAAAGTAAAACAGTTCATAAAGGGCTGGGCTTGGGTTCAGAAAGACCTGCATTCAAATCCAGCCTTAGAAATTTGGGCAAATCACCTAACCTCTTTCTGCCTCTGTTTCCTTAATTCTAAAATGGAGATTATAATAGCATCTATCTAAATCCCAGGGTTGTTGTGAAGATGAAATGAGATAATATTTATTAGGTACTTAGCACAGTGCCTGGCATATTGTAGGTATTTAATAAATACTTTTTTCCTTCCCTTCCTTCACCTTAAATTTCTTATGCTTCTTTCCAATTTCATGTTGTAACTATCCCTCATTAGAATGTGAC
Source organism: Phascolarctos cinereus (assembly GCF_003287225.1). Lineage (NCBI taxonomy): Eukaryota > Metazoa > Chordata > Mammalia > Diprotodontia > Phascolarctidae > Phascolarctos > Phascolarctos cinereus. The sequence continues at coordinate 206,844,051 of NW_027555958.1, forward strand.
TTCATAGAATAGTCGGTTTTGTTTTTGTCTATGCACTGCCCTCCCTACCATATCTAGCACATTGTAGATGCTTACTAAATGCTTGTTGAATAGAATTGGATGCTTTTGGTTCTTTCAATTGTGGAAACTTTTTGTCCCTTTTACTTCTATCCAGCAAATGAGAGCTCCCCAATTTGTAGCAGCTCTTGAATTCCCAGGAAGTTACTGAAGCCAAGACTGCTGTTCTCCATCTGTCTCTGGCACCAAAACAGAGATCCTTCTTTTGCATGCAGAACTCATCATTTTAATACCCATATTGTTCTCCACCAGATTAGGCCACCAGAATCTTCAGCTGGTACAAGATTCACGTGGGCCCCGTAAGAATATTTCCTGCATAGACTAGAACTTTAACTCCTGCCAGTGGAAATCTGACAAAAATCTCTGGATTTAAGTGTACTTCTTTTCAATGTGGGTTACAGATATCTTTTTTTTTAACCCAATACAAGAAAAATAAGTTTAAGACCCTATTAAATATTAATCGAAAGAAAAATTGAATAAATTAAAAATAATTTCTCAGTTATTATTGAATACTAGATTCTCCCCACAAAGCACTTTTGTTTAATGGCAAATAGCAAGTAAGCCTTCCTTCTAGTTCTCGGAGGTCTGTTAGAGTGCTTTTATTACTGAATTTGAATTACAGTAGAGCAGAAACTCAACTTTAGATGTTCACCATGAATTCATGCTGATCATATCAGTGGTCCCTGTCAAATTAGCAGACATTATGAACCTGCTAAAGAGGAGATACAATATCTGTATCTGATATGTCTTTTTTGCAGGTTTTTAGCTGTTGTACTATCTGTAAAGCCTAAACTATTTAGATTATCTGTATATCTTAATTGCACAAGTCCACATATAATTCAATACATACCCATCTCTATTTTCATTTCTCAGTCAGAATTAGATTCTAACTACTGAATAGCAATGGTGAGAGTGTATGTTTGTCTCTTATGTTTTCAGTATCTTATAAGATAAATTTGTTTCTGATCAATTGTATATTCTTAAATTTTTGTTATTGTTCAGTTGTGTTCATGACCCCATTTGGGGGTTTTCTTGGCAAAGATAATAGAGTGTTTGTAATTTCCTTCTCCAGCTCATTTTTTTACATATGAGGAACTGAGGCAAAATAGTTTGTCAAAATTTCAAAACCATAAAAGGTATCACAAAAACGTAACTTTTTCCAGTGGCACATTGTATAGAGCGCTGAGCCTGGTGTCAGGAAGTTTGTATCTGGCCTCAGACACCTACTAGCTGCATAGCCTTAGGTGAGTCATTTACCTTCTATCTGCCTCAGTTTTCTTAATTGTAAAATAGGGATAATAACAGCACCTATCCCGCCAGGGTTGTTGTGAGGATGAAATGAGATGATAATTGTAATGTGCTTAGTGCAGCACCTGGCCTATTATATAAAAGTTAGCTATTATTATTACTAGGTACCAACTGAACTATAAAATACTGAACTATAAAAATTTGAAAAAGAATAGAATTGAAGTATTATGACTATTTTTGCCGTTTCCCAAAAAATTGTATGTGATCTGAAAGAACTGTTGGTCTGGACACTTATTGATTTCTGAAGAGGAAAGAAAAACAAGCGTAAAAGTTAAATGTTTAATAAAGTGTTAGTTCTGTAAGTCAGTGAGTAAGCAGTATGTCATTAGCTACTTTTGAAGTAACTCCTCCTTCCTTGATGTTTTCAATCCAGACTTCCCTTTCAACATCTTTTTGAGGTAGAATTTAATTCAATTTCATATAAATGGTCACCTTTCTCTGAGCTAAGTAACAGTAGACTTGTAAGGTACTGGCATTTCTATTTAGTGCACTTTACAGATACTGCATTGTTGTTTTTTTTATTTTTTACAAATTGAAGATTTGTGACAACCTTGCATCAAGCAAGTCTATTGGACCCATTTTCCCAACAGCAAATGTTTACATCATGTCTCTGTGTCACATTTTGGTATTCTCACAATATTTCAAACATTTTCATCATCATTATTTCTATAATGGTGATCTGTGATCAGTTCTTTGATGTTACTATTTTAATTGTTTTGGGATGCTACCAACTGCACCCATATAAAATGGCAAACTTAATCAATAAATGTTGTATGTGTTCTGACTGCTCCACCAGCCATCTGTTCCCATCTCTCTCCCTCTGACCCTCCTATTCCCTGAAATACAACAATATTGAAATTAAGCCAGTTAATAACTGTGCAATGAATGGCCTCTAAGTGTTTAAGTGAAAGGAAGAGTCAATTGAAGCAGCAAACTTCATTGTTGTCTTATTTTAAGAAATTGTTACAGCCACCCAACCTTCAGAAATCACCCTAATCAGTCAGTAGCCATAAACATAAAGGCAAGACCCTCAACCAGCAAAAAAGATTACCACTCACTGAAGGCTCAGGTGATAGCTAAATTTTTTCTTTATCAACAAAGAGTTTTTAAATTAAGGTATGTATATTTGTAAGGCGTAGCACTATTGCACACTTAATAGACTTTGTAGAGTGTAAACATAACTTTTATATATACTAGGAAACCAAAAAATTCCAGTGACTTACTTTATTGTGATAATGGCTTTATTGTGGTGATCTGGAAGCAAACTCACAGTATCTCAGAGATATGCCTGTAATAATCGAATATTTTAGAGTAAGTAAGCAAACATTTAAATCAAAGAATAAAGAGTACAAAGGATGAGGAAGAACACAAATGACTAACTCTCTAATTTCCTTACATATTTTCTTCTACATAATAAGTGAACATTAGGTAATACTAAATGTATTGTAATTTTTTTAGAGCTAGGAGGATAAGTGGAAGAATCAGGACTAGATTTCAGGACTCTTGATTCTCATTCTATTTTTTTTTCTCTTTTCATGTTAATTGCACAAAAGCCTAGGAGCCATGAAGTCACGGGAAGAGTGATGAACTTGGCAGATTAGTTAGGTCCTGAGTTTGAATCCTAGTTCTACCACTACCACCTATGAGACACTGAACAAATCACTTAATATCTCAGGGTCTCAGTTTTTCATCTGTAAAAGGAAGTAATTCAATAAGATGACCTGCCAGGTCCCTTCCAGCTCCAAATCTGTAATCCTGTGAATTAGACAGTAGTATAATTGGAAGATCCCAGAAAAAAAAAATGTCCCACAAAAAAAAAACTTCCAACCTTTCATGCCCTGAACTTACTATTAAAACTTTATTAAAGGTTATCCCCAATTAAGATGGAAATACCCTAGGAAGGGTAACACATGGTATATTTAGAAAAGCCTATGGTTTTTTTCAGGCCTAGACTCTTACCATCCAATGGGCTATTAAATCACTACCCATCTCCCTCTCCTAATTCTTTACTTGGTATGGCCTCCTTTATGCCCTGTCCCTTTATCTGGACCTCATCGCTATATCTAGAATCACATATTTCAGACTATGACTTTCACTTTCTTAGTTTATCAGTACTTCCCGATGGGACCCCAGTGATGGAAAACCAGTGAAAAATGCCTGATTGGGACCTCAATCCTCCTATAAAATACCTGAGCTGCTCTGATCCTCTCCTGGCCATGACCTCCACTAAGGTAGTTGCTATGACCCCAATAATGCCTGAACTGTTTTTGAATGTGGACTCTGGAGTCCTAGACTATCACAAACTCCCTCTTCCTAACTCAGCCCGGGGCCCATCATGCCTAAGACTGTCTTGTGTGACTTCTCTGGCTGTCTCCTTCCCTGCCTTGCCCCTTTCCAATCCTTCTTTAGCTATTTCTGGCCTATCCCCACTCAAAGGGGCTCGTTGAGCTACCCTGCTGTGCTCTCCTTGTCCTTGACTCTCCTTAGTTTGGGTATTTCCAGTTAAGCCATGTATCTTTCTTTTGTTTGGTTGGTTTTTTGGCCAGACCTGAGATTTCATTGGAATAAGAAATTCCTGGTAAGGAAGCTTCTTTACTAATACAAATTGGTGATTGCTTTGAAACGTGTAACCTTGGAAAGTTGTCTAGAGTGCTGACAAGTTAAAGGATTTGCCCAAGGTAATACCGCCAGTCAGAGGCAATGCTTGAGCTCTCATCTTCTCAACTTAGAAGCCAGTTCTCCATATTTCACACTAGCTCTCTTAAACACCTTTCTTTAAAGATATCAACTCCAGAGGTCAGCATTAAGTGGTTCTCTGATTCTTTTGAGAAAGTCTTCTATTTCCAGCAATCATATAACAGTCTGAATTGAACTTAAATCAGATATTTTCACCATAGTATGAATTGGTTAATCACTTTAACTTATTTCATTTATTTATTTATTTATTTATTTATTCATTCATTCATTCATTTATTTATTTTAACATGTGAAATTAGAGGAGTTTTGGTAGGAAGAAAGAATAAGAACATGAGGACCAGGTTCAGAGTTATGGCAGGACCCCAGTGTTCCCCATTTCCCCCCAATTGGGAGTAGCTTTTCCTGGGATTTGATTTGTCCCTGTTCCCTGAGGCAGCTTCCTGGTCACCTAAAAGCATAAAGGCCCCACCAACATGAAGCTGGACCTCTCCCCTCTCTGTCTCTTGGTGAATTTCTGATCACACAAGTCCCAAATCCCTGCATTGCTGACTAGACATACATACATGTGAGACATGGGGGTGGGGGTGAGAGAGGGTCTCATTCAAGAAGCTAACCATCATTGTATCCTTATTATATACCTTGCTGTTGAAAATGAATAAAGTAAACCTTCCTTTGTTGACTGTTAAATGACTTGAGAGTGAGTCATTTCATCTTAAAATCAAACCTGAACTAAACAGATGCTAGCATTAGGCCCAACCCTAACTAGGAACCACAGAGAGGACCAGAAAGGGAAGTACTGTAGTATGAAAAGGGAGCTACAATGGCTTTGGGCAAGGAGCACAAAAGCTACCTATTTCACAATATATGGAGTTGGCATTCCTAGGCACTTTAGAAGATTCTCTACTTACTCCAAATATAAGGGGGGGGGGGATGTCTCTGTGATCAGTTCCTTGTATCCGCTCCATGCTTTTTTTTTAATTTTTTTATTGCCAACATGTATGCACAAGAGCCATAAACAAAGAGCCAGTGACCTAGTTTCTGCTCTCTGAGTCAAAGCCCTGTGATGTTGGACACTGTATGTGCTTGCAGCATAGCCTCTCAGATAAATTCACAAGCATCTATCAGCCAGCAGCAATTCTTGCCATTCTTTCTGATGTCTGTCTTAACCATATAGAATAACATCAGGACCTGAGAAAAGTGCAGAATCTGTGCTTTGGAGAGTCTCTTTCAATGTTTTTGAAATTCTTATTTGCCTAGAGCTTGATTTCTTTAAGGACTTATCACATGTCTTTCAAGACTTTTGCTCTTGTAATGATTCGGATGCTTATACACCTCTAAAAATAAAGACTTTTCCAGAAACTTTCTCTTTAACTGAGACCAGGTAAATTATGGTTCTATTTGGAGGGTGCCATATCTACTTCTGTGTTTGCCACTGGGTCAATATAATTGTTGATCAGAGGTGTTCATCAAAAGTTTATTCTCCCTGTTTTAATGACAGTGGCTTCATTGTATCTACTTATTTTCACTTTCAAACTTGTTTCATACATTGAATCAGGTCTCTTTATTTCAAGGAAAGAATTAGCAAGAAATATACCCACAACCTATTTCTCCCCTCACAGTTTCTGCTTGCATAGATTTTAAAATTCTTTACTTTTCGTGTCATAGGCTGAATACAGCCAGCTTCCAGTCATAAATTTTAAAGAAGTGACCCATGGTTTAGCCAAGGAGAATAAAAGGGATAATACTGAATAGACAAACTCAAGGGAATTCATAGGATCATAGATTTAGCATTGTAAAGGGCCCTAGCCAATTCCTTCATTTCAAAGATGAAGAAACTGAGTCCCAGAAAGTTGAAGTTTCTTGGCCTTGTCCCTGTAGGAAGGAGAGAGAATAAGTATTTTTTTTTGTTTGCTTTGGCAATGGGGGTTAAGTGACTTGCCCAGGATCACACAGCTAAGTAAGAGTCAAGTTGTCTGAGGTCAGATTTGAACTCAGGTACTCCTGACTTCAAGGCTGAGCTCTATCTACTGTGCCACCTAGCTGCCCCTGGGAATAAGTATTATTAAGTGCCTGCTATGTGCCAAGCACTGTGCTAAGTGCTGTACTGTTATTATCTTAGCTGATTCTCACAGTAGTCCTGGGAGGTACATGCTACTATTATCCCCATTTTATAGTTGTGAGAACTGAGGCAGACAAGGAGTAAATAACTGGCTATGATCATTAGAAAGTATTTGAGTCTGAATTTGAGCTCAGGTCTTCCTGAGTCTAGGCCCAGCCTTCTATCCATTGTGCCCTCTACTTTAGGAAGTGGCCAAACCAGAATTTGAACACAGGTCCTCTAGCTGCAAATCCAATTCTTTTTCCACTATTATGCAGCCTCCAAACTGATATGGGAATTACCTGGAGCCAATATGAGATTTAACCTTTCAGAGTAGTGAATGCATTACATTATCCACATAATTGCCAAAATAATCTTCCTAAGCACAGGTCTGACCTTGTCATTCTCTTGGTAAAGGGTGTTCAATGGTGAATATAGTGCTGAGTCCAGTTTCTGAGATAAAATACAAATTGCCCAGCTTAGATATCCAAAGTCCTAAAAATCTGGCTCTAGCCTCTATTTCCAGAGTTATCTCATACAATTCCTTTTTATGCATTCAATGTTTCAGGCAAACTGGCTTACTCACTGTTCAAAGAATTTGCTATTGCATTTCTTACTTTCATGTGTTTGCATAGAATAATGCTTATGCCCGGACATTCTCCCTTCACCTTGACCTCCTTAGCTTTCTGCAAGGATCAGCTCAGGTACCACTTCCAGCCCAAAGTCTTTCATTATCCCTGTAGTCATTAGTGCTGTAGCCCTTATCAAATTATATTGCATTTATCTGTTTTTGTGTTGTATCCATTCAGTGAACTGCAAAATCCCTTGGATATTTTTCAGGTATATCTTTGTATCCCTAGCACCTGATACAGTGCCTTGCATATGACAAATGTTTAATTAATACTAGTCGAATTGAACCTTGCCTTTGATAATGTTTCATAGGCATAGATAAGTTGTCTTCTTTCTGAAATGGGGACTAGCACATGCAAAGACCATTTCGGACAGCGCCTCTTCAAGTGGAAGAGCCTGAAAGCCTGCTTTCAGGATACTCCAGATGACATGTAATAGACGGGCTTTGGAAAGACTTTGTAGAATGCATATACATTGGGTAACTGGTTCTAGTCTGCTAACCATGTGGTAAACCTTTACATCACTTATAGAAATGGAACTGGAGCTGCCTTTGCAAAGCCAAAACCTCAGCTATTTTTCCCCTTGACTATTCTATTCACTGTTGGACTCCTTCACTGATGGAGTGTGGTGAGAAGCAATATAAGACTACCATTTGGCCCCATGAAAAAAATTATCCTTAATTCTTAGCCTCTGCATTGGTTCTTTTTTCATTTTAGGTGAAGGAATTGGAGGATCCGACCTTGTAGGTTTCAAAAGGTCAGGAGAGAGAGCATTCAAATATTCATTCATCCTAACATCCTGGTTTTTAAATCAGCCTAGATGAGATCATGACTCATCCAGCAGTCAAGCTGCGTTTGGCAGTGAATTTGCTGGAATCAGTATTACATAAGAAGTAAACTAAAGCTGAGCATACTTTCCTCAGAAACTGAGGTAGGGTAAGGGATAGTGTGCCCCCGAGGTACAAAAAGTAAATATATCTTTATAAAAGCTAGTATACGATATATTATATATATGATATGATATATCATATCATGATATATATAAGTAGGTAAATGGAACTAGAATACTAATAACAATTTGTGTTGGGGATGTAGACTGGAGCTAATAGTATTAGAAGAGAGATAACCCCAAACCACTCAGGGTAGGGCATTGATTCTAAGTGAGTGAGTCAGAACATTTCTATTAATCCAATTTATTTTTAGACTCTAGATTAAATCAAATTGGGTACCTGGCCTGTGTTAATAATCAAACAAAACACAATTCTACCTTCCAACCAAATGGTATATCTGATGTTCCCCATATAGGACATTCTGTCTTTCATCTCTATGTCTTTGCAAATGCAGCCCTCTGTGTCAAAATGTTCTCCCCTCTCACCTCCACCAGTAGGCACCCCTCGCTTTCTTCAAGGCTTAGCTAAAGCACCACCTACCTTGAGAGAGCTATCCTGACTCCCCTGATTGTTAATGCTCCCCACCAATATCCAAATTATTTAGCATTTATTTTGCAAATTGTGGTGGGGAGTAGCTGTTCTTTGCTGGTGGTGGTGGTGTTGGTATTGGTGGCATTCAGTCATTTGGTCATGTCCAACTCTTCTTGACCCAGTGGACCATAACACATCAATACTGTCTGTGGAGTTTTCTTGGCAAAGATACTAGAGTGGTTTGCCATTTCCTTCTCCAATGGATAAAAGCAAACAGAAGTTAAGGGACTTGCCCAGGGTCACACAATTAGCAAGTGTCTGAGGCTAAATTTCAACTTAGATCTTCCTGACTCCAGGCACGGTAATCTCTTTATCCACTAAGCCACCTAGCTGTCCATGGGGTTTTCTTGGCAAAGATACTGGAGAAATTTGTTATTTCTTTCTCCAGTAAAGTCATTCCTCGACCAATTTCTTTTCACCCTACCCCACCCCACCTGCACTCTTACAGCTGATATAGTCAAAGAAATTAAAAGGTAAATAACAGATGTAATATGATAAGAAGCTGTTATACTAATTGTAAAAAAAAAGTATAGGATTTGTATATAGGATTGATTTGTTGCTGTGCTACCTACCAAGGTAGCACAAGGGCAAAAATATTTCTCTGATTCGATGTTAATAGGAGCTTTGAATTGGCTGTTAGAAAACCATCACACCCAAAGAGTTCTTTAAATAGCCAAGGCTACCAGACCTGGAATTAGTTGACAGAGTTCAAGAATTTGAGCCAGTCCAGGTTAGGAGCAGCCTTGTGAAGTGTGACCCCTGTGCCTACATGAGAAGGCAGCAGGGGGATGGAATGGAGTTAATCCTCATCTCTTCCAGCAGTTGAAGAGTTTGTCAATTTAAGAGGGTCCAGACAAGAGCCAGCAATTGAACAGAAACACACATTTTGCTGACAAAAATATAGACAAGCAGTCTTTTGAGAGAGGAAGCAGCTTCAAGGATCATGGTCCCTGGAATTAGAAAAAAAAAATCTGACCCCAGAGATCAAGAGGTGAGCCACAGGGGGATTTCTTAAGTAGAGAGAAAGCATTAAAGTACTTCAGTACCAGAAATGAGAATTGCCTTGGCCACCTGTTTTCCCTACATGTATTTCTCACCACCACAACCCAAGATTGTGCCCACTTTTCCCAGAGACTCTGTATATTTATGGGAGATTGTTCCCCAGGTATATGGGGGAAATGTTTTGTAGGAAGGGGGAAACAAGCATTTGTTAAGTGCCTGTTGTATACCAGGCACTGTGCTAAGTGCTTCACAAATACTATCTTATTTTTTCCTCACAACAAGCCTGGTAAGTAGATGTTATTTTAAAACCCATTTTACACTTGAGGAAACTGAGACAGATATGTTAAGTGACTTGCTCTGGGTCACACAACTAGAAAGTATGTAAGGCTGGATTTGTACTCCAGTCTTCCTTGCTCCACATCCAGTGGTCTATGCAACTTAGTTGTCTGTAGTTATTGTTATTATCATGCTATCTTAGCAAATTCTTTTTTTTCAGTAATTTGTGTCAGTGTTTTTTCTTTAAGTAATTTGTGTCAATTGGTTAACTTTTAAGGGAAAGTTCACTAGTGGTGATCTCTGAATCGTAAGGACTATCGATCCATATAGCAACTAACACCCTAGAACCTGTTGCCTTCTGGTGAAGTAATCTGATAAAAGTATTATATATTTTTTGTATTTACTTATTTGAGTACATATTGTTTTCCACCAGCAGAATGTAAGCTCTTTGAAGGCAGGGACTGTTTTGTTTGTATCCCTATCACCTAGCAGAACATCTGGCTCATTTTTAGCCCTTAATAAATGGTTTTTTTTTAAGTTCAATCAATTCCAATAAAGCTCTTAGAGATAAAATATTACCCTATGGTTTCTCAAGACATATCACAAGTTACTGGAAGGCAGTACTTTTAAAATAATATGCTACAAAAATCCAAAAACTCAAAAAGAAAATACTTTCTTTTAAAGAGGAGAAGGGCAGAAGAGATTCTGTTTATTCTTAAGTATTCCACAAGACAGACAACCCCTACTAGCTGCAGGATAGAATCAGCTTCTGATGGGTATGTGTAGCCTTCTCCCAAAGATCAAGTGTCAATTAATTAATCAACAAGGGTATATTAAGCATCAATTATGTGCCAAATACTGGGCTAGAAATTGTGGACATGCTTTTTATACTCTGCATTTCATGTCAAGCTGGATTTTCTTTTTGGTCTTTTAACTCAATAACCTTTCAGCCTCTCAAGATGTATATCTGTGATGGAAGAGAGAGAAGGAAGATGAATATTGTCTAACTACTGAGCTCTGACTGATTACAGAAGAGATTACATTGAAAACAAATAAAACAAAAAAACCTGAAAGATTAAGATGCAGAAGACATAGTTATGCCCATACTTTAAAGAACAGCATGATCTAAATAAATCACTCTGATTTTATTTTCCCCACAGAATGAAATAAGCTAAGAAATAAATATTGAAATTGAAAGAGGGAATAAAGCATCCAAATACTGTAACATGTATTAAGAATGAAATTTTCCTCAAAATATTCTGTGGGTACTGCTCTGTCCCCCAAGACTTACTACCAAGTAATCTGCCCAAATATGCAGGCAGCCTAGGTGACTTCAATGGATAGAGTCAAGAAAAGCCAAGTTCAAATCTAGCCTTAGACAGTTATTTAACTATTTGACTCTGGGCAAGTTACTTAACATGTCTCAGTGTCAGTTTTCTTATCTGTAAAATGGGAATAGTAATAGCATCTACTTTAAAAGGCCGGTTGTGAGGCTCACATGAGATGCTACATATAAAGCTGCAAACCTTAAAATCCTATATGAATGCTAGTTATTATTTTTATATAGGTTGGTATAGTGATTGATTTGTAATCATCCAATCAACAAGCTTTTATTATTATATATTGGGCCCTGTGTTTTAGATGCTAGCCATATAGATACAAAGAATTAAGCAGTTCTTATTCACATCCTAATGGGAGAAACAAGTACCATAAATATATGGAAACAATAAATATAAAGAGGATCAACACAAATAAAGAGAATAACTATAAAGTAGTTACAAGGTCATTTGAGAAAGGGGGCACTAGCTTTACATGTTTTATGAATACCCTTGTACTAAGTAGATTCTTAAATCCTGCCCCCAAGTACCCAGAGTTCTCTCCCAATGCCCACTGCATTCAGAAAGGTTAAAGCTCCCTATGTGGTTTGGCAGCAACAACATTCTAAAAGAAAACCCCATGTTTATTTAATTTTGACAACCAATATGAGAGCATATTTATTGGGAGAGGAAAACTTAAACAAAGGAAAAGCATTTTTTAAAAAAATTGACAATGGCTAGGCCTTGAGAGACACTACCAGGAGATTGTTAAATATCTGTAGCATATACTATGGATCCCAACACTTGTGAATTAAAAATGTGCAGTCAGAAGTAAAATTGCTGTTCTTGAAAAATGTCCTATATGGCTTGACAGCTGGTTAGATGTTCCCTTGACAACTGCTCTGGTTAATCAAGGGTGTAAATGAAGCTGGGAATTCAGTGTTACACAGTCTGCCTTGCAGAAGTTGGTCTTTAAAAAGCAGATTTTCTCAGGTAGAGCAGCTAGTTTTCCTTTGTGATTTGTTAGTAAGCGGGCTTGGCCTCTTCTCTCTACCAGAAGGGGAAATTAGGTAAAACAATCTCAGGCCAATGACATGTCACCAGGACCACCAAGGGAGAAAAGGGCTGTGTAGATGCTTATTGGAGAACATGGCCTGTTTATTTTATTTGAGAACTAACAACCAGTTATTCTGTTTTTCTGGTTGTTTTTTAAGCAGAGATTCTGAGGTTGTGGCTCTCTTGTCTTGACCTTTTTCATATTGTTTTGACATTTAAATGTTGCAGTTGCCAGTGGACAGTGACCCCAGGAATGTGGCTGTCGCTGATGATATAAGAGAAGAACCCAAAGTATTTTAACATCATTTGCACTGTTGCGAATTTTCCTTTTCCCCTGATTACATTCCATGTATGTGTCAGTTAGGAAAGTTGTACTTCCTCAGATATCTTCATCCATATTGTTGCATGTGTAATCAGTTTAAAATATTTTACTATACTCTCCTTGTTATGAACAGGGAGATAAAACAATCACACTGTCAATTAAAGTTCTAAGTTAGACTTCCCGATGACTCATAGGAACCTTCCAGTGCTGTGGTTAAACCATTCTCTTTGCCGTGTGACTTGACTGCCACCTGGTGGCCATGAGTCTGCTGCAAGTGATATTTCTGTTCTGCCCTCCTCCTCATGCAGAGCTAACTGTCACAGTATAAGGTAAAACATTTCCTTGAACAAGGAGATTATATCTGCTAACATTTGAATTTAAAATGTCTCCATCTTAATGCTGGCTTAAAAAGATCCCTTTTAATAACAGTTCCAAGACTAGTCTAATCCATTCCTAATGCCTATACCCACCAGTTATGTCAGAGTAAGAGAGTCCTATTTGGTAAATGCTAAAGTAGTTCATTATGTATTAGCAATTCAATAAATAGTCATTGAGAGATTAATCCCATTACTGAACACATTGCAACTAATCACTTTAACAAACTTGGTGGGGAGGGGCACAGAGAAAGACTAGGCATGAGGGGATCTTTCTGCAAAAAATTCTCACATATTAAGAAGACATAAACCTGTTTTTAAGCCCTGTTTATCCTTGTTCTTATCCAAAATCCACAACAGACAAGATGCCATTATTAGTTGTAGAATAGCCAACTCTGTTGACAAGGAAAATGAACATTTATGTTTTGCACCTGCATATAGTATGATCATCAATCTTGTAACACATCCCCAAAAGCTGCATTTGTGACACAGCCATCATTGTTCCAGCACTGCTTCAGAGCTGTCAGGCTCCTATAATTATGTGTGAATAGTTCTGAACGTGCCCTCCTGCTACTGGCCTACAAGAGCTCTGAAAATCATTCCATCTAGAGATGGTATGATGTCAATGAGTCCTGTGACTTCTGGATCTGATAAATCAAGTAGAATACTTTAGAAGTAGAGAGAAGGAAAATGGGAATAATGTACTTCCTATCTCTGCCACATCTTTCTCTAGAAGGCAAACTCATCCAACTTTATCTGAGTTTGAATAAGACCACACACACACACACACACACACACACACACACACAAAACGCCATGATGGTGATAGATTGAAATGCCGTTAGCACAGAATAAACCTGACTCACCACAAAACCCAAGGAAATGAAACCTTCCACGTTCAAAGTACACATTCTTTACCATTTTGCTCTCTGAAAAATCAATCTCAGAGATAATGAAAAGAATTTAGGAAAACAAAGCTCAGAATTTTTAGACCTCTTGAAAAGAAAATCACTTACTTTTCCAAGTATGCCCCTCTGTTATTGCCGCTTTAAAGTTATGCCATTATACCTGACAAGCTTCAGAATAATCTCATTAATGGCATATATAAATGCTTTTATGTTTGTAGCTGTGGGAACCCAGATGGAAAAATCTGCCCATTTGAAATGGTTGAGCTGGGACTGCCAAAAGAAAAGAATTATTTAGAGCTGTTCAGCCTCATTAAGATCATTTGCTTTAACTCAAAAATGAGGAAGATAAATGAGCCTTTGACCAAGTAGGAACCAGTTCAGTTGTTTCTTACCCCCACATCCCCTTCTAAAGTTATCAAAGCAATGTTCTTCCTCTGAGAAGTCTAACAAGTTTACCTTCTAATAGGTTGTTATTGTTTCCATTCTTCTTTTCTCAAGTCAGAAGTAACTCTGAACTTAAACTGTAGTTTCAAATTGTGTTGACTCTTTAGTTGAGTTATAATGCCCTTGTTGGAGGTGGCTCTAATGCCAGCACTCTTAGTTTGAATTTGAACTTGGCAGGAAATGAGATATTCAAAAGTTATTAAACAGGTAATAAAAGGAGGTTTACTTAGACCTAACACAGCAAGGATATACAGCAAGGATATAGTTGTATTTAGCTTCTCTATATGGAAACATATTTGGTCATCAGGCCAGGATATTGTGAAGGGCATGATGACTTACATGGTCTTCAGAACTATGCCAGATCTAAGGAGTCCAATTGTCTGTAGCTGGGATGCTTTTAGGTGATCAGAAGCTATATTAGGAAATATCTCTGTCTCCATGTTAGGATATATCTAAACAGCACAATGTTAAGGAACTGACCTCCCAGTAACTCTAAAGTTTAGAGTCTAAACAAATACTTCCACAGCTGCTTCAGAATGAAAGTATTTGTGGTCAATGCATTCTCTTGACTACAGACAATAAAGCCAAAAATATAGGAATATTTTCATTTAGTTGTGTTACTTATATTTTACATACAGCCCCACCTTGATAGAGACCCATCTATTCAGTAAAATAATTACTAACAAGTTTTAATATTAGCACTGGATGATTTGTGTACATTATGAATGAATAAATTCATGAAAAAGTACTTAGTAAGCACTTTCTGTGCTCAACACTGGGGATACAGACAGAAAAAAGTAAAGGAGCTCTCCTCTCAAGGAGCATACGTTCTTTTAGTGGGAGCAGACACATCTGAGCTGGGGTGGAGGTCAGGTTAACTATAAAACTGATATAAAGGCTATGTGATACTTAGAGTGCAACATCAGAGCAGATGACAAGTCCAGTGATCCTTAAATTACATTTAAAATGTTATTCTCTGGAGAGAGAGACTAGATAATAAGGGCCATGATTCAGAATAAAGGTCTAGAGTAGGCAGAAAGAGAGGATAGATATCCAAGATGGTAAGAGAAATCCTTTTTGGAAAGTAGCACAATTTTTTTTAAACTAATAAATGGGATTCATTTCTAAACAGGAGTAGTTGAATGGAAGGAGTAGAAGGCAGAACCTATTTGACTAACTGAGAAAGGGGAAAGGTAGGAGTAGGGGGAAGAATTATATAACCAGATTAAAGCAGGAGAGAAAAAGGAACTAATAAGCAAAACTCCAAAGGGAAAGGGGTAACAGATGAGAGGCTAGGAGTCAAGAGGTAAAAGGAAGAGAGTTAGTGGCAACTGTCACCTTAAAAGAGATTGAGGAAAAGTAATTGAAGAAACATACGACTGTCAATAGCAAAAGGGAAAAAAAAACATAACTTGAAAAAAAACTAATACTAGAGATGGAGGAAAATGTGTATTTAACTCTCATTATTTTAAATGTGAATGGATTAAATGATCCCATAAAATAAAAAAATGTTAGCTTGGCTAAGAAACAAAACCCTGCAATCAGATGCTTATGGAAATGTAATTCTTATCAAACATTTAGGAGGTAAGAATGATTGTGACCAATGTGTATGATCTTAAATAGAACTCTTAAGGTCACTCAACTATGTCAATGGAATATCCACAACTTCAATATTTCAGTGTATAAATAGTTTCATTACTGTGTGGACTTCTATTGAATGAAATCATAACCACGCCTCCACACCTCATAATTCTTATCCACATGCATGAGAGGACTTTGGCTTTCTCAAATTATCATACCATCAGCAGAGCATTCAGTGTGTCGTCTTATCATTCACTCTTGTTGAATGACTAAGCCATGACTCTGATACACTGAAATACCATTAGTACTAAATACCAGTGAAATTAATCCTTTCACATTTGAAAATGTACATTCTTCACCACTTTTTGCTATTTGGAAAGTCAGTATCAGAGGCAATGAAAAGAATTTAGAAAAATAGAACTCAGGACCATCTCCTTTTCTGCTCGAAGTATTTAGCACAGTGCCTGGCACATTAATAAATGCTTGTTCCTCTACCCTTCTTCTTACTTCTGAAGAACATTGTTGATGAAGTTTTTATACCTCTTTTCACATTTAATCAATTCTGAGCCTTGGTTTACATATCTGTAAAATTCATTATATAATTTACATGTTGATTTAGTTCAGCTCCTCCAGCAGCATATCAACTCTCAACTCCTTATTTGGTGTCTGGACAAACACCACACTTTAATAATACCAATCAGTATTTGTCAATGGTCTTGTTAACTACATAATTCTTGGTATCATTTCAGTAGAATATCTCAAAATCTATCCATTCACTGTGATCCTTATTCATGCTTATTAATCAAGAGACCTTGCTTTCTTTAGGATCCTTTGAACACAATCTGACATCTCATAGGTGGAGAGAGATGCTCACTTTTTTCTTTCCAGTTGCCTAATGTTACAAAATGACTACTTATGTAGGAATACATAGCAGTGCTAATGCAGTTTGGGCAGAAGGCTATACAGTTGGCATGCTGCTAATAGTAAAAAGAATCCTGTCTTAAGATAGATCGTGTCTAAGACACTTTAATTTGCCTACAGGATTTCCTCTGACCTCTTTGCCTCCACCTTACTCATCATTTTGCAACTCTGGCCTTCCTCTCTATATTTATTTATCCTAGTGAACTCATGGGATTATAGGAAGCAAGAGCCAGAAGGGATCTTGAAGACTATCAAGTCCAACCTCCTCATTTCACAGCTGAAGAAACTGGATTTGGGACAGATTAAATGATGTGCCCAGGGTCAAACAACTAATAAGTGATTGAAGCAGGTTTTCATCTCAGGTATTCCCTGACTCCAAATCTAGCACTCTGCCTATGGTGCCACTAGTGTCTTTAGCTGGTTGGAATTAAGGAATTCTTTGTACCCTCTCAAGTCATACATGGGATTGTACACTTTTTCCTCTAAGCCAGTCTGGGCCTGCTAACCTCCCCTACTCAGCACTATATAAATTATCAATCCAGTTTACACAGAATGATGTCACAGTAATTACAGCTTTGGGCAAAGAGTAAAGAAGACTCGTGTTCAAATTAAGTCTCAGATACTTATTAGCTACATGACCCTGGGTAAGTCACTGGACCTTTGTTTGCCTCTATTTCTTCAGCTATAAGATAGGGATAATAGTACCTACTTCCTAGGGTTGTAGTGAGGATCAAATGAGACAATATTTCTAAAATGCCTAATACATGACTGGAACATAGTAAAAGCTTAATAAATTCTTATTCCCTTCCTTCTCTATTATTCATGCTATCATTCACAGTAGTTATAATGATTCCTTGGTACTTTTAGATTTAGAAAGGACTTTACATACATTATCTCATTTTAACTTCCCAGTACCTATCTATTAGATAGATACTATTATTCTCCCCACTGTAGAGATGAATAAACTGAGGCTCTGAAAGTTTGTGACTGGCCCAGGGTAACACAACTAGCAAAATTTCAAAAAAGGAATAACCAATACCCTATAATGCCACTTTTTTCTTGCCTGTGTTATAAGTAACTACAGGGGTATGAAATTTGCCTACATGTGTAAAAGCCTATCTAATAGAATCAGAAATTAAATTTCTAAAATATCCCACAAAATGAGTGGCCTTCCAGTAGGGACGAGGGGAAGAAAAATTCAAAGTTGAAACTCAGGCCTTCTTGACTCCAAGCCCAGCTCTCTGTTCAACATGGCACAATACTAGAGATTGAGAATCACTTTCTGGGAGGTGTTATAAACAGATCTTGGAAATATGACAAGTAGCATTTTTCTTCAGAGACCAATCCTAGCCTTCTTTGATGTTTGACATATTTTTTTGCCAGTGAACTGAATTTAAGCACGTATGCATTATTTACACATGATGTCAATTCAGAAGGAGGTGTGCTGTCTAAATGTCAGTCAAATTCAAAGTTGCCTTTGGTCAACTGAATCTGTTGTTAAAAACAATCAGAATGAAGTTTAGGAGGGACAAGAAGAGAGCAACATACCTGTGGTGGGAAAAAAATCCAAACATAAGATGAGGAAATTTATGTTTTTAATTTTAGTTAACCTCAGAAACCTAGATGACATTATAATAAAGACAAATTCATCTGAAATTAAAAGTTATTTATATTTATAGATGATACCAGCTAACTTTGTCACATTTGACAAGCATTGAGGGTAAGGGATTCCATGGGTTAACAGCCTTTTGTGCTGTTTTTTAAATATCTTAATAAATTGTTTAAAAGTCAGTGCACATTATTAGATTTCTACTAGGTCCCATCATCTGAAAAAAACCTGAAAAATATTCAATTATTTTTGTAGACTATTTCTAGTCTTTATTAATTCCCTTAACCTTTTATTCTTCTTTATCTCTGAGTCTCAGTACCAGACAGTACATTAATGACATGCTTCCTAAGTAGTGATAACTATATCACAGTATAATCTCAAGGCTCAGAGGTATGCAGTCTTTCATTTCTTATTCTATTCCTATTTCCCCCGTAGGCCTGGAAGAGGAAATTTCTACCCAGGGAGTTTAGCATTATTCAACATTGATGTTACTTGTCCAACAATCACCTACTCAAGGGAGACCATATGCCAACCACAGTTAACACTTACAATTTATCAATACCCACTTACACATGTAAAGTTGTAGCGTTTTTGTTTTGTTTTTTTCTTTTGGTAAACATTTCAGGTGATGAAATCGGAGACAGTAGAGAAGGAAAAGAAAAATAGAATGTTAGGAAAGGAACTTATACCTTTTGCTTGTCCTAAAAAAGTTTACATATTTCCTTGAGAAAAGTCTTCCAGCATTATGTTCTGGGCAGAAGTTTTCCATACTTGAGGAGAGGATATTATGAGTGATGTGATAAGAATTCCCCAGTAGATAGTAAGCTCCTGGAGGGTGGAAACTGTTTTTGTTTTGTTTTATTTTGTTTTATCATTCATCCCTGGGGCTTAGCAAAGAGTCTTGCCCATAGTAGCCATTAAATGAATTGTGTTGGATTGATTTTGTTGTTACCATATGTTCCTGTAAATAACATAGGAGATAATGAGAGTATTTGTTTTTACTTCTAGCTATATGTTGCCTTTTGGCAGTACTAGAGGGGACTGTGCATGATTGAAATGGCTGTAGATGGAAAACCTCTTATATGGAAGAAAAATAGGAAATCACATCACTCTGCTCAGGTCAGCAAAAAAAAATGACTGTCTTCAAATGTTACAGCTGTTCTTGTTCATACCGTTTCAACAGTTTTGTAATTTATTTTGTGAAGCTAATGGTCATTAACTACACTTAGTTAATGGTTACACCAGCATCTGCATAAATCAAGTATCTGGGATTTCATCCATGTGGAAATTCCCTCCACTGGCTCAAAACAATACCTCAGTAGGTAAGTATTAGAGATTTGCCTAAGGTTCAGAAAGATCAAGCAACTCACTTCAGATTATACAGTTTAAGAGGTATCAGAGGTGGAATTTAAAGCAAATCCTCCTGACTCCAGGTACCTCCCTACCATGACATCTATCTATTTCATTAATTGGTAAGTTGTTTGTTTTTTTTAAAGTAATACTGCAACACGATATCACTGGAAAATACTTCTCTGAATCTACAGGCATAAATAGCAATATTGTATATGTTTGAGCATCATATTTATTTGGAATCACTGAACTGACATATCTTTGTATAACATATTACCTATTTTAATGATAGTAATATATATATATTTATATTTATAAATTTATATAGCATTTTAAGGTTTGTGAAGTGCTTTACAAATATTATGTTGTTTGGTCCAAACAACAACCCTGGGAGGTAGGTGCTATTATTATTGACATTCTATAGCTGAGGAAACTCAGGCAGATGGAAGTTAAGTGACTAGCCAGGATCACACAGCTAGTAAGTGTCTGAGGCCAAATTTAAACTCAGGTCTTCTTGACTCCAGGCCCACCTCTCTTCCCACCATGCCATCAACCTGTGATCTGGTTGAGAAAAGGCCCTATTCATAAAGGGAAGAGAGAGATTAACAACATTTAATATGTGATACATAGATATTTAATATGTAGACACACCTTTTTGTGGAACTTAACAGAAATACATAATTTTTAATAACTTATTACTAAATTCCAAATGTGCTTAGACCATAAGCTCCCTGACAAAACCAGTTATATTAAATTGAACTAATTTTGAGTGTGTGTATATACAAAAATATATGTGTGTATTCATGTATGTGTCACTCTAGAGACTCAATTCTTTTGATTTTAAAGGCAAAGTTGGTCATAATCTTATTTAACATGAGTCTTTATAGCAATTCATCGGAGCAAATTAAATCCTAGTTCATTTGATAATTATAGGCTATCAGTCATTATACTTTGGAAGTTTGTAGAAAATATTTTTTAGTCCAGCTAGTCTCTAGGAGAAATTTCCTGCAATCATTAAAAATCATGCTCATAAATTCATTTCCCCTTATCTTCTGTGGTCATTTCCATTAAACAACAGTATTGTAAGACTCCCAAAGATTCTCCAAATCACTGGAAGTCTTTTTAGTCAATAACTACTAACAATCTGCCACTAGTAGCAGTTTGTTATAAAATGGCTACTGTATTGAATCAATACATAAATAATCAATGAATTAAAAGTAATTAATAAATTAATAAGATGCTCTTACCTTAATATGTTTTTCAGATGAAAATACCTATATTGAATTAATAAATTAATTTAAAACATTAAACACAGTACTACACAAGTCTTTAATTTACTCAGGAGTGAAAGCCTTTGGATGAAATGAAATGACCACATAGGAAGTGGATTGGCTGAAGACATCGTCACATGCTTTGGGTTTTAGATGAAAGGACAAGCCAATTCTAAATCTACCGTTGCAATGTTGGGCCAACCTAGTGGTAGGAGCAGCGACAAGTCAGCCCCTGAAAAAGAGTTGCTGGATGTGGGAGGATAGAGAAGAGAGCCTCTGTCCCTTTTTCTCCTCCTCCCTCATAAACCTTAACCAGAGATTAACCTAATGAACTTCAAAACAAATTAAAATTTTGCACTTTCCTTGTGATAACAGGTACTGACAGCAGTGTCCCTGAGGGCTGAGGACAAACTAGACCCAGTGAATAACAGCAACTTAATGAGCACTGCAATGGGACCAAGTATTCCACAAAATGATGTTTCCTGTGGCCGTTAGATGCATGATGAAACCAATTCTGCAGGCTCTTTTATTTCTCTGTAGAGAGTGTGAAAGCCATGCTTCCATTTAACTATAACTTCCTTATATCTTCTAGTTTCATTTATGCTGAGAATGCCAAGACTGATTAATTCAGTTCTTCTGGAAATATATTGATGTGCTATGTAATATACTCTTTAAGAATCCCAGTTTAAAAAAAAAATCTATACCATACCTGAGGGGAAATTCATGAGTGCCACATGGAGAATTGCAATGGACTTCCAGAAACAAGGATCTTTGAGTATCCCCTTGTGATATGTGGTCTCCGTTTGAGCACACTTTCCCCTGGACTCTCTATGTACTTGTGGGAAACTGCACCCCCAATTTGGAGGAGGGGATGTTTTGGACTAACCAATCTTACTCTCTCCCTTTAGAAAATGTTCCTTTCTAAAACTTAATTAAATCTTGCTGTTTAATTTTTTAAATTTATAATCAATATGAGAAACACACTGATGGGGGCTTGTGAGCAATAGCTTTAGGACATCTAACACCATGTTTGCCCATAGAATCCTAAAGGTAGAAGTAGCCAGCTACCTCCCAGAGACCCATCTCGGTAGAATGAGCCCCAGAGCTTATACTACATTAATAAGGAAATTTTAACTGGAGAGTCTTGAAGAATGATTTTTGAAATGATTTTTGCAACTCCTTTAAAGTAGCCATATAAGGATTACTGTCTACCTAGCAAAGTTTGGTTACATGCTTTGTGTCTTTCAGGGGCAACTAGGTGTATAGAGTGGATAGAGTTCTGGGACAAAAGTTAGGTAGATTTGAGTTCAAATTTTACCTCAAACAGTTACTAGATATGTGATGCTGGCAAGTCACTTAGCTATTGTTTGCCTCAGTTTTCTCAACTCTTAAAAAACAGGATTGATAGTAATAGCAGTTACCCCCATGGTTGTTGTCCAGATCAAATTATAAAGTGCTTAGCACAGTATCTGGCACATAATAAATGTCAGTTCATTTTACCTTCTCCTTTTCATAATCACAATATATAAGTAATCCAGTAATCATGAATTCATTTCAAATGTTTCATTCATAAACTGATATTATAATAGTATATTTCATAACACATTAATATTCTTCCAGAAGAACTGAATTAATCAGTCTTGGCATTCTCAGCATAAATGAAACCAGAAGATATAAGGAAGTTACAGTTAAATGGAAGCATGGTTATCACACTCTCCCTAGAGAGAGAAATAAAAGCACCTACAGAATTGGTTTCATCATGCATCTAACGGCCACAGGAAACATCATTTTGTGGGATACTTGGTCATATTGCAGTTCTCATTAAAAGCATTAAGGGAAAAAGACCACTATGAAGATAATTTTAGTTCAAACAATTTAAGGATGATACTGGAAGAAAAATAATCCTAAGATGAAAAAATAGAAAAGATCTAGAAAGACTTGTGTAACAAACTCTTTTCTCTATCAATGACAGTAGATCTACCATTACAGTCTAACATCAAAATACAATATGTGCTGCTTGAAGATGCAGAAATGGCACTAAAGAGAAAGTTGGAAAGAATAATTGAACCAGACCAAGTGCACAGAGGAGGTCCTTGCTGGAAGCAATACAATTTGGTGGGTATTGAGGGAATGATTCTTAAGCTATTTGAAAGCTAAAATGTGTGTCAGAATTCTCTCCAAACTGAAGCTCTCATGAGCTGCCACCTATGTGATTACCTTTGTGAGGCAGCCAAATAACAAATTGAGTTAAAAAATAAGATGATTATATGTATATATCATATATATACACATATATAAACACACACACACATATATATATATATGTATATATCAAAGACAGAACATTCCTTCCATAAATCTTGAGCTCACTCTCCACAAATATATGTGTAATTTTACTGGGAAAAGTTGACTTAGATAATAGTCACCATCAGGGAAAATACACATAAAGGAAACTATGCCCAGGGCACCTATACCCATGTGGAAGGGCAACTCATGTCTCTGGAAATGACTTCTACTGAAATCATTAAGGCTTTCTGTTGAACCTGTTCTCTAATAAGTTTTGTTCTTCTCCATTAACCATCAGGTATTGAATGATGCTTCCTAACTAATATTGGGTTTCAGTTGCTTTCCATCTTACATTTCCCTATGGAAAGTCTGCCATGTATTACAGTTTTTTTCCAAATTATCTTCAAGCATCCAAATGTATTCAGGGTTGTTTAATATCCTTTCTTCCAACCACCTAGGATGCTCTGATATTAAGTGTATACCCTGCAGGGAAGGCCATAACTATTTCACCAACTCTTTTAGCCACCTTCAAAATCTACTGTAGAATGCTGTGACTATTAAGTCTTGCCGAGGTAGAGGAGGGGTTAGAGCTCTTTCATTCTACTGATCTTCAGCTATAGCGACAACCAAAATTGTTATTTTCAGGACTACTTGTTAATCTGCCATACAGGTACTGAAGTACTTTGATTACTAAATCTCTCCTATGCAGGAAGAGACCTTGTGCTCTTTTCATCAAGCAGTCTCAGGCAAAACAATGAATCTCTCTTAAACTTTCTCAGTCTTCTCAGCCAGTGACTGTGATGCTCTTCTTAGTCAGGGTTTGTTAGAAGTAAAGACATCCCAACTAAGATCAGGCCTGGCCTTTGAACTCTTCTTAGAACTTTTCTGTTTGTAATAGCCTTCTCTTTGGTCTTCCTGAATTCATTTTGTCTCTCTCCAAACCTTCTTCCACACAGCTGCCAAAATACTCTTCCTAAAGGATATGTCTAGCCATGTAACTTTCTCTTCTCAAAAAAATTTTTAGTGAATATTTTTTGCCTCTAAGATAAAAAGACATATTTCTCTGTTTGGCATTTAAATTCTTGACAAACTGCTTCCAATCTATTTTTCCATGCCAATTATATGTTGTGTCCTCAAGTCTTCTACATTCTAGCAACAATTTCTTACTGCACTGTATAGCAGATATACTGTCTTCCAGATTAATGGCTTACTCAAGATATCTCCTGTCTGGAATGTTCTCCCTTCTTATCTTTACCTCTTAGATCCCTTAGGTCCTTTCAAGACACCTTAAGTACCTCCTCCTACAATGAACTTTTCTTGATTCTTTTACTTGTTAATACCCCCTCCATTAAGTTATTTTGTATGTGTTTCACATGTACTTTGTATTTGCCTATTTGTGTATGTTTTCTCCCAAGTACAATGTAGGATAAAGATGATTTTATTTCTGTTTTAGCATCACCTGCACACAACATAATGCCTACCACATGATAGGGACTTAATACATATTGTTGTTATTGTTGAATTGACTCTTGTTTTAACTGTTCCAATTTTGTTGACCTTCCTGTAATCTGCCTTTTCCTCTATTATCTCCTCTGAGTCTCTCAGGTCAACTATCACCTAACTGAGAGTCACAAACTCACTTTGTTCGATTTTGTCAAGTACTGATACAAAAGCTGATGTAAAAGTCCCCCGAGTTATATCTCATCAAATCAGAAAAGGAGCTGAGTGACACTGTGACAAACTGTTTTAACTTCCTCCCATTAGCCCTTTTGTTCTATGCAAATAATTTCTTTGCTTTCTAGAGAAGGTTGAAATGGTACTGACCTTATTCCCTTGAATCTTGAACATTTTAAAATGATACAACTGTGACCAAAGGGAATTTACTACTTTTTGTTATCGAATGAATATTAACAGCAACTTCCTGTTCCTGTTTTTAGAAAGTATTTGCACATCTTAATACATTATTCCAAAACTATAGCTTTGATTTAAAGAGAAACTCAGAAGAGGAGAATGGTGTGTTCACCTTATATTATTTAACTTTCATCAGATATGAAGGTCATTTCCCCCAGTTATCACTTATATTTTTCATCATTCCAATGATTCCCCTTTGATTGTCCATATGTGCTCTCTGTGGTTTTATCTTGTAAGATGATATCTGTATGTCAGGCTAGATCCTCTGTAGTCTAATTCATAAGTGGTTATTAGAAAAGACTTATTTGTAAGACCTGTCTCTTTTGGAATAATTATACACACAAAAGGCAGGTCTTGGCTAATTGAGAGTCTAGGGATAAATCCAGTCAACCATTTTAATGGTTATCTATCTGTGTCATCAATGACAGCTGCTTTTTTTTACTCCTTCACCAGCCTTTCCCCAGGCTCTAGTTAAGCTTGGACTTCCAGGTCAAGAAGAGATACATGACCTATCTATCCTCATTTTCTGAAGGTTGCTTGTTTTGTTTGTTTTGTTTTTTTGGTTTTTTTTGGACTTTTTTCACGGCTGTCTTAAGTATATCATGCATACTCCTATAGGTACACTCTCAGATCTGCCTGACACTGACAGAAAAAGGAGGATCTGTTTCCATTCTGTATTAGTTTTGTGCTAAAACAGCACACTTGTCAAGGCAGTGAGTGAGGTATTGCTGTTCTAAGCATTTTACAAATACTTAGAGAAACAAAAATTCCTGGGTGAAAGTGAAGTAGTAGCCTTGAGCTTGCTGAATCTACACTTTCATGTTTAATTCTAAGATGACTTGAGTAATGAATCTTATCTTAAATGATAAAAGAGCTCAGTTAATAATTTATTGGAACAGCTAAAAATGACTGACATAGAAGGGATTGTTTCATTTGTGGTATTTATGTCTCTAGTACCTAAGCTTTTAGTAGGCTCTTAGCATCTAATCTAATCAATACTGGTTGAAAGAATATTGGTGGATGAAAGAAAGTAGAACTGTTGTAGTTTGAATGATCCCACTAGAAAGACTATCAGTCCATACCCTCTCACAGCCCAGTGTAAATCCATGGTATTTCAATCTCCAGAGCATAGCACTTTAAATAGAAAAAGTGCTTATCTCACAGCAAGGTTGCAAGGTAGGTATTATTTTCCTCCCATTCCAATCCAACCCAATGAAACAAGCATTTTATGAAGCATACATTGTCCATGAGATCATGAAGAGTCAGACACAATTGAACAAAATGGTGCAAACCACTACCCTAGGTCCTGGGAACACAATAGTAAAACAAAACAAAAAAAGTACCTGCCCTCAAGGGACTTATGTTCTTCTGGGGATAAAACAAACAACTAAGTATTTACATGATAATTTGAGGCTGAGGCTGAGGGAGTGAATATTAACTAATAAGGATTTGAGGAGAGATTTCCCATAAATGATAGAACAGGCCATTTTGGCCAAAACATGAAACTGAGGTTCAGAGAGGAACAGAAACTGGAAGGAAAAGACCTTCTAATTGTAGTATTTGGGAGTAGCCAAAACTTAAATAAGTTTTCTTAGGTTCAAAGTATTATGTGAATCCATATCATTTAGCTTACAAGTCCCTCCCCCCCATATATTTAGCTTCAATAGTCAGCCAGATAGCATAATTAGCTAAAATTAAAGTATTTGATAAAATATTATTTTAAGAAATGCACCAATAAAGCCTTTGTGCCATAATCCTAGGGCACAGTCTCCTATAAATACATACAGCGTAAGTGGGAAGAATAGACAGACAAGCAATAAGTATGGAAGGGCACATATGAAACAACAGTATGCTTATGGAAAGGTCCACACATAGGGAACAAGCATGGTCTGGGACTCGGATACTCTCTAGTGATGTCATGGCACCACTCCTACTGGGCCTGATGGCTATTGGTCTCCACCAGCCATGTTTTCTTGGACAAAGGTTTTCAAGATATGTAGTCTCTGCCAGAAGAATAGTCCATTCTGGACACTTCTCCCATCAATGATGCTCTAGTGGAAGCTACCCTGCTAGATACTGCCAGATCCAGCCTCAATGGACACAGGGCTATGGAGCTTTTCTCTGCTTCCAACTTTTGTCCTCAACTGAATTTCATGACTACACTACTGCCCCTCCCTCTTGGGATCTGTCATGGTCTTTTAGTTCAAAGCCAAGAGCTTTTAAAAATAGCACTTTTAGAAAAGTTCTTACCTTAGCAATAAGAACTATAAGTGTGGGGGAGGTTAAACTTTTTTTTTAATAAAGTGTTCTTTATCCTAATCTTGGCTAAAAGACCTCTTTTTTTTCTTGCTTCACCCTCAACTTTAGTCTCACAGCAGATTCAATATTCAATAGCAGTTTTAGTACCTTGACAATTTGCCTGTATGTGTACCAACACACAACAACTGAAATTTTCTTTTTTTTTCAATTTTAGACTTAAATATTAAAACTTGAATATATAATAGAGAAAAGAAAAAGAAACATATTATAAACTTAAATATTGAAACAAATATAAAATAAGAAAAGAAAAAAAGCATGTCATGTGCACAGCAGAATGTAAAAGAAGATTCAAAATATATAGCAATAAATTTCCATTTCAAGAAAGCCTATATAATAAATACTATGCATTATATTGAGAGCTGTCCATCTTTTCTTCCTTGTTAGTTTTCTTTTGTTCTCTGCTGTGCATTTAGATTTGTGCTGATTATTTTTTTTTTGAGGCAATTGGGGTTAAGTGACTTGCCTAGGGTCACACAGCCAGTAAGTATCTGAGGCCAGATTTGAACTCAGTTCCATCCTCCTGACTCCAGGGCCAATCCTCTATCCACTGCATCACCTAGATGCCCCTAGAAGACCTTTTTATCCTCAACAGGAGACTCTTTGCCCCAGGTGACAAACTCCTTAAGACCTAGAGCACCAGGCAGACTTCAGAAAAACCTGGAAAGATTTACATGAACTGATGCTGAGAGAAATGAGCAGAACCAGGAGAACACTGCACACAGTAACAGTCACATTGTGTGATGAATGACCTTGATAGACTTGGCTCTTCTCAGCAATGCAAGGATCTAAGACAACTCCAAAAGATTCGCAATGGAAAATGCTATCTGCATTCAGAGAAATAACTATGGAGTCTGAATGCAGATCAAAGCATACTATTTGCTGTCCTTTTCTTTTGTTGTTTTGTTATGTTTCTTCTTTCTCATGGCTCCTCCCATTAGTTCCAATTCTTCTTTACATCATGACTAATGTGAAAATGTCTAATATGAATGCATAAATAGAGCTATATGAGATTGCATGCTGTCTTAAGAAGGGGGGAAGAAAAAATTCAAAATTCAAAATCTTGTGGAAGTGAATGTTGAAAACTAGAAATAAATAAATTAATTATTAAAAAAAAAAGACCTAGAGCTCATTCCTTCAGCTAGCTAATATCCTCAGGCTTAATTTTTCCCTTGACCTAAACTTCCTGGCCCAAGGTCTCTCTAAAACAATACACATTCTACCTTAACTAAGAATTTCTTGTGCCTCCCAATATTAAATTTGGAAAGCTAAATTCTACCTAGTCATCATCCATGTAAGGCTTCCTTACCTAAGGCTTCCTTGTGGCCTAAAGTCTTTGAGATTCTAGTTTTCTGGTTTCTCAACTCCAGAAGCCCTTTCTTCATTCCAACATAGTTGAGTAGTCCAGAAAAGGCACTATTGTGGGCCAGAACAATAATGGAACTGGGAAAGACTAAGTTAATCCCTGAACTTCCACAACACCTACTGGGGCAGCTATAAGCCAAAATCCAGCAGCAGACCTGGAACAGTTTGGGTTAATTTTCCCTCCAGTAAACTGACCAAGTATTCATATGTGTTCCCTTTGGTAAAGCAGATATAGAGGTATATTTAGAATTTAGGTGGGGAGCTTCAGAGACCCCAGGTAACTTCCTTGTCAGCTGCTTTTAATCTCCTTGTGAGCAGCTTTTACTTTCCTAGATTGCTTTTTAATCATCTGGGGCCTGCTTTTAAATGAAAGTTATTGGAAATGCTCTTGTTAAAGGAATTATTTATCTGAACACTCAGGCTGTGGTTGGTCTATTTCCTCTGATATGGAACCATGACTGGGACAGCCACTAAGACAAAGTTAAGCACAAAGATAAGGTCATTGTTTCTCCTCCCACACTCTTAGTTGCTTACATTTGTACATGACTAACTCTAGCCTAAAATGTTCTGGAGTTGACTCTTGCATGAATAAATTTCTCTCAAGTGGCACTGCCTGGGAAAGGGAAGTATATGCTATTTAGAGGATGTCAATCTGATCTACTCTTGACCCTACTGTCAAGGGAACTTGGTCCTCTGAGATAGTCCTAGGACCAGCCAAACCAGTAGATGCTAAAACCTGAAATATCAGACTTATATATGT
Source organism: Phascolarctos cinereus (assembly GCF_003287225.1). Taxonomy (NCBI): domain Eukaryota; kingdom Metazoa; phylum Chordata; class Mammalia; order Diprotodontia; family Phascolarctidae; genus Phascolarctos; species Phascolarctos cinereus. The sequence continues at coordinate 206,873,389 of NW_027555958.1, forward strand.
TTCAGCTAATGCCATTATTGATAAGTATAAGTAAACTCTGGAGCATATGCATGTTACATACATGATTATTCTGAGTCTCTCATTACATATTGACAGATGATCTAGACCAGGGGTGGGGAACTTACAGCCTTGAGGCCACATGTGCCCTTTTAGGTCCTTGGATGTGGACTTTTGACTGAGTCCAACTTTTGCAGAACAAATCCTTTTATTAAGGAGATTTGTTCTGTGAAGTTTGGATTCAGTCAAAGGGCCACACTTGAGGACTTAGAGGGCCATGTGTGGTCTTGAGGCAGCAGGTTCCCTACCCCTGATCTAGACATTCAATATAACTCAAAATTCCTCTGTCATCCAAATGAAATGGTCTATTGGTGGAGACAAAATGTCCTCTTTCTTTTCTTCATTCATTTGGGTTTGTAGCAAATGGAGTAGAGATTTGTGCCTCTGCCTCTGTCCCCATGACAAAAAGTTCTTTCCTATTCATTTTGGCATGATGAGAGATGAATAAGTAGGTCACATATATTGAAACTTTTAAAGATCTATGAATCCATCATTTAAAGTACTGCCTCTTTCAATAAATTGAAACCTCTTGAAGCCTTCTCATCCTCTAAGATTCTTTTCCATCAGACCAATAAGCTGAAGGCCTTTCCTTTTCTGTCTTCTT